>NW_024037072.1:8926381-9526381 GCF_015706575.1 Patiria miniata | reverse complement strand
TTGCGATTGACTTGTGGCTGACTTGCGATTGACAAGTGACTGACTTGTGATTGACTTGTGATTGAGTTGTGACCTACTTGTGACTAAAAATATTACATAGTTCAGTATCTGAGGTTATAACATTTGCAAACGTAATTTGATGGCAGTGAGGACATTATGATTGTAGCATTTTTTCAGAGATACTTGTACACAGACTCGGTCCAGTTTACCCACCTGGTACGTCCAGAAGGCCATGGCTCTTGTGCACACCTCCAATATGGTGTCTGGTTTCTGCCCCGCAAGTACCATAGACTTGTACTGCTCCGTCGGTGAAAGATCGATGCGGACTATGTCAAACTTCCCTGATAAGTTGGTTTCACCTTGAAAAAAAAATGGCCAAAAAAAATGTAATAGTAATTTTGATTTAATAAAATAATACATTTGATTTCAAGCAAAAGGACTACTTGTTAATGCTACCACAATTTCTCTTTATTTACTTTAAAAAAATAACACTCACAAGCAGGGCAGGCAAAGCACTTGTTGAATTCTTTGGTGCCATCTTCATCACAGAAGATGTCTGAAAAAAGTGTTTTCTTAAGGAAAATGGAAATAAATGTTAACAGGCCTTACACAATTGCCGGAAAACAATTCAAGTAAACTTGATAGTGTGTGCATGTGCTAAGGTGATGAATCATTGGGAAGAGAAAATCAAATCAAAAATGATACTTCATTGTGAAATTGTGTAACTTTAAGCATTTGTGATCCTGCCCAATGAAATAAATCTGAACTGAAGTTACCGTAGGAGAAGCCAGCCCTTTAAATCTTGAACAATCAAGTGTCCACATGTACACCTACATGAATGTCACATAAGCTTGTAAATGAATTATGTCCTTAAAGTTAAGGCTTATTTCTGTTGGCTCTGGCCATAGGCTACTTAACTTTTTGTAAATCTTTTGCAAAAAAGGTATCGCTAAAAAATATTTCTTGAAGAACTTTGCACTCCATAATGCCTCAGTTAATTATTAAGGATACGAGAGCATGAAGTGACCCATGCAAATGAACTGAGTCTCTTCCGACACTTCTTGAAGTTGCAAACCATTTCATCCATCTTACGTCTTAGGCTCTTGTCTGAAAAATGAAAAAAGCAAACAAAAATGTAGGTATTGAAGGCATATCAATGTAATAGAGTTTACAGCACAAACCCAGCTTATTGGCCTCCTACCTGTACTAGGCCTAATGTTAGTACTAGTATTAACATAAAAATGGAGAATAAAATAAAAATTACCCTATTTACCCTATTTTGACAGCCCCTACCCTAATTTGTTTTTGGAAAAATGAGGAAAAAAACCCGAAAATCATCAATTACTTCTTTTTACCCTTGATTACACGGAGACACCTTTCATATGATCGTACACAAAAAAATTGCCAAAAAACCCCAAAAACCTACCTACCCTATTTTCGATTTTGCCATATTATTTGTAATTTTTTTTGGGCCTTATAAATTTGTTATACACCATTCTGCAATTTGATATATTTCTCATTCACAGAAACGACTACACTTCTCTTAGTTGCTCTAGCTGTTTATCACTTATTTCTGACCACTGACAGTGGGCACGCCGTGTGAAGGCCTACACGGGCTTAAAAACATTTTTGACTCAGACTGATGAATTAACGTTACTTTGATACGTTTGGAACAAAAGTTGTCAAACTTTGGTCAAAACAGTATGTACGTCAGACATAGGCTAACTCAACACTAACGACAACATGAGTCATCGATATAAAATAGCCAAGATAAGAAGCTGGTTAAGGAAATGCTCCTTGGTGCACCGATCAGCATAAAGTAGATGCATGGAATGGTCTCCCTTACTTTGTTGTTACAGCAACAGTCTTTTTTAGCCTGACGCTAAATTACACAAGCTCTGGGCATCTCAGCCGTTCAAGTTTGAATTTGAACTTGAACAGTTGAAGCAAGTTTGCAAGTTGCATGCGCACATATCATGCATATAACGCGGCGCTATAGGATCTTTGGTTTATATGAAGATCTGATGAGAGAGGCCTACAAAGGCCTAAAACCAGAAGAGCTAGGACCTGTAACTTGTAAGGAGGACGGTCTAATCAACTTACACAGTCTTGGTTGGTCTTAATCTTGTTTTGGAGCAAGCGTAGCCGGGCGTAGCTCCAAAATTTACAAGTTACATTCCGCTCATTTGAAGTCTTGAAAAGGCTCGACAACTATTCCAAAGCACACGGCTTTTGCCAAAATTACGTACTATAGCTTTGCCCCGTTGTTGATTTCAGCTCGTTCAACTTAACAGTAAACTTCAACTGCCAAAAAGTTTAGAGAAAAATTCCGTTAGCCCAAGACTAGGCCTAGTCCTAATCAACGAGTGCGAGTAGGCCTAGCTAGCGCCTACGACGAATTGCGAAAGGACGTGCAATGTCGACACACCTATATCATGTATATCGCGCGCGTGATGTGATAGTGTGAATGATTCGATTGGTCGAAAGTTAAGCAAAGTGCGCCCTCTGGTGTCAAGCATCTAGCATTAAGCGCTTGTACGTACGTGGTGACCTCTAAATTTCTTACAATCTTCCACTGAATAAAATGCGCTTTAAAAAAAAAAAAAGTGGCTTAAAACATTAGGGTATATTAAATCACACGATTTAAATTACTGGTTTTAATATGTAACTAACTTTATGTCATTGCTTTCATTTCTCTTCACAAGTTCCAGAAATGAAGTCAAAATATTCTTTATAGGATTCTGAGAGCCATAAAATTGGGGAATTGAAGAGATATGGCAATGGACGAACCTCTGGCCCGGACTTGGGACTTCCAATTCGAAGTATTTTGGATGCAATTGGGCTCGAAAGTGACTCTGTTTTGCCATGTTGTGATGGGATCATTTTTCAAGCTGGCTACTTTTCGGCTGTGGGAAAAATAGGGGCCGTCTTTGGGTGAATTTTTTTTCTCGAAAATTCAATGGTCAACCCACGAAAAAATGGGGAAAAATGAAAGATGACATGTTGATCATCATTTTTCTGTTCAGCTTAAATACCTGTGAGAGTTTCAAGTTTGAAGTATGGGCACTTAGCACTGGTGTCTATGGGAGTTTTAATGCAGGGGTGCATCCATAGCGATCACTACTGTGCTTCGATGATTGTGAAGTGGTACATTACAGTACAGGGGGTGGGGCGGATCCAAGTTTTGCTGTCAAGGCGGGGGGGGGGGGGGGGGGGTGTTAGCAGGCATTTGCTATTTATTTTCCTGCATATTTTTTTTTCTTGTGGCTCGTAAAACTGTAAAACCCCTATATCCCCCTGTAGATCCGCCATTTTAATCAACGATCGGGAATACCATTTGTATAAATTATTTCTCATTTTCTCATTCCCAATATAATCTTTCTAAATTCTTGGAGGGAGCACATTCGTGCAGCTAGTGGGGGTGGGGCGGGGGGGGGGGGGGGGGGGGGGGTAGAGAGGGTATGGCAACTATACAGAATATACAAAGTTCACAGCTAAACATGAGTAACTGCTTTTCCCAACACATGCTTTATTCTTCATAGCTTTTCATATTAATTTTCAATAATATATTGACAAAATAAATTGGCCAATAAGCCAAATACTTATTACTTTCTTTTCCTTCTGGCTTTCTTATCAAATTTAGGACCAATTCAATATTCTAATACATTACGTATCAACGTAAAAAACCCAAATTGCTGTCATTTCTATCAACCATTCTTAAAACTGGCATACATCATTCCTCATGTAGCTTTCATTTGAAAGCATCTTAAGTTTTAACCAAGCTTAGCATGTCCTGGCGTGCAACATACAGTGCACATCTTGTATGCTACTGGCTGAAATTTCAGAGTTGATTTGCACCTGTTGAAAGGTGTTGAAAGCGCCCTGCATCATTATAGGCACGTGCATGACACGGTCGCTACAAGATTCCCAAGACATTGTTGTGATAGCAGTTCGTGGGTGACAACGGTTCATTTTCGGCGGGTGATTATACATCTAATATACAATAATTACGCAACACTATCGTGACCCAACACTATCGTGACCTGAGGTGTGGGTCGAGGTATTTAAACATCCACCCATGCAGGACTATAACCTTCGTTCGGGGTATTCTTATATTCGAGCATTAGGCCAATCTGACAAGGAAGTCAGCATCATCATGTGGCGCACTCTAACTTAAACGATCTCACATACTTTTAAAAGGCCCTAACTGTCCGTCCTAATAAACATGTCCATGTATTAGATCAGCTCTTCAGACTATAATCTGTGAGGTACATCTAAAGACATCTCAATTTTTTAAAGGAACAAAGCCACAGCTAGCACACATAATCCACTGCCACAAGTTTACACAATTGTATACACAGATACCATCCTACAGCAGGTTCATATCATGAACTGTTCACAGTCCTCTCAGTTTCTGTTTCTTGGGTGCTGCATTCTGTTGGTTTATCTTCTTCTTCCCTCGTCAGGTCATCACGATCCTTCCCCGTCTTCATATCACTCTCCTCGTCGCTGGTTTCAGTGAGATTTTGTGAGGCAGCTGTGGAGAGAACACAGGTTTTCAAACAGAAACGCAATCATCTGTAAGACTGTGCATTCAGGGGTGAAGTAACAGTCACACATTGGACATTATTGTTTCCAATATTGTCCACAAAAGGTCCAAACATGGTGTCAAAATAGACACTGTTCTAACTTTAATATACCAGAGTGTAGATCATCTTCATCATTGTAATGATCAACATATCCAATAAAACAAAATCACCAACAATTCTGTTATTACAGTTGGTATCCCACAAATCAGAAAATTAAAAACGACATAAAAAGGGGGGTAGGCATGGCTGGACGGGACAATGCACTCCCCCTCCCAAATTCACCATTGTTCCCATCTGTATTTATAAGAAACAAAGTCTTTTCAAGATTTCCATGATTAAGAAACTGAATGCAATTCCTACCTTCAAATGATGCAGGGTAGTCTGACGACAACCTGTCTTTCAGCACACTGAAAAACAATTCACAATAAAATACTTTATGTAAATAACACATTTGTTCATGGTGATGTTTACATCCAAACTCTAGCAACTGTCCCAACTGCGGCAAGACAGGTGGGCATGCCCAACTTCAGACCACTCATTTACTAAACATGGATGAACTTTTTTGTTGAAAAGTTGTACGTATCATGCAACTGTCAAAAACACTGAAAAATCAAACATTGTGTCAAAAGACACAATAAAAAAAACAAAGTAACAAGATAGCACCCCTTAATAAACACGGCATAAATGTGCAAGTTGGCCAAAAGTTGTCATCAAAAGATGGTCTATAATTGGCTTGGCCGACATTGTAAGTATGTTACCACAGTTGGGACTGTCCCAACTATTGTTAGGTTAGTTGCAATAATTATGAAACATTAGTTTAAAAAGTCCCTTGGGAAAGGGTCTTAAAAAAAAGAGGCCAAAAAAGAAAACACGTGCAATAATCATTTTTTTAAAGGCCTTAAGGGCCATCTACCCTAAACCATCCCTCAAGATCCAGAGGGTTTTAGGGGATTTTGCACAAAAAACAAAAGGCAGAAATGTTTAATTTTTGTGGGATGATCTTGCTGTCCCTTGTAACTAAATTACAAGAATGTGTCATTTGGTTCCTGCGCAGTATAGCATTTCAGAGGAGTGACAAAGATTCCTAACCAAAACAAAGGCAGAGTTGTAATCAGTTCAATCATAAGTCAAATCACAAGTCTGGTCATAACTCTGGTCACCATTCACAAGTGACAAGGGACGACTACCTTGTGATTTGACTCGAGAATGGCCGACTTGTGATAACTGGTTACAACTTGTGATGACTGGTTATGACTTGTGATGATTTGTGATGACTTGTGATGACTTATTGTGACTTGCGACTGACTCCATTACAACTCTGCACATTTTGAATTAAACACATTCCTTGAAGAGACATATTGCCTTAGTTATAAACAATCTAAATAAATTTTAAAAGAGTTTCTGAGTACCGAATTTTTCTGAAGACAATATCCAGGTCCCTCTTCATCTCCATCAGGACCTGGGTGTGTTCCTTGAACTGCTCCACTGTCTTCTCATACCGGCTGGCCGACAGCTTGTTGAAGTTTGATAGCATCTCATTAGTCTTCTCAAAACGGCTCAGCATGCGCATCTGGGCCTGCAAGATGGCTGTCGTGTCCTCCCGATTGACCATGGACGTCAAGGAGCTGATGAAGGCGTCTGAGCCGGGGGTTGTAGAGGTAGCCATGGTAACTAATCCTCAGACGGTCAACCAAGGGTGATGAGTGACGTGATCTCCAATCACTGCATTTTTGCAGGCATCAATATCCAAATGAGGGCAAAGTTATTCTGAAAATGTAATAAGAGAAAAGAACGTAGTATTCTGACACCCTTTTGGCAATTGCGCACAAGTTTATGGGGAGCCGTACACATTTCTAATATTTTTCTAGCAAAATTAGATTAAAAAATGCCAAAATAGATTCATCTTTTTTGTGTGTGTGTGCTTAATTAATAGGCCCTAGTACTAGGCTACAGCAAGAGTCAAATGACTGACCATTATTGAAGTTTAATATAACTGATGAGAAAGTGACGTCAGGATAAAACATTGTGTGACTGATACAATGCCCCATAAATCTGTGCATAAAAAAATAAATTACATGTCATGAATGTCTGTCACTTGACTGATTGAGTTTGTAACTCCACCAAAAAAGAAGAAATATTTAATTTATATTACCATGAATGAACCGGACTGCCTATTTTGCCTACATATCCCCACACAAGCGAGCGTGTGGTATGATGGATAAGCCTAGGCACTGGACTAACAGGCACAGTGACCCGAGTTGAAGTCACCTTGCCACTTGGTTTCTTTCTTTAGTTTTTTTATTATCCCAAAAGAAAGAGTCTTCTTCCGTTAATATTTTGAATGGAATCCTACATTTAATTAAAATTTACAATTTTCTCTGATTCCTCTGGCTTGTACATGTCTCTTGTTGTGTTGAGGTCGTTCTTTCCCCACAAGATTCTTGGCAATGCCAGATCCTATGCTATTGCTAGCGTAATTTTTCGACGGAAAGCTTCATATGTAAGTAGTAAGTAGTACTCTTAATACTGGTGAGTTAGTGTTGGCAGATTTTTTTGGAGGATTTTTTTTAAAGGGAAATAAAGTCCCAAATTGTTAAATGGTCTGATTCCCATCTTGTGAATACGAAGTTACAACGATAATGTTGGCATGGACTCTTTATGGAGCCAGACTAAAATTTGTCACCGGAAAATGTCATTAGTACTAGTATTAGTACAAAAAAACCCCAGTAACTGCGCATGTTCAGTGCTTATCCGGCAAGCTAACGTTTACTAAAGGTTTGCCGTCTCCGGCTAAATATCCACTGCCTAAAATAATAAAAGAAGAATATTCTTATGTTTCGGGGATTGAGAAAAAAACCTTAAAAAAAAATTTTGCCATTGGGGATCGAACCCGGATATTCCCGCTCATGAGATCCATTGCTTATCCACTAGACCACAGGTGATACACAACCGTTGGTGGTAATTTAATATATCTTAATATTCAGCCCCCTATCTTAGAGAGTACAGCGCCCTCTGTTGATAGGGATTGCTGCCGGCAAATATCATTAACAATAATGACAATATTCAATAACATAAACAATTAACAGTTACCGTCATTTCATAATTCACTGCCCCGCAAACATGTGGCTCTCGTTATACTACACTGTATTGATTCTTGGAAAAAAAGCAAATCTGGAGACACGTTTACGGCTGAAAATCCTCTATAAATTACACTGTCAACATTCACAATACATAGTCATAGAGTAAACGCAACATTACCATCCCATACTCCATCCCATGGAGGTCGCCATCTTTAGACTCTTCAAAAATGTATATATTTTTAAGCTCATGTGAACAATTTTAAAAATCAAAACTTATACTAATAAAATACAATGATGATAAATACAAAGCGGTATAAAAATATTACAAGACATTACAAGTAATTTAAACTAAAGCCTTTGTCTAAGTTGCGATAAAAATATTGATTTATGTTGAAAGAGTATGCACGGAATTAATAAACTGGTTCACTGCCCCGCGGCCCGTCAGTAGTGTGCCCTTCAAACACATGTATACTGTGTGCCTCGCCGTTTATCTTTCAAAATAAGCTCGTCAGCTCCAAAAGCAGCAACAATGGCATGACATGAAATTGACACTGAAACAGCCAATTCCTCTGAACTGTATTACTATAATAAAAGTCAATATGGTTTATTTATATATATTTATATATAGTGGTGTTCCCTAATGTGGCGCACTTGCGACATTTACCCCGACTTTCCACATCCTGATGAAGTGTTGCCAAACTTCTTTGTTGACAAACTTCAAATTCTTTCAGTGAAACTACTTTTACCTTATTAATGCTTGCTATTTATGTGAACAATATTGTTTGCCTAACCAGGGTTGTTAATAAAGATATTGATTACTGCAGTTGTAGACAGTAACTGTTGTAGCGCATTTGTTGACAGTTGTTGAAACAACTAGTATTCTGAGTCATTTTCTTTGTTGTTCCTAACAGACAGAATACACAATAAATTGCTTTTTTTTGGACGAAAGAGGTAGGGTCATTGCATGATGGTGATATTCTATTAACAGATTGAGCAATTTCAGTATTGTTTTCATCTAAAAGTAGCTTATGAAATTGGCTTCCCATTTTCGGGTGCTACATAATTTTTTTTTTAAATATAATATATATATTTTTGGGGTGGGGGGTGGGGGGGGCGGTTGCACTTTGTTTGACTCACCCTGTATTTTTATATTGATGTTTGCTTAGCAAATGACTCATGAACTGAATTGATTTATACACCAAACACAGAAAATTAACGGCTACGGCCAAAAAAAAGTCCTGAATGCTGCAGTTTAAACATCTAAAACACTTAAGTTTGGCTCATGAATATGAAAATGTGCATATAGCCAAAAAAAACCTTACAAGTAACTTAAAGACGAACATGGAATTTGATACATTGAAAATGTATGGCCAAGTAAAAAAATAAAATAAATAAACTTAACACCAGTTTCTTGTCCCCCAATATTTCGTAAAGATTGCCCTTCTTATGTTCAAGTGCCCTTTTTCTGAACAAGTGCCCTTTTAAAAACAAAAGTCGTGCCCTTTTTTGTACCATCGGCCGTCACGGGTGCCTTTTTTTGAATTTCGTGCATAAGACGGTACCGCCCTAAAAAGCACCGTCCATATAGTGTTCGTTCAGTATGCATAATCGTCGGTTTTGAACAGCGCCCACTGCATATCGACTGATAGTATACCAGCTCCCCTCACACTTTTTGATTTTACGGAGGCCTCTAGTGTCCGGAGAAAACGAAAGTGCCTGGCCTTTTCACAAAATCCCCCCCCCCCCAATAAAAAATGACCTTGCTACGCTTCTGCGCCCTCTTCCGAAGTTCCCCGTCCACAACCCCATCTAGTTTTAGTAAATTCATCATGCATTTGCAATTTGGCGCATAATTTGTGAATATATTGTCTAATTTATTTGTTTCCAACAAAATTGTAGCTATGCAGAAAGGGTATACTGACGGCTCGTTGAGTCGAAAAAGAGAAACCATCCACCATCTTGGAAAATCTGCCATCTAGTTGCGGAAAACAAAAAAGCACCCAACTTCATTTTTCCAAAAAAAACCCCCAAAACACAAACGTAATGAGAAACTTTGTTTTTTTTTTACTAGGCCCATCTTTGATTCCCTTTTCAAAGTAAATTTCGCACCACAGATTCCACTTATATTACACCTGCAGTGGTCATAATTACTAAAGTGTCATTTTCAATGAGTGTCCTTTTCCAAATTCATCATTTCAAGGATTGCATGTCTATTGCTCTTTCATTCCCTTTCTGGAGAAGACATTAAGTTCCCAATATTATTACCGAACTGACCGAGTCTGCAATACTGAGTTTCCCGACTCGGAGTGACAAATTCAGGCTGAGTACGAGTCCCCGTGCGGGTCGAACATCTCGTCGTGTGAGGGCGCGCTACTAGGAAGAAACAGCAATCAAACGTAAACATGATGAAACAGCTACGTTGATCACGATCACATGAAAACAGCTCACGAACGAAGTTGATAGGTCATGGTTGTGAAGTGTCGTGGTGACAGCGTAAAACCAACCACTGATAACAGTAGGCCTAAATGTAATAATCTTTCCGTACGCCACTTCTTTGGTCATGTAATACTAGACCATGTAGACCCACTTTATTACTTTAGCTTGAGTAACTCCAGCTTAACAAGCTCATCAGAAATTCACATAACAGTGAATTCCTGATGAGCTTGTTAGGCTGGAGTTACTCAAGCTCAGTAGGTTGGGAAACCAGACGTGTGGCCTAACGTACATTGCAGCAATACGGAGGCCACACAAGTGGGGCTAGGCGCTAGAACTCCTTTTTTGACATTTGGGATGTGACCACATCCCAAATGTCAAAAAAGGAGTTCTAGCGCCCCAGTTAGTGGGTCTAGTTGTGTACAAAGTGTGGAGAGTAACATGCATTTTTGAAGTACATGTATCTTCTTTTCTAACAAAATTTAACATGTTGGAAATGTTTCTCAGTCCCAGATTCATGTGTTTTCCACATTTTTGTGATGACTGACTGTCATTGAGATAATAATATAAATGAAAAAGGTGGCGTCAGGATGAAACATTCTTTCCCTTTTGGTGGAAAGAGTAAGGAAATAGTAAAGTGCTTTGTGCAAAATCACACAAGCAATGAATGAGTATTTACGACACTCTGGGCTAGCTACACTACAATGTTTGCATAGATGATGCTATGGCTATTGCAAAGTTATGCTATTTTTCTTGCTATAGACAAGTAATTCACAGAAATTTTCCTGCATTAAATTTACATACATCATCAGAAGCCAAGTTGAGAAAAAAGAGGTGGAATTTCTGGTAGTTGGAGCAACAGCAAAAGGTTGTCATGGTATTTAAATCATACTGCATACATTGCAAAAGAAGATTCTAATTTTTTCCATCAATATGTTTATCAGGCTTACAGTAGATACACTGCGTCGACACAAGACCAGATGAGCTTTGCAACGGACCTTCTTGGTTTATGTCATCATGCCACAGGATATTTACTTTGATTAACAATGATCAATGAGCCCCACAGCCTTGAAGACTGGGTGGCAGTCAAGGAGGCACCCTTTGACTCCAATGAACCCCAAAAGACAAACCTCCGCTTCCTAGTCAACTGGAACCAGCACGAGAGGAACCTGAGCATCACTTGCCATGAGAGTAGGCCGCGGAATGTCAAACGAACTCTCAAGAACTCGGCCAAGTCGACATCAAAATCAGACACTGGCAGGACTCCAGAAGATCTCCGTAGCTGGTCAGGAGTTTTCACCCTCCAGGACATCAGCTATGCCCACCAGCAGCTATGTCTTGTCAAACCCAATTTGGAAAACCATCCTTTGGATTTGCCTTATGAGCCTCGGGGATTTTGGAGTCTCCTGTACTCCATTGAGATCCCAGACCACTTCAACCAAGAGCTTGAGTTGTACCTATCCACAGCTGCCCAGATTTGCGGCAACAAACTCCTGACTGACTATCTCTTCAATAGGGATGAAGTTGCCAATGAGCAGTACTTTGAGAACTGTAGCGAGCTGAGGCAGAAGGCCTATGCAGACCATGAAGCCCGTCTTGTCCAGAGACTCAATGAGTCTCTCAAGGGTGGTGCTGTCCTGGACAAGATGGTGGACATGATGGAGCTGTACTCAACAGTTGACTCCATCCTGGCTGAATTAGCCACAGCCCGGGCAGAGGCCTTCAACGTCATGCTGCAGCCGTTCTTGGACATGAGGGAGTTGTCCTTCAACAGGCTCTTGCGACTCCAGGACGAGCTTGAAGATGAGTTCATGAGTCAGGGCAGAAGGGACAGGTGTCTCATGGAGTACAGCGAGTGGCAGGAAGAGTATGTCGCAGCGATTGAATCCATTAATGAAATCAGAGTCAAGTACTTTGCTCGATGTGCTGAAACCACCAAAGGTATGGTATTATACACATACATGCTGACTATCTATATCCAGTGTAGGGTGTGTATTTACGGGAAGTACAGGAACCGGGTACCCGATTGAAAAACACACGGTACCCAGGCACCGGTTAAAGCAACCCAACGCCAAACATGCGAAAACTCAAATCTCGGAAGTAGCTGTTGAGATTATTTACAAAGGTGCGCGCGATAATACTACCGCACGATACAAGTGTGGACAGTGAGCTTTATTGCTTTAAACTGCAGCTTTCGCAAGCCTCAGAAATGTGAAATATGTTTTGTTTTCCCATGTGGCCTGGTTTTCATTTTGAAAATTCCCCACAAATGACTTCAAAACCTTTCTTTTTCGTTGTCTGAGAAGTAACTAAGTAATTTGTAAAGTTGGTTACGGGTACCTGATCCCATAATCTGGAACCGGTTCCTGACAAACGGTTGGGTACTTGGTTACCTGGCTCCGATGCATAGCTCTAATCCAGGGCCTTCTCTGAACCAGAGGTTGGCTGCCCATCAGCTCTACCTGGCTGTTTCAATCAATCTTGTTAAACCTTTAGGGACAAAGAGTGAAGTTAAATATTACTGGCACGTACTTGGTTGAGTCATTCAACGAGAGTATTGTATTTGCTCACAAGGTCAATTGGTACTGAAGCTGTGATTGAAGTCCAAACTAGGGAAAAAGAATTACAAAAGTAGGCCTACCTGAAGGAATTACCTGTAGACTAGAAATAGACATTGGAATCCATGTCAAAAAAGATGATTTGAAAGTTACATGTTGAAGTACACTTTTGTTCAAATTCAGAATCTTTTCTTGAAAATAGTGTTTACGGGCAATAACATTTGACAGCTGGAAAGACTTTAAAGCATCAAGCTAATAGCGAAAACACTTGAATTGCCAATTTCTAACTAAGACATTTTTGTCTTTTTTTCCTTTGTCAGATATGATAAGCCAGTTAGAAGAAGATAAACTCAAGTTTGGTAAGTCCACTTGGGCCGTGACCGGGGAAGGCCGGCTGCGAGACTTCCATCTGACCCAGTCCCAAGAGAAGATTCAACTGCTGCAGGCAAAGCAGGAAAAACACAAACATCGCATTGAGAAGATCAAACAAGAGGTAGTACTTGGTATCCAGGCCTGTTTGCTGAGGGGATGGGCAAGGGATATGTAATGACCCCCTCTCCCCCCCCCCCCCCCCCCCCCCCCGAAGACTTGCACCTATGCAAAATAAAACCTGCATAATGTACAAATCAATCGTTTAGTATACAATGACATTATTTCCTGCTAGAAATACAACAAATCAAGGCCTTGTCAGATATTAATAAGCTGGGTTTGGCAGTGTTTTCTATGAATATTTTAGACATCTTGATTTTCCTGTTGCTCAGACAGGTATGTATAACATGGATATTAAGCAATCAGACCACTACATTTTGGGTGATTTTTGGATGTGTACGGTCAGTCAGCATATTGGCCCAAAATGGTGCCTGCTTTATATTTATTGGCTGGAACGCATTGTTTTATATCCATCCAATTGTAGTAATTTATTCCATACTCTGTACGGAATTACCTCCGGCTTATTATTTCTAGTATCTTACTTTTTGAATTCAGATGGCATTGCTGGATGAAGGGCCTAACTACGTCAATGAGTTGGAATCCCTGGAACAGTTGGCCTTTGACCTTCAGGTCAAACTGTACAACACGCAGCTGGATGTCCTGAATGAGCGCGACAAGATGCTACGCAGAGAGCTAGCAGTGATCAAACAACAACTCAAAGGCATGTGCCATTCTTAATCCTACATGTAACTCCCTAAGGCATCATCTGTTGGTAACTCCCTGTTATCCTTCGATATTACACTGTACAGGAAACAATCTTTATAGAGAAGCTTTCAATGGCAATATGCCCACATGGCTGGGCTCTATCTTCCTCAAATATTCAAGATTATCCCAAACTTTCTGTTGGATTTTGAAGGATCTGGGAGGTATAGCATAACTACATTCCGGGGTTCGCCCGTAACTTGTTTTTCACTAGCCAGCCAGACTAGTGAAGTAGACTCTTATCTAGTCCACGGGCCTTTTCATAACTCCGCAGTGGAACTTTTAAATTTTTGCACCAGAATGTCACAAACAACAATATTATTTACAATAATTTTGACTCACCAGGTGGACTACTCAGGGATTGGTTTTGAGTATTTCACTGCTTTTTTTATTCGCATTTGGCAAGCGCACTACCACTAAGGTCAAACCTTGCATTCTGTCACAGTTTGTGTATGAGATTGCACTTACAAAATAGTTGCTGTCCCACTGAAGTTTTGCTGAGGGTGATGACGTGAAGCAAATTTTACATCTTGAAAGAGTGTCCTCTGTATTTCTGAAAGCAAATTTCCGCTTAAATGTCGTGTCATTGGCACGATGGTACCTACAAACTATTACTCACCAGTCCTAAGAACTTTTCAGAAACCTTCAGCTCCTTTTAAAATGGAAAGCAAAATCAGAGCCATAGCCATACCGTCACAAGGTAATCACAGACAAATCCCAACTCATCCAACCTGAAATCAAGTCACACTCTGTTGAAATGAACTGTGACAAAAGAATTCCTTTGGCATTGTTCAACAACTGTTAGTTGTGATCATACTTGTGATTGACTCGTGATTTGACTTACACCAGACTTGTGATCAACCTTGACTACAACCTTACACCAGATCCTTGACTGAAACCATTGCGTTTTTCTCTCGCCAACAGAAGCTGAGGAGGTGGACGTGTTCTTCGATGCTATGGACAGCCTTCTAGACGTAGACATGGAGGCAGACGGAGAGGAAATGGATGCAGAAGATTCGGGATTGAACAGGAAAGGCAGGAAGGGTTGGATGGATCCAAGGGTTGCTGATATTCAGGCCAAACTGAGCAAGATCAACCGCCAACGAGCACGGATCCGGAGTAACAAGGTATCCGTGATAGTCTTCTGTTTATCAGTTTCACTGACTGACTGAGCCACTGACTGAATGAGTCACTGAGTGTTAATAATGCCCCAAACTGTCCAGCTGAGACTATCCAACCAAGACTGACCAGCTGAGACGGATCAGCTGATCAGCTGTTAAACTTACAAGTCCAGCTCAATGGGCTCCGTGCACAAGTACCCCCTCAACGGTTACAATGGGAGAGTTGGGGGAGACCACTAGGAGGGACATTTGAATGCATTACCGATGACACCCCAACGCTCATATGAAGATGCTTCAGCTTTGTGTAGATTCAGAATGAAGTAACCCATGCGTACTTTGCTCCATACACACACAAACCACAGTGTGTCCTCACGCTGGAGCTGTGACAGTGGTCAAACAGCCACATTGACAGTTTGTGCACAGAGTACATGCGGCAGGAATAGAGTTGTTTTCATTCCAATCTTCAAAAGCCTGTCAGATGGCCTATTTTGGGAGAGCTCAGAAATTGTATAAAACTTCATATGTCGTGGTGAATTGTTGTACTTCACAAAGATGATTTGTATGTATAAAAAATAACAAATATTGTTTTTATTTGACAGCAATCCTGTATATCACAGCAAAATTCCAAAATTGTTGAGAAGAGATCAGAGGAAGATAGATTCAAATCCCACCACTGGGTTCACATGGTATGTATTGCCTTGATAAGGAAAACACATATGCAGCGAACAAAGATTTGCAATTATCTGTTATTTCAAGAGAGGCAATGTTGATTTGTATACAGTATTATGTAAATAATTAATACTTGCCAGACAGATTTTTGGGGTGGTTACCCTTCTCTGCTCCCCCTCTCTGATCTGCTCTTTGAACAGTATGTCTTGTTTAAACAGCTTGGATCAGTAGGAATTTGTTCTAATAAAATTGACTTTGTGTTGGATTCATAGTCGGGGTCAGTAGGCAAAAATGCATCGCTTTGGAATTTTTCCGAGAATTTCTCATTTTTAAAAATTTATTATTTTATTTACGCTTTTTATTTTAAATGGGTAGCCCTTTCAGTTGAATCTACTGGTCTCCCATGGGGCCCAGTATAAATAAGACAATGTGAAGAAGTTACAGTTTTAGATGTGGGAGGAAAACCCCAGAAGAATATTCTGAGGAAAACACACGGAATCAAGTAGGGACTGAAAACCCAATCCACATATTGGTCCAGACAGGAATCGAACTGGGTCACAGCGGTGGAAGGCAAGGAAAGTACCGCTACGCAAACCTGACTCCCCAAAAAAAGTCTCTACTGGAAAGAAAAGTGACTGCACAATGGAATCATAACCCATACTACAAGGCCTGAATTAATGGTTTTGATTTAAGCCCAGCATACAGTGTGACTTGTGAAATGTTAAGTTGTGGTGTTTTTTTCTTTTGTTTCATTTGTAGAAGCGAGAGCAGTTATTGGCCGAGCAGAAGCGGAGGAAAGACTTCATCCAAACAGAAAGGAAGAAGACGGTGGAAAGACTTCGCAACTACAAAGTGGTGATTACAGATTATTGATGATGATACTCATGCACTCTTTACAATCTGTTTGATATTTCTTTAGGATGAATTAATTAAAACCACAGTTGGCTGTGCTCAAGTCAATCACAAGTAACGGGATGAATATAACAAAGGAATAGCTTATGACTGACTTGAGACTTGACGACTTGTGATGGACTTTTAAGGATTAGTGACTTACTTGATTACAACTCTGGTAGAATGTGCTTTCAATTTTGGTGTTTGACGTATTCTTTGCAGAGTCATCCCAGCCCAAAAATTCTCAAACCCCAACAGTACAAGAAAGCGGCCAAGAAGGAAGCAAGCACCAAGAGCGAGGCTGAGGCAGCCACAGAACGAGAGAAGAAAAAAGCAGCCGCAGCCAGGGACAAGGCCAGGCGCTCGTACCAGCCGCCAAAACCAACAAAATCAAAGACAAAGACTTCAACAAATGGAGCCGAGCCAGGTGCAATCCCACAAGTCCCTGGGAATCAACCTCAAGCCCCTCCCCCTCCCCCTCCCCCACCCCCACCCCCACCACCACCTGGTCCCCCACCCCCACCACCACCTGGTCCCCCACCCTGTCTCCCACCCCCTCCACCAGCTTACCCCCCACCGTTTGCTCTGGTAACAGGAACCATAAGCATGAAAACTGTCAATAAGGTTGAGAAGAAAGACACCGGAGGGAAGGGACTGGACCTCAGTGACATTTTGAAGGCGAGAGGAAATCTCCAGAAACGACAACGGTCTGGTTCTGACCACTCTGGGGGAGCCAGCCAAGGTGAGTGAGGGTTGGGGGGGGGGGGGGGGGGAGGAGGGGAGATGAGTCAAGTGATTGTTGTAATTTGTGTGTGGTGTTGATTTTTTCAGAAGTGAACGCATTTTGAAGTTGTTTGAGTCCAGAATAGCGACGGTTTAAGATTGCAGCATTGATCACATCAACATTTTTAAAGGCTCATCACGTAATCTTGGAAGCGTGCATTAAACTGGCCTAAACTGAAAGACTGTGTGAAACTGTCAATCTTGATTGTAATTACTAAAAATGTTTTGGGAATGGATGAAGTTTCTCAATACAACTTGTTGTAATACACCGCTTTTTACCTCCGCCAGGGAGGTTGTGTTTTCACCAGCGTTGGTTTGTGTGTTGGTTGGTTGCTTGGTTAGTTAGTGTGATTGTAAACATGATAACTCAAAAGTACTGGACAGATTTTCATGAAATATTTTTTAGGGGTGGTCCTTGGTACAAGTACAAATCGATGAGATTTTGGAAGTGATCCGGATCTGCGTCTGGATGCAGGATTTTTTTTAAAGGATTTTTCACCCATCATATGGACACCTTTCCCCAGATCGCTCTGTGAGACCAGATTCATGTGCGTGGCACTGACCCGGAGACCCTGTATGCCTTATCACCCACCTAATCTAGCCACGCAGGTCAATGAATTAGACCATTTTATACAATGGGGGAGTGGAAAAGTAGACCAACACAGGCATATATACATGTAGAGGGGTGGTCCTTGGTACAAGTACAAATCGATTAGATTTTGTTTAGCCTTGGCGGAGCTGTGCGCTCTGTGAGTGCTTTCTAGTTAACTACATGGAATATATTTTGGAGATGATCCTAATGTCTAATTACACTGGCAAGTAGTTTGGGAGCAGAACTTATATCCTCTCATTCTATATCCTCATTTGGCAAGTGTGGGATTTTCTCTTTTTGTTTTGTGACCTTTTTCATCATTGGGAATTATTCTTGAGTGTTTTTAGGTTGTGGAAACCATACAAATAGTACTTGCACTTACCATGTGACCCATAATGCATATCCGTCATTGCTGTTTAAGGGCAGTACAAAGCAACTGTGTTGGGCAAGATTGGAAAGCTTTTCTACAAAATGGAGACGCAAGATCTAGTGGGTCACTATGCAAATGCGTTGGGTGTTGTCTTCTTCATGAAGATGGAGATGCTAAAAAGTACAATTTCAAGTAAAATGGTAAATATCTCATTCTTTCTTTTTCCCCCCTTTTTTAATGCTCAGATCCAATGGTAGCTACGCTGGCCAACATCCGTCAAGGCGTGAAGCTTCGCAACATCCAGAGGGACCCTAAAGCAAACTCCTCCCCTTACTGCAGCCTGGAGAACTCAGAGCTAATGGCAGCCATCAACCGCATTAGGAATCACACAGAGATCCAAGACTCGGACTCGTCGGAAGGCGAGTTCAGTGCTTGACGGCCACAACACTCCCAAGGGCATTGTCAGACAAATTTGGGGGGGGGGGGGGGCTACAAAATAGACACGGACCATAATGACCTATAAAGTTTCCAGAAATTAACCAGTTTGCTTGAGATTGGAAAAGTAGATATCATCTGACAGCAGAGGGGGCTGTTTGCTCATCCCCATCACCCTATCCAAGGTCGCTGATGGGGGCTAATCCATTTCACAAAGTGTTGTAAAGGAAGAGCAGGTCACTGGCTATTAACAATGTATACATCTTCTGTGATAGGGTAATGCACAAGGAAGGGCTAACCCTCAACGGGTAGCAGCTGAGAACGTGTTGATCCAGGGCCATTGGGTGAACAAAAAACGGTCAATGAAAGGTCAAAGCGATTAGCCCCCACCAGTGCCCTGGGCATGGGATAGGGCCGGCAGGGGGCATGAGCAAATGGGGCTTTCCCAGATTTGCTCGTACCCCCCGCCCTGCAAGGGCGCTGGGACATGCTGAAGAGCTTCACAGAATCTTGTGAAGGAAGTGGGGATGGCATTCTGGGTAATTTATCTTGACCTATGTATAAAGACATCTGGGGCGGATTGCAATAACGCAGTCTTAGTCGGCTGGCTAAACCAGTCCAATTTTAGCCGGCTATTGTTCTTAGACGGTCTTGGTTAAGACACCAAACTTAGCCCATTGCAATAAGCTGGTCTTTACTAAGCCCGCTTAGAGTAATGATTCACAAACAAACATTCCATGGTTACGGGCGAATACTGGAGAGACTGCACATTTTTTTTTTTAGGTTTGTGTAATTCATATCACGCGAAATCAAATGTCAATTCCGAAATTTTATGTTGAGAAAATTGTATTTGCAGTACACCTCAGTGTCAGTGTCATTACATTTTTCCAGAAGATCCCTTCTATCCCAGAGAATTTTCCCTCCAAGCAGTGTTCTGCTTTTTTAAGATTTAATCATCAAACACTCATCAACTGGGAAAAAGTATTTTGGGAAAGAATAAACACACCAGTGAATTCCAAAAATCCCAACTATAGACCGTTTTAAGCCAGCCCTACCCAGGCTAACTATTTTAAGACTGTCTTACTACTTAAACTGTGTCATTGCAATGGTCTTACTAACAGACTGACCGACAGCCAGAGCTTTTAGACTGCCTAATGTGCATAGACAGCTTTAAGACCGGTTATTGCAATCCGCCCCTGGCTGCAGTTGTTTAAGACCGCAGTTAGCCAATGCACGCAAATGCTATCCGAAAACTTTCTCATAGAAATGTATACATGTGTACATTCCATACCTGGTACCGGATGTGATTTCTTTTTCATTGCGGATCATGTGGACAAATTTTGATCGTCACATGATATGCAATCCGACCGTTCGTGATTCGAAACGGAGCCTGAGCAACTGACGGGAGTTGAAAATTTACAAAACAGTTAAGTTTTACAGATGTTCCTACATTATTACGCTTTTCAACGAAAAACAAACAAACTAGGAATGGGAATAAGATCTAAGAGAGTGATGACTCAGTCTTAACGGCCGTTTCAAACCTTGCAGGGTCGTGGCTGTAATGACTTGCAGGTCACAGGTCATGCAAACTCTATCCAATCAGAGCTCATTACAAGCTCATCAGCGTGTCCCAGCATCCTATGTGCAGGGCGGGGGGTAGGAGCGAAGGTGCGACTGGACATCATCTGACAACACGGGGCAATGTTGAAAGTGGATGGAACTGGACAGCATTTGACACTAGAGGGTGCTGTTTAAGGCAGATGGTACTGGACATTGTCTAACACTAGATGGTGCTGTTCATGGTAGCCTGCTGCCCTAACTTCTTTTGGTCGACGAAACCAAGAAGGGAGGGGGGGGGGGGGTCTTCCCTCTTGCGATGCCCCCAAACACCTGTTTATTGGTGTTTGTGTAGACCAAAGTGGTTCAATTCTAGGGAGGATGGATGGGGGAACGGCAGCAATTCTTTTGTCTCCATGCATTAGATACTGATGGGCAATATCTTATATTTGTGGCCTGGTTTTAAAGTCCAGAGTTTTTTATGGGGGGGGGTGGGGATGTGGTATGGAAAAAAAAGTTAATTTTTCAACGCTTCAAGCTGTCGGTCATACAAAAGGACATGATTTTTGTGAGGATTTTTATAGTGGTCATAACTAATGTTAATTGTTTGATACAAGTTAAAAATGTAAATTTACAAAGTGCAAATTCATAGCTTGTTATTACAGCCTAGCCAACCAGAGATAGGTAAACTAGAAGGTTGGGTCATTGTCCCATATGACTACATAGGGAGTCGTGTGAATGTTGACCCATTAATTTTATTGTGGTAAATGTATTGCTTTAAGTTACAATTATTCATTTAATTAGCATATGCATGGCAATAGGATCTGGCGAATTTTGGCTTGATACCTGTAAGTATTTGGAAACAAACATGGAGCCATCTTGTACAATCTATGGAAATTTGGGAGCTTGAAATGATGTCAAATTATATATTGTGTAAATTTTAAATTGTTTTCCAAAAAAGACTTTCAATATAGGAATGTTAACGATATTTGTACATTTTCATGATTATTTATTGAGTGTTGCCTTGGCCATTTGCTGATGGACGTCCGGCTTTACTTTTATTGCAACCTTACTATGAGAAATATTTTAATAAAATTGTTGAATAGATTAAAATATTGAATAGATAAATAATCGTACTTTGTATCAGCTGTTATTGTTGCTTTTCCAAATTCGCAGTGTCTTTAGTCCTGACTTTAAACTTCGATTTTCAAATTTTTTCTAGACAAGAAAAGAAGTTACTTTGAACGATTATATGCCTCCGTCACCGATGTGTTCTCTAGAAGACGCTTTCAATTTGCCCCCCCCCCCGGTGATGCAAAAGAGAGGTACTAGTCGAGGGGGTTGAAGATGAGTGCAACGCCGCCTACTGCCGCTAATGCCAAATCCCCCCCCCCCCCCCCCCCCCATCTGCGGTTGTGGAAAGCATAGTAGTCTTGTTTATGTCAAGTGTTGTAGTTTACAAGTGGCTGGGGGCTAAAAATGTTAATAATTAAACAATCTGCCTGGTCTGAACACTGTGACTGTTTCCTTCGCTTCGCATCATACTTACGAAACTATAGTAACGTAAGTAAGTGGGTGTGAGGCCATTGAATTCCCCACCCCCCCCCCCCAAAATAATGGTGGCTTGCAAAAGCCCCACCCCTTCCAAATTGGACCCCAGTTTACACGTCACTTACGCTGCATAATATAAATGAAAACCATGTAAGCCTATATGCATGAATTGCTTAGGCCCTAGTGTGGGTATAGCCCTATTGTTCCTGTGTACGATGAAATGGCAGGCGTGGCATAAATATGAACCCTGTTTAATTATTGTCTCATTAAAAAAAAGGAATAAATTAACATGATCATATCCTCTTGCTTTGATTGGCTCATCACTGCGCGTTTTCTAATCAGTGAATTGAAGTAATGGTACAGCTGATGACATTAATTATGCAGTCTAATAATAACCAAGGAGCCTGGACAATACTTTAATGCAGTCATAAAATAGTCGTCAGTCTGGCAGCAGACCGTGAGTTTAATTGGGAAGCGCTTTTATGTTATTTTTGCAAACGCTCCTGGCAGTTACTGCATCCAGTTCCAGAAGGGAAATTTAAAGCGACCGAAATGACAAACGGTAGGTTTTCAAATACCATGACTTATCACGACATCATGAAAAAACATAGGGGCTACCGACATTACATAGTCGGTAATAAATGGTATAGGCGCAGGCAAACGATAGGCTTAAGTCTTTCAGGAGCAACTTTGCAATAAACCATGATGTCGTGCAGCGAGTATTTTCCAAGGTGGTTTATTCCTGCCTAATTCTAGTTAATGGTTGGTAATGGTTAACCAGATCGAAGCTGTTTCACTTTGATATCGTGTGTTCCTGATTAATGGTCCTATTCAGTGCGTATGAACATGAACGCGATGGTACGTCAGTGTGGCGTATTGAAGCATACACGGGGTTTGGTAACAACAGATTTTGGACGTGATCTTTTCACTGATTGATTCACAGGAGGCAGCAGCTGTTCGCCGAACATGTCCGGGTCTTGCAACGCGGCGGTGCTACCGGCTACGGACATCGTGCCCGTCACGGGGACATTCCCGCCCGCAAGTTTACCGCCACACCTGCAGAATTACACGGTAGTGCGACTTCCTTCCATCGTCCTCAACACCCGATGGGACGACGCAACGTGGATTCTAACCAGCGCCTTTATCATCTTCACCATGCAGTCTGGGTTCGGTCTGCTCGAGTCAGGAAGCGTCTCCCAGAAGAACGAGGTCAACATCATGGTGAAGAATGCGGTGGATGTCCTGTTTGGCGGGATATCGTACTGGATGTTTGGCTACGGTCTTAGCTTTGACAAGATTGGTAGCGATCAAGAGAAGAACCATCCTTTCGTCGGGCTGGGAGAGTTCTTTGTTGACGAGACAGATCCAGAGAGAGTCGGCAATGTGTTCTCCCACTTCTTCTTCCACGCCTCATTTGCCACCACGGCTACCACCATAGTCAGTGGGGCTATGGCCGAACGAACCAAACTCGAGGCTTATATTATCTTCTCCTTCTTAAACACCCTCATTTACTGCTTCCCCGCCCACTGGATGTGGGACTGCGCCGGTTGGCTCAAGGCCATGGGCGTGGTGGACATCGCAGGAGCGGGGGCTGTTCACCTGGTAGGCGGGGTCACGGGGCTGATTGCCACGCTGATGCTCAAGCCACGCACGGGGCGTTTCCATGACGGGGTGGAGCTGCCAGCCATGGGTTCGCCGACAAATACGGTCTTCGGAATGTTCATGCTTTGGTAAGTTTCAAATATTCATTCTATGCGATCATAGTCAATTAGATCATAATTTTATTGATATATTAACGGTCAAATATGCACATATCGTTTTATATAAATGATGTTTCATGAGTGGGTTCAATATCCTCAGCTATAGACCGAATCGCCGTGCATACAACAAGTCATCAAGTATAGTCAAAATATATTACCTGATCTGTCATTTCCGAACGATTAGTGTTGAGTGATATTAGGACTTTTAAGTATACCGGTATAGACTATTGCTTTGGGCTCCTGATCGAGATGGTACATCCTCGAGACTGTTGGTTCACAAGCCCAGCCGGGGGATCAAAATACCTGCGATCTTTATAGAGACAGTTTGCTGGAAATCCTTTTCTCTTTGCTACAAATATCTCTCAATAAATTGACAGTTATGAGGGCAACTATTGGTTTCGCTAAGCCTGTACTACGCTGCAGTTGCTGTTAAACCAAACGGCCGGGGATGGTTTCTATTATACAAATATTGACTGCTTCGAGTGGTGTAGTAAAACTAGCCTCCCGAGGTGGTGATCCATTGAGCATTCTATTTTTCCCGAGGCGAAGCCGAGGAAAATAGAATGCTCCGAGGGAGGCTTGGATCACCGAGGGAGGATAATTTTACTAAACTACGAGATAAAGCAGTCAATATTTGTTTTATAACTCCTCTCGTACAGATTCTGCTTGATTTTAAGCGATAACTGATTAATTTTCTGAATACAATAACAATTAGCTTCTATTTGAATACGAAATTAGTTGAAAATTAACTTGCACTTTTTCTAACTAACCCTTCACGAAATGTTTGAACCAAGCTCTGTAGCGCTCGCGCTTGGAAACAATATACGCGCAACGTGCAACGCGCAACACACAGGTCCTTATGCATTTTGCACACAGTGCGTATAGTACTTTTGGCCGTGCACAGCAAGATAGCAAAAATAGCGACTCGCTCTCGGCCAATCGAGATACAGAATCTGTGGGTGAGGTGTTATAAAAAGATTTATGATCCTGAACAACAGGGATAATACTGTGGCGTCTATTATTTGGCAAATACTCATTGTGAGATTATTCCTTGTGTTCCTTAAAAGCCACAGTATCTGCAACAGTTTACTACCAGGGGGAACGGGGGCCACGCCCCCAACAGTTGTCTCAGTGCCCCCTTGAAAAATATATGCACCCCAGGTGCCTCCCCATGGGCGTCGCCAGGATTTTTTCTAGAGGGGGGCAAAACATATTTTCCCCAAAATTCTTGTATTTCTCAACAAATTCTCGATTTATCAGTTTTAGAGGGGGCAGGGACATTTTGCCCCCCCCCAACTCATTAAATTTACACCGCTATGACTTCGCGCCTCTTTTCCTTTTTTTTTCTCTTTTTTTTCTTTTCCGGGGGGGGGGGGGGCAAGCGCTCCCCCTTGCCCCCCCCCTCGCGACGCCCATGTGCCTCCCCCCAGAAATTTGGCTCCAGTTACGTCAGTGTTTAACCTTTTAAGTTTCACCAGTATATGTGCTGTTTTAACAAGTCAAATAGGAGTAGGCCTAATGCTTGATATGAAATAACTACGAGAATGTTCTCGTCTTCTTGATGATTTAGGTGGGGCTGGTTGGGGTTCAACTGCGGCAGCACATACGGCATATCGCACAACAAGTGGATACTCGCCGCAAGGTATGTATGTCTGGACTTAATTACATATCCGATGAAATCAACTGGATATCTCTTAAGTATTTCCAAAGAGTAAAATTTCACGCTATTCGAGTTTAAAATATTCACTCCCACCGACTGAAACTAGGCACCATGACGTTTTAGAGTGAAATTCATTTAATAGCCTAGATGGAGTTTTCATTTGAGTTTCCACTGGATTGATTCTTTTTTTTTCAGACTATACTAATCTAAACAGAATGGTTTTCACTCCAAATCGCCTAGTCCCTAGTTGAACTCTTTGGAATTTAGAAATATGCCCAGAAGGACTCATTCCTCCCCCGACCTCAACTATCTTCACCTGCTGTTTGACTATTTACTCTTTTCGTTCAAAGAAACATAATGTTGTAAGAGAAAGACACAATCTGTTGACATATTACTTCATTAGTCGAGTTTGTTCCGGTTCAAGTGACAGTTAATGTCACGATTACCTGCCTCCTCTCATCCACACACCGCTTGTAATCCAATGGCTTATAGTCCTCAAGTTTCTTCCCACTGTGGAACCCCTTACCAGGATCGTGCTACTCATTCTCAAATTTAATCCTAGCCCTAGTGTAATGTTAACAGATTCCTTCTCTCTCTTAACTGTACGTTCTTTTTATTGTAGCCGCTACCTCGATGATCTTATGGCCGCGAACGTCATATAAACCTGTAATGCGTGTGTCAAGGGCGGATCCAGGGGGGGGGGGATGGGCGCCACCCCCCCCCCCCCATAAAGATAAAATCGAACCCAGAATGTTTTAAGTGACGTTGCAAAAAGGTAGCCACTGCGTATACCAATATGCACCAATGTCAGAGTCCTAGTGCCCCCCCCCCCCTTGATTTCATATTAAATTTGGGGTGGAACATTTTTGGACCCACTTTTTCGGGAAACAAAATTTTGTTTGGCCTTCCAAAAATTTGTGTTCTGGATCCGCCCTTGATGTGTGTGTTTGTTATTGCTAACTCTAACATATCCAATCACTTCTGTCGGAGCAGCTGACGTTGAAATCACAGAGTCCGTTTTTAATAGTTGACACACTAGCTGTTTTCATTTGGAGCCACTTGTGGGAAACTATGAAAGCAATCATGACAGTGCTTATTGCACTAGAAGTACATTCGGGGTGCATGCTCGGAGTGCATGCCACATGAAGTGCATCTGCTAGATATATCAGCGATATGTGGAGTATTAACATGTCAAATTCTATAGTTGATGAAATCAGTTTCCACTGAAGCATTGCATATGTTCAGCTGCTCACATGCTCGCCAGCAATTTTCTGCCTGTCATATTCGGCAAAAGAATCGACAATTCAATCGAGCTCTGATTCCAACTCAGGCTGCCATTTTTTTTTAATAAAGTGTCCTCTTATAAATTATGACCTCGGGGAAAGTCCAATCTTATTATTTTGTCTCAATGGAAACAGTTAAAATTAATACTGTTTCATTAACAGATGAGTATATTAAAAACCCGTAGCGTATTTTTCATTCACTTATGTTATGACGAAACTCATTTTAAATGTCTTTTTAATTAACAGATCCCCGAGGCCTTGCAATTTCTCTTCTCAAATCCCAGCAATAAATAAATTAACCTTTAAATGATGACACTAACTTAATTTGTTCCAACACTGTTGCCTGTGGATCGCGTCTTTCGAATTCATCCCTAATAGTCTCAGCACAGTGCATTCCTCTGCAGGGTATACAGATATAATTATCGGGACATGCTAAATTTGACTTTCATATATACAGCTTTAAGTGTTATATAGGAAGCAGTCTAGCAGACTTCTCTCACTTCTAGAGCAATTTGAAGCTGACGAATATTGACGAGAAAATCGTGACTAGAGGCGCTTGTCTCCACTTTACGAACCTTGGCAGAAAGTCAAGGGAACATTCGAGTTAACCTGTAATTCATGCAGTGTACGTATACGGCTACTAAGAAACCAATTATGACCAAACAGCTGGCCAGTTATATCAATATTATAATGTGAATATAATGGTTATTTGTCCGGAAAACTAACGTCCTAATATATTAATATGCATGCATACTTTCTACATTGTTATGGTGTAAAATAAATACAATTAATACTGTTTCATTAACAGATGAGTATATTAAAAACCCGTAGCGTATTTTTCATTCACTTATGTTATGACGAAACTCATTTTTAAATGTCTTTTTAACAGATCCCCGAGGCCTTGCAATTTCTCTTCTCAAATCTTAGCAATAAATAAATTAACCTTTAAATGATGACATTAACTTAATTTGTCCCAACACTGTTGCCTGTGGATCGCGCCTTTCGAATTCATCCCTAATAGTCCCGACACAGTGCATTACTCTGCAGGGTATACGGATATAATTATCGGGACATGCTGAATAATGACTTTCATATATACAGCGAAATAAGTGTTTTATAGGAAGCATTCGAGCAGACTTCTCCCACTTCTAGAGCAATTTGAAGCTGACGAATATTGACGAGAAAATCGTGACTAGAGGCGCTTGTCTCCACTTTACGAACCTTGGCAGAAAGTCAAGGGAACATTCGAGTTAACCTGTAATTCATGCAGTGTACGTATACGGCTACTAAGAAACCAATTATGACCAAACAGCTGGCCAGTTATATCAATATGATAATGTGAATATAATGGTTATTTGTCCGGGAAACTAACGTCCTAATATATTAATATGCATGCATACTTTCTACATTGTTATGGTGTAGCTCGTGATATCAATAATAATATAGACCTTTCTAAAATGTGAACATGGAAAATGTGTTTCTCGTGTAAAAACAGGTTCTATATATGTGTTCAATATTCTTCGGTTTGTTGCATCGTGAAGGGCCTGTAACAAACCTACTTTTAGTCAGATTAATATAGTGTCGAAATTGATAGGATAAATTTACTTACTATACCCAAGGACGTATGGGCCGTCTCTAAGGACGACACGCCATTCAATAACTCCCTGTTTTTATTGTGAAGAAAAGGATCGTGTAGCCTACCCCTTTTGCAAAACATCTTTCAGCTTTATATAATTATACACACACATTAGTCGCAGTTATTTAGGGTTATCAACTATCCCTGCGCATGCGTATGCGCATGCATCGAGATTCAACGTCAACATGGCGGTGGTGAAGCAACCTCGTTCCCCATGGGTACGATCGTGCTGCGCCATGTTGTTTCCCATCATGCCTTGCGCGATCTTAACGCACGCGCCCATGGAGTCGAGGCTGGTGGTGAAGTCACTTGTTCACCTTTCTTGGTTGTTTAAAATGAGTCTTTTAGAACAATGCTTAAACGTAAGCACGCTTCAGCGTTATTTGTTCCGTTATAGTTTGTGTGACCACTTTTGTCTATTCCATAATATCGCTCATCCGTCATGGTCTTATACAGCCATGTGGTTGCGAAGGGCCATTTCTAAAGGTTACGTAACACTTTATTTTGAATGAAACAAAATGTACACAGACATGTTCACGTTAGCGGGTAAAATTTTTGAAAATTAATTTCTGCAGTTTAGAAGACCGTATCTTCATGCAACTATCAGGATTAATTTCCCCTATAATGATCCAAGTATGTGCTAAAAGTCGTTGTGATATGTTCATTACTTTTCGTTGAAATTAGAAAAATAGGCCTCGCTTCGTGCAATTTTAAAAATTGTGACACTGAATATTAATGAGGTTTCTATCCATTACGGTGTGCAGTAAACAATTGCATAAAAGCCTCCTTCACGAGTTGTTAATTAACAAATATCACCCTTTTTACCGGCTTCCAATGGTCGATACTGAGACCTAGGCCATGTCTCGCCGAGTGACGCTAATGAATATGCTAATATGCCCTTAATCATTGTGTGCCGGGCCGAAATCGGTCAGACGTAGCGCCTACGGTGCTTTGCTGAAGAATGCACATGGGTTGGGTCGACAATTAATTGTTTTGATCGTCTTCGAAATTTTCCTTAGAGGTGGTTCAAAGTGTAACACTAGCGTCCGCAACAACATATTAAGCTGAAATTCGGAATATACTTAGATGATATAAGTGTTCAACTACTCGTGAAATAACAACTTGGGTAAATTCCTACAAATTGGGATAAATACATACATTTGGGGAAATTTTCGAACGATTTCTTCCAGACTTGAAGGTCAGCTTTGACAGTAACCAGTATTGACGTTTCGGCATCGATGACGGCGATTTTTTCACTGAAGTTTAGAATTTCTTCTTCAGTTAAAATGTAACATTTCAATCATACCGAGCATATTTTTCTGAGAAACACAACGTTGAAAAGGCCATGTTTTGGGGATTCACGAATTTCAACGCTTTGTTACAGCGTCTTAGTACGTAATCGGATTAGCTTTCCTTGACAACGACCGACGCTTTGCCGTAGCAACTATATGGCTGTATACGTCAAATAGTTTATTTTTGGTTGTGCATCCACGTGACCTTATCACGTGAGCGGTGAAAGATCCGCCATTTTGGACGTCGGCCGTAGCGCTCGATCGATTGCGTACCGTACATGTACATTGCATTATGATATATTGCAGTGATCATCTTTCAATGGGATTTTCTCCAAAAAGTCATCGATAAATCCCCAATAAATTGAACAGAAAATGAAAGATGATGTAAAAAGCTTTAATTTGATCTGTGTCTAAAATACAGTTGGAGAGTTGCGAGTATTTTTCCTGAATTTCGGAAGTGGGCGTATTCATCACTGGGGAGTGGGGACTGTGGCATGCAGTTAACTTACTGGCCTGCAACCATATACGTCCAAAATGGCGGGCGTGTGGGTTACCACCATTGATCTCCATATACACAGATCAATGGTTACCATTGAGGCACTGATCTGTGACGTCACGTGAAATTCCTGAATACTAGAGTTATAAATCGTTGTGTATGCCTGTATCAACTTCTCAAACGTCTAACAAGACATCAAACTTTTTCTACAAGAAGTTATCCACAAACGCTGCCCGTACCTACATTTAGTCGTGACATGCCACAGGAAGGCCAACAACTTGGGAAGTCTCTGTCATTTAAAAATAAAAACATATGGCGATAAAAATACAGGAAAATTTGTGAGATATATCCATGCAGAGTTTGCTATTAATACACATAGTGTAGGACCAACATTTCTGGTTAATTTAACCGCGATCGATTGAATAATCAGGTAATTTATTGCTATATTTTTAATGCAAACTATGCATCTTGCATGGCACAGTATATTACACCCCTGAGATAAGTGGGAAATTTCAATTTGCATAACTTTGTTAACGATTATACGACCATGCGTACAATCGAAATAAGGACCGTCTGACTGCCTTCGTAATTACCCAAACTAAACACAAACTGTCTTCATTAATACATAAGTAGCTTATGAGTTTTTTTCTGTTTCGTTTACAGGTCGGCAGCATGTACCATCACAGCATCTATTGGAGGCGGGATGACAGCCATTACTCTCAGGTAAGTAATACCAGTAGAATTATCGTCACGCACGGACGGTCGTACTAACCTGCATCTTTCAAAACAGTTAATAGAATGACATTTCGATCACGAGGGGCGGGACCGTACTTTGGCATCCTCAAACAGCCGTTGATGTGGTAGCGTTTTGTTTATATTCTGAAGGCGTCCTTATTGAGAAAATGTGCCCATATTGCCTATTAAAGGGGCTCATGCATGCCCTCGAACCACTTCTTATATAGTGGAGACTTTTCGGAGCACGACATTGTAGAAAACGGATCGAAGTTCGTAGAGCTGCATTCCTCCTTATAAATTTTTTTGTGAGGGCCGAAATTGGCCAAAGAAAATAGTTCAACTATGTCACACTTGCTCTCTTCTGCACTGCACGTATACATGTATTACTTTTGAGAACGGAGAAAAGTGCTGTCGCATTTGACAATTTTTTAAACGTTTTCAAAATTTCTGATTCCAGTTCGTGTTGGTGCATTCACAGGGATGGCCTTTTTTAGAGTGTTGAATGACAACGAATTATAACAGTAGAAAAACCTGAAAAGCCAAGGGGGGGGGGAAATATAGTGATCCTTTATTACGATGATTTCGTTACATTACCTTGCACAGTTGTGAGTACATTTCTCCAGTTTTTGGAGGGTTTGATAACGCCCTATTACTGACGTGTTTCTAGGTGCAGAAAATACAGACACGGAAAACTGTTCCCTTTTCCCTTTTATTATGTTCTTTGATTTTGAAGCAAATCAAGTAGTTGTTTGTGCACTTGGATACAATGATTCAAAGTTATTCCAGAAGAAAAAGTGGTAAATGATCAAATGAAAAAACAGTGCTCTTAAAGAAACGATGTGATATTGCATCGTCTAATGGTATAGGCCCTACCCATTATGCGCCTATCAATAATATTGGGTCCCCACCGGGGCTGCCCCACCCAAGACGTGGGGATGGTGACTTTTGAGTGACAAAATCCCCACCCCTTGGGCAAAATTTAAGTGACAATCTCTGACATACATACGGCCATCATAGGCCTAGTACGCCAATATAAACCAAAATACCCTTGGGCATGAAAAACGTGACCAGACCGCGACAACCGACCTGGGGCAGCACGGGGGGGGGGGGGGGGGAGGAAACATTTGATAAGCGCATTATACGAAAACATGTAATGTACGCGAAGAGAGTTTGCGAATGAATATGGTTTTTATGTCGGTTCATGGCGGCAACACGTGACTACGCAACACTCCCGAATTCGGACTTCTGTATTATAAATAACTAAAATTAATGCATAAATGTGGTTTCAATTTTAAAAATGATATATGCCGTCAATCCCTATAGATTTCTTTGCGCCAAAGACGCGCATTTCTGTATTATTGTTCAATTTGGGTGAAAGTTTCAACGGACTCTTGCGGTCATGTTTCCAACAGTATCGATTGAATTAGATGTGTTGCACTTTCATAATGGCTACAGCCGACCTCTGGGATTTGACATCACGGGAATAAGGTCTTCTCGCATCCCCATGTTTAGCATTAAAGTTGTATAGTGTTATGAGGAATATAAATTGGAAAATGTCCCCAAAGTAACCTACCGAATTGTTATCAAAATCTTACTGGGATCGAAGATATAGGCCCTACTGGTACTAAACATCCCGTGAAATTATTCCGTCTGGCTTGCTGTCATTTCGAAGAAATCAAGAAATGTAGATGATGTCCAAAGTCAGTCAATAGACCGATTTTTTGGGAACAACTATTGATGTGGTCGAAATCGTGTGTTGTGATCAAAAGGTTGCTGCACGTGGTTTTTCATTGTTTTCTCGAAAAATGTAGTATCTGTGTTGAAGCTGTCGTATTACAAGATAATAGAAGCTGTAACTTCATGTTTGTAAGTTCTTCTTTGGATTTCGAGTAGTGTTATTATAAGAAAACAAACAAAATCATGGCATGAAACGCAAATGATTCTCTTTTAAAACAAATCGTAATGTAAAGTAAATCACATGAATCAGTTTTTAAAATAATGTACATTCTCGCAATTATTTCGAATATAGGGATAAAAAAAAACACCGATGTCATCTATGGAAAACAATTCAAACACATCTTTTGCCTTATATCCTTCATTTTCCGAGAATTACGTCACTGTCGAAATCGACAATTCCTTTTTTAGCAAAAAGAATAATCACAAAATATTCTGGGAATCGCCAGAATTACAGAAAAAGACATGATAACATCGAAACGTAATCCGCATTGTCACATTGGGCCATTGATGACTGGCATAGCCGAACCATTCGTATAACTATTGAAAACCGAACGAACTTAAAATGAACTTTAATTAATGAAGACATCATTTTTGTCTGGGTTGTTTAGCAGGCTAAAGCTGCTTTAGTAATTTAGTTATGTATTTACGAAATTTCGACATTATGTCCGAATATTCTGCTTTTGAAAATTGCTTTGTTAATTTCTCTTGTCTCAAAATTGGCACATTTTGTAATTGGAACAAAAGGTATGTCAACTTCATTATTAAGAATTTCAGTTTGATTAATATAATTCAGTTTGATTAATACTGCTTCTGCTGCTGTCCTCTTCCTCTAACCTGTCCCTAGGGACGTTAGAAAGCTTTGTTTGTAAGAATTATTGATTTTGAACATTTTGATTTCAATTTCGTCTCCAGTTATCTCGGTAAGCGGCGAAAGTTCGACGTCACGTTTCTCATCAACGGTGTCCTCGGATCCCTTGTGTCCATCACAGGTAAGCTCAAAACGATAACAGAAATGCTTAACAATATTACTTCCTATATTTAGTTTTTTTTAAGCAAAAAAACATTATAAGCTGTAGATTGTCATTGAAGCAAATTTACAGTGATTTGAGCTTAAGCTTGAAGTAACTTAGATATTAATAGTATATACATAAAAATTAAATAAAACCCAAAGATTCTCATGCTGACGGGTTTCGCAGGGTGTTTACATGACAAGATTAAACTTGTCAAGTTGTCGCCCCGATAAGCTTCATCCACACAAGCTTATCGGGATTACGCCTTAAATCCTGTCATTTTAGACACCCTGTTAATCCCGTCAGACATTAGAACTTTTGGTTTTTCAGTATATATGTATTTCATTGACAGTTTCACTCCTTACAATATGAAGTTACCTATCGCACGCATTAGCATGCGATAAAGGTAACTTCAATGTGAAATTATTATATTTAAATATGATATTTTTGGCACCTTCCTGATTTTGCCCTTTCCATTATACTGGGTATGTATATACCGGTGCTATAATGAGCAGTGGCGTATCAAGTTTGGGTCGGGAAGGGATGGGTATAAGTCACCACAATTTTTATTCGTTCGTTAAAAAAAAGATTTACTGCATTTTCATGTCATCAAACATAATTAACAAGAATCTATATGGAGAATAACAGAGATAATACAGAATCCAGGTATGAATCATACTAGGCCTGGGACCAGCTGATTACAAATTATTATCAACATACACTTTAGGCTTGAGTATAGAAAACTGGTTATATATCAAGTGGGTATAATTATAAATGTGAAAAGAAATTCACAGAAAATATTCAAACTCTTTTAAATATACACATATATACCTTTAAGTTACAAAGAAAAAAACTGTAAAAGCTGGCCAAAGAATTATGTTATAACGATATGTTGCTTTAAAAAAAAATCTGCTGAATGACATCAATTGAACATTTATTCGGGTACATATTTATCAGTATACTTTGTCAACAGTAACGTTTTTAAGTTTGAGAAATTTTAATACAATACCGGATGTTTCCTTAAAAATGGCAAAATGGCAGGGGGGAGACAAGCTACGCCCCGGCGGATACGCCACTAAGCCATGATCTATTCGTTCGTAATTACCCCAATGACGATAAGTTAGATAGCTATTAGCGATTTATTGACCTCTCATACCTCCGGTCATTTATCCCTCTCTTCGCATTTTAACAACTGAAACAAAGCAGCAGCTTGTATTTAATTTGAAGGCGACCTTCATTTAAAATGAAAAATCACTTCAGAATTTATTTGAATTTACCTGCAGAGAGTACGCTGACATCCATAATTTATTAATACCTCCATTGTGCTCTTGATTTATACGTTTCTTTTTTTTTTGTTAGAAATTTTAGAAGTTGTGTACTTAATTGTCTTTGTCTTCGCTGCCTGTCTTTAGAATGATTGGGTTCTGTCGGGAGTGACCAAATACCCTGTAATAACACATTGAAATCGAAGGGTGCTTTTTGACTTAAGTTTTGAGGAATCAAGAAGAGAGAGACAACGAATTGAAGAAATGATAATTGTAGAGGTGGAATAAAACTCAGAGGAAATATGTTATTTTACAATGCAGCGTAGTCGCTGATGGATGGGCGAAGTTATTCTACTGGAGCATCCAAGGACGGATCCAGAACACAATTTTTTTTTTTTGGGGGGGGGGGAATTTGGTCCCCAAAAAGTGTGTCTCAAAAAAATACGGCGTGGGGTTTGGGGCCCGCTTTTAAGGGCCCCGATTTTTGGGGGGATTCTAGATGCTTTGTGGTGCGATCTGAGGCAATTTCTGACCACTTTAACCAATGTTTTCTTAGGAAAAGATAGTGGTGTACTCATTGCCTGCCTTTATTGCGAAGTCACACAAAAAAGGCTTCGTTTGGGGGGGGGGCATGGCCCCCTTTGCCCCCCCCCGGATCCGCCCTTGGGAGCATCTACGTGGGTCTAAACCACTCTCCTGGGCTACAACAAATAGGAAAATCCTGCAGAAAAACACAGCAAATGCCTGTTATTGGCAGCTATACCCCCCCCCCTTGATCCAACCTGCATCCACCCCTGTATTACCCAAGTTGTATAAAACTACCTAAGTTATTGGTTTTACTTCGAGTAAATTTGTCCTAGCTTTCAAAAAACATTCTTGAAAATATCAGCCAAATACAGGGTGATTAAAAAAGAAGAAACCCAAATGTCAGGACTATTGTTTTAGTGAAGTTCTGCATGCAGCACTTTCAAATCTAGGATATGAAAGCCCAATTCATAAGCTTTCTTTCAGTACAGGAATCACTCACATTACTTATGTACTTTTCAAGTTACTTAATTTTAAACTCAACCACCGTTTTAAAGTTCTGTCCACGGATCACAATAAAAAGTGTGCGTTCTTTCAGCAAAACTAAACAATTCACACACATCCCTATGTGGTTTGTTTTCGTTTTGCTGAAAGAACACTTATCTTTTTGTGATTCGTGGACAGAACTTTAAAACGGTGGTTTTGTTTGAAATTCCGTAACTTAAAAAGTACATAAGTGATTTGAATGATTCTTGTACTAAAAGAAAGCTTATATGAATTGGGCTTTTATATCCTAGACTTTGAAAGTGATTCATGCAGAACTTCACTAAAACAATAGTTCTGACATTTGGGTTTCGTGGGTTTTTTTTTACTCACCCTGTATAACTGACTTACATTGGGCAAGATTTTTAGTAATAGTTACCCAGATTTTTGAGGGCGAATCAACCCCAGAATCTGTATTTTCCTTTTGCTTTCTGACATGGATATCTGAATCTATTCCCCGTTCTTGCCAGCCATGTGTGCCCTGGCCCACCCGTGGGAGGCCTACATCATCGGAGTGGTAGGCTCTCTCATCGCCTGCACGGGCTGTCTCCTGACCGAGCGGCTTCGAATCGATGACCCGGTCAGTGTGGTACCCGTCCACGCTCTGGGAGCCATCTGGTCGCTAATGTCTGTGGGTATCTTCGGGCGGAAAGACGCGCTGGCTGAAAAATTGACCGTCTATGACGGTGAGACAAAACGTTCCTACCTTGTTCCTTTCCCAATTCCAAATGTTTATCAAAATTCGATTTAGGCCTAATTATGCGTAACACTTCCTAATCCTTTATTGTGAAGACAGTCAATTTTGTACTCAACTGTGAACAGCTGGATGCAAGATCGATTATTTACCAGTCAAATCTGACTTTTGCTACACTTTAAAAAAAGGTAACCATCAAATTATATTCACAGAAAATAAGATGGGCTCAATAAACATATCATGCGATGTTCATTAAAATATCATTTTTGCAGTGTTGATAAAATAATTAGCATGACGGAGAAGCAAGGATTTTTCGGTAGCACTATGTGTGTACATGTTGAGAAAAACCGGTCAACTCGACGTTTCGAACAACACTCTATGTTAGTCTTTATAGGAGAATTGCGTTTGCCGTGACATTTGCGGCAACAATAGAACACTAGTACGCCAGCGACAGCAGCGTCGATATAACTACTCTGACAAAAGCGGGATGGGGGGGGGGGGGGGGAGTTTGGCAATGCCAACTAAAACTGGACCCTTTGTGATATTAGTCAATAAACCTTTTGAACTTCACCTCCGAAGGACGTTCATCCATATTAAAGATTTCATTTTCCTTTCAGCTGACGTATAAGACAACACGATAACCGAACTTAATGCAATTACATGTACAATGTCTCTCAGGCCGGGGTTTCCCTTGGTGATAGTGTAGACACAATCGTTAGGGCTACGTGCGTTTGGACATGAACCCATCTTCAATAAAGCCCTTGTCTTATGAGATTGTTTCGATAGAATAGTACACTCCTTCTGCGTCATTGTCACAGTTGTATCAAGGGAAAAAGATAAAATCTTAAAAGCAGATTTAAATTCTATTGGGAGGATTTCTGACCGCTAGTAAAACATGAAACAAGATTGTATCTAACGAGAGACCACTGACAATAGTCTGAATTACGCACTACTTGAAAATATCAAACTGAGTACGTTTACCTAGGTACACTTTATAAGCATCATCTGATGGTGCCAGTTTTGTTATTTTATTGTATTTGTAATGTATTGTAAAATTATACATGTTTGTAGTCATTATTTATAGTATGCAGGGCCCCAATGGAAACCAGTTTTAAACTGTTTGGGCATACCCTGGGTAAAGAAATGGAATAAATAAATAAATAAGCAACTTCAACACAGACAATTGCAAAGTTCGGAGACCAAGACATAAAGAGTTGGAAAGATCAGTTGGTAGAACTTCGGGGCGATGTTCCTGTCACCGGTTGAAATCCCACTCCGTGATTCGCCGGTTCACCATTATAATGAAAAGCCCTGTAACAAAAGGCATCGGTGAATAGACAGCACAACTTTGGCCGGATAGATAGAGTTGGTTCTTGGTGGGTCGCTATGGTTCGGAGGTCGCTGGCTCAAAGCCACCTCTAGCCCATTCCTCTCTTCATACATCATCATATTGAAAGACTAATTCTTAACGAAAATATTGACGAATCAGGAGACCTCCAACTTAAGCCGGGATAGCTCAGCTGCTGATATCCGGAGGTCCCTGGTTCAGATCCCGTTCTAATTTAATTTCTTATCCATCTTTATATTAATATGATTGTATTGTTTATGGTTTTGTTATGATCCCACCACCTCTAGGGTTGCTTGCTGGTGGTGGATTCAAACTCCTCGGCATCCAAGCCTTAGCAATCATCTCCATCATCACCTGGACAGCAATCACATCCTTTGTCCTCCTCAAACTGATCGACTTGACCCTGGGTCTCCGGGTCCCGCTCCATGAGGAGATCCTCGGAGCGGACCTGGTGGAACACTCCATCAACGGAACCTACGACAAATCCAGCCACGAGTGGCGGGACCGGGACGGGAAGCTGGTCATGGTGGTGGAACGGTTCCGTAAAGGCGAGACTCTGGATAATATGAATCCCAGAGACGCTAGCAGGCTTAGGCGGATGTCACTCCAGAGGACCTCGAGCAACGAGACCATGAAGTCCGCCTTCGGATTTGTCCGGACCGAGGAGGTCTCGATGTTGGACACGAGGGCAGAGACCGAGTTAGCGGGCTCGGCAGATGCTGAGTCCGGTGATGAGAACGGTCAGCCCACGGTAATGCGACGTAGGAGAGGGATACAGAGACTTCGAAGATTACAAAGAAATAATGTACTGGGAAAACGATCAGGTAGCTGGACACCAAGACATTCTTCGGATCTCTAACGTAATGGCCAAGTCACTTGAGGCAATTTGGGCAATCTGACAGAAAAGCAAACTCACTGAAGAATGTTCTGGGAGAACTAAGTACATCTTTCCTCAGAGAGATTTACAAATTAATGTTTGCCTGTACATATTTCAACGTCTGCAAACATTATTGTTTGTATTTTCGAACACGACCGCGCATGTTCTGTGCTTTAAACTGTGTAAATATGTGGACAACCAAGCAGTGAATTGAATTGGGTGTCATATTTATCGCCTATAATTCTCTTTATAAATGTAACTTAATTTGTAAACAACATTTACCATTTGAAGTGAGTTATAATATTAAAAAGTCAAACATTGAAAGAGATCACCTTATATTAAAATTCATGTATTTATACGATAAGCTCACATTTTGTACATTTTGTTTCCGTTAATTCAAATTCCTTTCTTTTTTTCATTTAAAATGTATAGTAACTACCAGTGTTGTAGGTCTCGAGACCGGTCTCGGTCTCGGTCTCGGTCTCGAGACCACTTTTTGCTGGTCTCGGTCTCGGTCTCGGGAGCTGTGGTCTCGGTCTTGGTCTTGGTCTCGGTTCCCTTTGGTCTCGATATTTTGGCTGGTCTCGAGTCGAGACCAGCCAAAAAGTGAGGGGGGGCGGATTCCGCCCCAGCCCCAGTTTTGGATTAAGTAAAGAATCAGTTGAGGGCAAATGTGACTGCAGTGTGATGCTGATAGACATGTCTCTCTTCACTTTCTAGTGAGTGAGACATAGTCCAACAACCATTGCTCCTTTTCTTATTTCTTGTTTTTGTTGTGGGATGGTTTGTTGAAACAAGCACTTTATAGCTATCCTCATTGATTCCAAATACAACTGAGATTAAAATCTTATGAATCAAGATTAAAACATTATTTTACCGTCAGATTTTTTGTTTTGAATATGGGAAACAATTCAACTCTTTTCCCCCAGAAATATTGGTGATTTGTTTTTTATTTTCCTTTTCAATTTTTACTTTATTCGTGGAGGCGGGAAAACGTTTTGTTTTTTTTCATTATATTTATTAATGGATATTCATCAATTCGTAGACCGTTAAATTGCTATTACTAGTGGTGGACAGCTGAATTTTGTGATCTCTTTATTAAAATAGGCACGACTTGGGAATAGAGAATGCAAATTACGTGAAATTTTCAGAGTTACTACTGAATAACATGTTCTTTATCCCAATTATATATTTTTTTTACAAAATGGAGGGTGCCATTTCTTTTTCTTTATCATACTGTCACTTTATTTTTAACTTGCCATTTATTCATCTTTTCATCTGTGATAAACACAAATTGAGCTACTGCCATAGTCACACAAAATAGAGTCTAATTGCCTGCCTTGTCTCCTTTCTAAATGCCAATTGCGTTTGCATGAGTCGAGAAGACTTTTGTTCCATTAATCGCTGAATGCTGTTTACGGCCATCACAATAAACGATTGAAATATTGGCAATATGTTGTACTTGTAAATTACTAAAATATTTAAGTAAATCGCCCGGCATAGTAGCCAATGCGGGTTATACGCTGGTACAAAACACAAATAGGCGTGCGCACGCAGCCATGAATCCTAAAAGTACATCTCGCCCACCACATTCAGTTTGTGACAGCGCCCTTCTATTGTGTCGGCCATATTCTCAAATAGGCTAATGGCGATGATGACGGCGGGCAGATTAACAGAAGATAGATCAGGCAAATATGGTTCATCGATCTTCTATAGTGTATGTAATGGTATTGACATTATACACAAATAAAGTGGCATTACATTTCAGCCTAAGCCAGGCCTCTCTGGCAACCACCTCTCAATATTTGGGTCTACATGTAAAAGTCTATATTCCATGACTGAAATTTAAAAAAATAAATCAATATTTTCTTGCTCCAAATTTTTTTTGAATCAGGTTTACAAGGAGGTCCAATGTAAAATTAAAGCTGCTTTTAAATATCCGTTAGTAGTCATTGCTGAAACCAAGGGGTGGCTGTGGAGTTTAGTTCCTATAACAGATGAAACATCCACCTTTAACTTTTTACTTTTGTCAAGCTTCAACATTGCAAAAAACTAGTACAAATTGACGTAATCCCATAAAGTTAGAGTTTCTTCATCAGATTGACACTTTATAGTAGTTAAACAATATTATATTTAAAAAAATATGTTTTTAAGAAAGTGGCAACAATATATGGAGTTCATCAAATTAGGTTTTCCCCTTCTTTAAATTAGGTTGTTTCCCTTTTTTAAAATTGATTGGACAAAAACAAATTCTGTTGCCATGTTGTAATTTATGGTATGAAGCAAACATGAAGAGCACTTGCATGACACAATTAAGCAGGTACATGTGATTCCTAGCTTTCAATCACTTCCTTCACATCCCCATCAACATCAACATCTCAAGGACAGACTGTTCAGCTGTAATTAGTGTCTGGTTTTTTTAAATTAGATTATTGTTATTTAGTATCAGCGGTCTCGGTCTCGGTCTCGGACCATTTCGGTCTCGGTCTCGGTCCGCCTTGAAGGGGTTGGTCTCGGTCTCGGTCTCGGTCTCGCAACTTCAGGTCTCGGTCTTGGTCTCGGTCTCGGACTATCCGGTCTCGACTACAACACTGGTAACTACGCAACCGTCATGCATGGTCCATGATTATTTTGGATTATTTATAAGCGTTGCCATGACTGACTAATTGTGTACAATTTGTCCCCAACCTGGCAGCAACATTATACAATATACATGTGCATAACAAGGTGTTTGTGGAACTTCCGTCTCGATGTTATGTTCTTGGAATCCATTTCCTATCTCGTCAATTCTCGTGAAAAAAATATGAGGTGGACGCGACGTCAGAGGGAGATTTAGCCGTACAGCTATGGTCTAATGAAAGGGTGTGATACAATAGATACGATGTGTGTTTGTCATCAGGATCCGAAATGGGAGGGATACTGTATGGTTCACATGCCAAGTAGGTGACAGCAAATACATGGGAACTTGGTGTCATCATTAATCAGGACAGTCTCGCAGTAATCTGCGATAATTATTTTGTGCATTTCTTGATAAAATCACTTTAACAGTCGGATTTTCTTTGCACAGTATAACTTCAAAATGCACTCAAACGAATGACAAAGCAAGCCTGAAAAGGGTTTTGATTAAAGAATAGTTTGGATTTGATTTAGACATTACTTTAGGAATTTAATTATAATCTGAGTATTTTCAAATGTGTTGCCTTTTGTTCAAACCACCCTTTTTAGTGGGTTATGTTGTGTACAGGTTGAGTCAAAAAAAAAGCGGAACCCAAACCCCCAAAAATATATTTCATATTTAAAAAATATGTAGCACCAAAAATAATTATGACTGGAAAGCCAATTTCATAAGCTACTTTTAGATGAAAAAAATACTGAAATTGCTCAATCCGTTCAAAGAATATCACCATTTAACCCTAAAGGGGCCGGGTTATTTTGACCATCTCTCAGCCGGGGGGGGGGGGGGCGGATTCCGCCCCCCCCTAAGATCTCGGCCATCGAGCGACGAAAAATTTTGAAACTCAGCACATGCATAGAGCAACTCTTCCTAAACATGCCCAAGAAATTTCATGACTATAGGTCAAATTGTTTTGGAGTTATGGCTAATTAATTATTCATATGTATGAATGGCAATTCTGCTCGGTGTACACGACATATATGCGAAAATTCAGTTTTTACGGCGCGTAGCGCCGGAAAATTTTTCGCTACAGGCTAACCCGTGGTCCGATTTTTATGTTTTTGGTATCAAAAGATGCGCAAAGCTCGAGGCTAAAAAGTCATAACAGCTCGGGTCGCGAAAATTTTTTTTTTAGAAGCTATCGCGGAAAATGTTGAGGGGGGGGGGGGCGGATTCCGCCCCCGGCCCTTTTAGGGTTAAACGCAACGACCCTAAAACCTTTCTCGTCCAAAAAGCAATTTATTGTGTGTTTTGACTGTTTGGAACAACAAAGAAAATGACACAGAATACTTGTTTTAACAACTGTCACCACCTGTAGTGCACAATATCTTTATTAGGCAAACAATATAATTTATAAAATCTACTTTTTTTTAAAAGACGGGCCTTCAAAAAGACTTAGTTGAATATTTAAACGTTTAATTGAGATTTTATCGCTGGTGATGTTTAAAGACAATTGTGACGATGATTCTTGAAATCGCATTTTCTTGGACGCGACAGGTTTAAGGGCCATTGTGTTTAAATGGTGAGATTCTTTGAACGAATTGACCAATTTCAGTAATTTTTTCATCTAAAAGTAGCTTATGAAATTGGCTTTCCAGTCATAATTATGTTTGGTGCTGCATATTTTTTTAAACATGAAATATAATTTTTGGGGTTTGGGTTCCGCTTTTTTTGACTCACCCTGTATATTACTGTCTATAGCTTTCATTAATTTGTACTACGTTCTGCAGCGTTATACAAATATTTTCGGATCTAATCGGGTACCGTAAGTTTAGTTAGTTTAGGCCAATGATATTGGCAGAATTTCTTTGGTATTAAGAAATTCAATCCGGATTCCCTTTTTTTTCTTCTTAATTTGTAACAAATACATAATTGTTTAGTCTGAATTTCGAATTTAACGCCATTTTTAATATCTTTCTTTATTTATATTATTTATTCATTATCCATTATCATTCTGTAATAAGTTATTTTATTTTTTAATTTCTACAGCCATTGAATGCAACCTTTCGATCTAATTTTATCTAAACACTGATATGTTTAATATCTTTATTGATATGTTTAATATCTTTATAAATATATATTTAGGTTTATATCTATGGTAATTTATATGTAACTCAATTCCTTTATATTTGTTTCAAACTGAAACCACATTATATTATACTGTATCTACATTGGTTTGTACCTTTGGTTTATTGTCACTTGACAAAATTATGAAAGACAAAATTCACAATTCAAATACCATCCATTTACACGGAGTATTTTTTTGTAATCTAGTAATATGTTTTGTAATATCGTTGAATACTCTCAAGATCCATAACACGTCACAATAGTGCCGAAGTGTTTTGAGGACAGTAATGTCTTAAGTGCATGCAGTGCTGCCCGCCCCCCCCCCTCGTTACCCTATAAGAATGGCTCCGTCTTAAGGTATTGTCCCCGTTTTCAAAATAAAATGGAGCTTTTGCGGCATGAGACCCGGGCAAAAACACATTGCTATGTTTATCTCCTCAGCTCTAAACTAATCAAGAAATCTGGGCAGGATGGGAATTGGGCCCAAGATTCTCTGTGAGTCCTAGATTCAATTAGAGAAATGGACGAAGTGGAAAAAAGGAAGCACTTAGCCACAGAGAGAACGTTTTTTTACGCTTGCGTTGTGACGGTCCTTCTCTGTAGGTTGGTACGTCTAGCTCAAATGGAGCGGTTCTAGAATTTAAGGCAACCGTTTTAACTGTACTCGCGTCTCAAGATGTGTCAGTGTCAGTGTGTTTTAGAGAATGAGATGACTCGAAACAAATATTGCTGCATGTACACGGGCCAAACGGAAGATAATTATTAGCAAACGGCTGTTTTCAGCTAGCACCAACCTCTCCGCGTCGCAATCAAATCGGTTCTCGAGAAATGACAAATAGCAGCTCCTGTCGACTTTTTGACGATCGCAGTCAAGGACAAACTGCAAGTTGTCTTAGCGCTAATCAATCCAATCATATGCTTGAATTCTTATTTACAAAATCGGATAAAAAAACGCATAAGTTCTTCACGGATGAAACTACAGATTCACAGAACAGAAGAAAAACACTAAGAGGGGGGTACATTCCAATCACGTACACAGTGCCGGGAGTGTTTCGCGCTAAAATAAACACAGACGAGTCTTTGATGCGAGAAATCTTCGCGCCAAGGGTGACTAGTGAAGGAGACATCAAACAGAACAGCCCAACACTGAAGAGTTGGAGACAAACTCCGAGATCAAATTCTGACAGGGTGAAGGCTTCAAACTGTCATTGATTTTTAAAGCACAATTTCTGCTCACGGAGGCCAAAATTGTGTGTGGAAAGGCTCTGGAGTTTTCACATGGTGACAAATGCATGTTGGTGTGGTGCTAGCCTGGGCAAGCGTTTACGGAAGTGCACATTGGGCTATTATTGAAAAGACTGCAGTATGAAAATATGAATAGTGTGCTGTGGATTAAGCTTTTAAGATTGCTACAAAGGCAGTTAAAATGATGTATGTCAAGGTTCCTTGGTACTACTGTGTTCGCCAATGCAGTGTGTGTTGTTGCTGCAGTAAATGTCTTATATTCTTACTGTGAGGTTTTTAAAGTTGTTGCTGATGCTATGTCGTTGCTGTCTTTTTGCTTTCTTGCTGGTGTCAGTTGATGTTTTTATGCCACTAGCACTGATTTTGTCATGTACTGCTTCTCTTTGCGTTGATGCATTTCGTCAAATGTTATACACCGATGGTGCTGCTGAACAGTTTTCACAGATGTTGCTGTTGCTCTTCATTCGTTTGTTCTGATGCTATGGTGTCTCGGGCTACCACTCCCGCACAGACAACGACATTCGAATCTTCGACCGAATACTAGGAGCATTACCCCGTTAACCAAAATGATGAAGTTTTGAGGGGAAAATTTCGATCGTGCCACGTTCCTTCCGCGCTATGAACCATTTTATTTGCATAGTTGGCCATTACGAGAGGCCGGAATGGTCAACGTCAGTCATTTGAAGGCATTCGAATGCATCGCGTTTAATGTGTTGTAGCAAACAGCAGGCGCGGTTCTAGAACCAATATTTTTGGGGGGCTAGCACGGTGGATCCAGAATTTTTTCAGGGAGGCGTGCTGAAATGTAGACCGGTTATTTTTTTCAGACACTTAGGCTTCCGAAAATCAATAGGGGGGGGGGGGGGGGGGGGGGGGGGGGGGGGGGGCTCATGCCATATTTTCAATGGGGAGCGCCAATAAAATCCTAAAATCATTCACACTATATTAACTAATGCACCCTTGTCACAGCTATTTCTTCTTTAGGGGGAGACCGTTCGCATGTACATCACAATCCTTCTTTTTGCTAATGCATTTTTTTTTTTAACGGATTTATTTTGGAGGGGCTAGACACAATTTAGGGGGGGGGGGGGGGGTACAGCCCCCCTAGCCCCCCCCCCCCCCCGTAGAACCGCGCCTGGCAAACAGCATAAGCAACGACGCCAACGAACCTTTTTTCTTTTTCTAGTACATGGACGGTATTCGTCAAGGTTTTTTTATTATGTACTTCAGTTCAATAATGCAAGCCTGTTCCGTCACTCGCCCCCAACGCCCTATCCAGGGATGCTCACGTGACCGCTAATCCGTTTTAATAAATCTTGTGAAGGAAACGCAGTCTCGCAAAGTATTGTTGGTAGGTCACTTACCATTAACGATGTACGTGCATTTCGTGCGCACGTGTCACATCATTGGCCCAGGTTAGACTGTTTCCCCCCCCCCCCCAGAAAAATATATGGGGACCGGTAACTAGCTCCCATTTACAGCCTTTGATTGGATCACGATTCACTTTTGTGTATACAGTTTTGTGTATGGATGCCGCGCCGCTGATTGAACTCACGATCATCTAGAAACTCACGCTTGTCTTACCACAAAAAGTACACAAACTCACCAGTGTCTCCATGAAAGCAACTTTCAAGCATTTCAACTGCATAGGTTGTAAATTTTGAACAGCAATATTCCTCTCTTTATTGATATTTGCCAGAGATACTTTCAAATTCAGCAAAAATCGAAGCTCATTACCTCCGAAATTGTTCATTCGTGGCCTATCGCCTATTTTGCAATATGCTGGTTGTGCACAAACATTACCGTTGTGATTTTGAATGCATATCATAATAGGAGGCGGAATTCAGACTTATATACGTCATGCATATCATTTGCATATCATTTGCACACATTACACGGATTTCCGGGGTGGGGTCAGGGAACCAGACTATGCCCAGGTCACCTGGTAATGATCCGTCCAAGTTCAAATATAACCGGGGTCATTGGAATAGAGCTGTGGGAACGGGCTGAAGCAATAATGCCGACTCCACAATAGAAAATGTTTTAAAAAAACATTCAAAACATGGAAATGCTTTCTTTAATGAGTATCCCTAGCCAGATCCTTTACAAAAATCTGACATGAAATAAACTCGTCTTTGCCCTCGATCGCCGCGCCGGGATCAGCTCTGGGAATAGGTATTTGGGTGCAGTTTGTTGCTTGACCACGCAACGTGAAATTCCGACTCCTGACTTTCGATGTCGTATATTATATTCGGACTCCCATGAAATCTGGTACCTTTTAACAGTGTTGTAGTCGAGACCGGATAGTCCGAGACCGAGACCAAGACCGAGACCTGAAGTTGCGAGACCGAGACCGAGACCGAGACCGAGACCAACCCCTTCAAGGCGGACCGAGACCGAGACCGAAATGGTCCGAGACCGAGACCGAGACCGAGACCACGGATAATAAATAACAATAATCTAAATAAAAAAACAAGTCACTAATTACAGCTGAACAGTCTGTCCTTGAGATGATGATGTTGATGGGGATGTGAAGGAAGTGATTGAAAGCAGGAATCACTTGTACCTGCTTAATTGTGTCATGCGAGTGCTCTTCATGTTTGCTTCATACCATAAATTACAACATGGCAACATATTTTGTTATTGTCACAATCAATTAAAAAAGGGAAACAACCTAATTTAAAGAAGGGGAAAACCTAATTTGATGAACTCGATATATTTTTTTTATAATATGCTTTTTTAAAAGCATATTTTTTTAAATATAATATTGTTTAACTACTATAAAGTGTCAATCTGATGAAGAAACTCTAACTTAGGAGTACGGCAATTTGTACTAGTTTTTTGCGATGTTGAAACTTGACAAAAGTAAAAAGTTAAAGGTGGATGTGTCATCTGTTATAGGGACTTACCTAATTTTTTACCGGACCCAAAACTCCACAGCCACCCCTTGGTTTCAGCAATGACTACTAACAGATATTTAAAAGCAGCTTTAATGTTACATTGGACCTCCTTGTAAACCTGATGAAAAAATAATTTGGAGCAAGAAAATATTGATTTATTTTTAAAATTTCAGTCATGGAATATAACTTGTACATGTAGACCCAAAAATTGAGAGGTGGTCGCCAGAGAGGCCTGGCTTAGGCTGAAATGTATTGCCACTTTATTTGTGTATAATGTCAATACCATTACATACACTATAGAAGATTGATGAACCATATTTGCCTGATCTATCTTCTGTTAATCTGCCCGCCGTCATCATCGTCATTAGCCTATTTGAGAATATGGCCGACACAATAGAAGGGCGCTGTCACAAACTGAATGTGGTGGGCGAGATGTACTTTTAGGATTCATGGCTGCGTGCGCACGCCTATTTGTGTTTTGTACCAGCGTATCACCCGCATCGGCTACTATGCCGGGCGATTTACTTGAATATTTTAGTAATTTACAAGTACAACATATTGCCAATATTTCACTCTTGGTTATTGTGATGGCCGTAAACAGCTTTTAGCAATTAATGGAACAAAAGTCTTCTCGACTCATGCAAACGCAATTGACATTTAGAAAGGAGACGAGGCAGGCAATTAGACTCTATTTTTGTGTGACTATTGCAGTAGCTCAATTTGTGTTTATCACAAATGAAAAGATGAATACATGGCAAGTCAAAAATAAAGTGACAGTATGATAAAAAAAGAAAGAAATGGCACCCTCCATATTTGTTTAAAAATATATATAATTGGGATAAAGAGCATGTTATTGAGTAGTAACTCTGAAAATTTTGCATTCTCTATTCCCAAGTCGTGCCTATTTTAATAAAGAGATCACAAAATTCAGCTGTCCACCACTAATAGCAATTTAACTGTCTACGAATTGATGAATATCCATTAATAAATATAATGAAAAAACAAAACGTTTTCCCGCCTCCACGAATAAAGTAAAAATTGAAAAGGAAAATAGAAAAAAAATCACCAATATTTCTGGGGAAAAAGAGTTTAATTGTTTCCCATATTCAAAACAAAAAATCTGACGTAAAAATAATGCTTCAATTTTGATTCATAAGATTTTAATCTCAGTTGTATTTGGAATCAATGAGGATGGCTATAAAGTGCTTGTTTCAACAAACCATCCCACAATAAAAACAAGAAACAAGAAAAGGAGCAATGGTTGTTGGACTATGCCTCACTCACTAGAAAGTGAAGAGAGACATGTCTATCATCATTACACTGCAGTCACATTTGCCCTCAACTGATTCCCTACTTAATCCTAAACTGGGGCCGGGGCGAAATCCGCCCCCTCACTTTTTGGCTGGTCTCGACTCCAGACCAGCCAAAATATCGAGACCAAAGGGGACCGAGACCGAGACCAAGACCGAGATACAGCTCCCGAGACCGAGACCGAGACCGAGACCAGCAAAAAGTGGTCTCGAGACCGAGACCGAGACCGAGACCGGTCTCGAGACCTACAACACTGCCTTTTAACCTTCTCAGACCAACCTAGTTCCCAGAGCCTGCTTTATTTCTAACCTCGTTTCCAATAGTATAGAGTCCGGGCATGGGAACTCCTTACTCGTGATCTGATTGGACAGTGACAGGCGCGGATCTGGGGAGGGGGGGGTGTCAAAACACCCTCAGCTCTGTCAAAATGATTTGTTTCATAGAAATTCGTAAAACCCCCACCCCACCCCCTGCTCCGACACCCAAAAAATTATACTGGTAATAATGTTCGCATGTCAACAAAATACGGACAGAGCCAGCTTGGTTAGGGGATATTTGTACACTATTCTGTAACAAAGTATTAATAAGCGTCGGATTTGAACAGCCCCCTTAATTGAAAGTATGGTACGACCCCCCCCCCCCTACTGAGAAAAAAACTGTCTACATTTCAGATTTTTTTTTTACTGATGAAACCCCACCCCCTGCAAACATTCCTGGATCCGCCCCTGAGTGACAACATAGAATTAGCATAAAAATATGTTCTATTGTATTAAAATTTATTTACAATGCAAACCGTCCGAATTCAGAAAACACGCATATGTCTCTTTAATATTATGAATAAAATCCTTACAAGTATGTAGATACGATCTCAACTGTTTCACCACGCATAATTATGTCCAGATAGCTTTTTTTTTTTATTTTTTTTTAAACTTTTATCAAATTCGACTCGCGTACGTATATACAGACGTTCGTACCGACAGCAACATGACATAGCCTAGCCTTGCAACAACAAAACATGCATGGATTGTTCAATCAAGCTTTTTAATCTAGTACCAAAGAGATCAAACTGTGAATGTGACGCAGATGTGAATTTTACTATTAACACCAGGCTGTTATGTGCGTCCAGAACACATCACCTACGGGGAGCCTAATTTGCATACGTATCCAAAATACAAACGAACTTTATCGTGAGCTCATAAACAGCGCATAAAACGCTGTGCTAAAGCTGGACCCAGTTGCCGTGTAAAATTTCATTCATCATCATAAGTAATTTCTTGCCAGCTGAAATTTCCCGAGGTAAGACAAATGGCATGGCTCTAAAATTATTCCAACTGACAAAAACCAAATAACTAAGTCTTGCACGGGAGCAGGCATAGTCTGTAATGGGACGACCAGAAACGGAAATATTAGACTCAGACTCAAGGTGAAAATAGGTGTTATTGCAAATCCTATAACAGTGGATACAACTTATCCATGTTATTTACAATAGTTACAATCATATATAATATATATATATAGTTCTTTCGTATTTAAAAGCGACGAGTGAAAGGAATACCAGACATTATATTTGATCTAGATATAGGTATATAATAAACGGTATTGGATATAAAATATTTTATTATAATAGTTTTCTTGTTACAATTCGTTTATGCGGATATAACAAACTCTTCCGAATTCGAACGTGTAATCTACAGAACCCCATGAATATGCAAAGTCAAATATTGAAATCATATAACTTTCAAAGTTGAATACAGTTGAAGTTGTAAATCATTCTTAACAAGTTTTGTTATAATATCCATCCCGTGATTTTTATAGTTGCCTTCACATGATGGTATTTTGTTCTCCGACATCCTCTTACTAAAGACTTTTGTTTCGAAGTGAATTTCTAACCATAAAACTGTTCTTAAAAGTGAGTCATTTCGTGAATATGGCAATCATTGAGAACCCAGTATGTCCTCAATATTACTACGCGAGTTTCGGTTAGACTTCCTCTTTTGGCCAATATCGAGAACTTGAAATAGAAATCTGTTCCTTGCACATGTTGGACAGAGTCAATAGTGATAAGCTAAGTTCAAAATTTAAACAGTTTATGGAACATACAGTTAAAAGCGAACTTGCAAACTGAAAAATGTGTTTAACAATACATATATTTTATTATGCGTATTTGTTGGGGAAAATACAGTGCAGTTTTGTTGGATACATTTACAATTTTTTAAAAAAATTTTTGGGTTTATATCCCAGCTACTTTATATAAGATGGTTATAGTGACCAAACTTGTAGCTGTTTTATGTCTAAAAGATATTGGACAATAATGTGAAGGGCCAAAATGGGGTATATCATTAAGCTATAGTATTCAGCACGGGAAACATCTTTGTAAGACACGATTTAAAAAAAAATCTACACTTAGGCATCCTCCCCTCAAACAAATACACGTGACCAAGCGAACAATGTGCCTCAACCATTTTGGGGAGTCAATGCTCACTGAAGAGAAAGGCAGGACACGATTAATTGTTTTTATTTAATTTAAAATCCCTCCATTTAATAAGAACATATCTTGTATGCATGGGCATTATTTGTCGTTGAGAATCACTGCCTATTGGCCCAACTTTGTTCCCAGGGTCTACTGTCAACCTTGATACAATAGTAGAGCTGCAGCTAGTGGTAGAGAGCGAAAGACCAGCTATAACAGCGTACTGCTCGAGGCCATGGACACGAGGTTACTGTGGGCCGTTTTCAAGAGGCGACCATTTTCAATCTTGCGACCGAATCTACGCTCGATCTTGCACCCGAATCAATTTTCATCTACATTTACAAACTATGGTTAGGTGCCAGACTATATTTTTGTAATGTGCTCGTCTCGCTCTCAAAACAGAACGATTTGTCATAGCACAGCGAGGTATTATCTGCCTCCATTGTGGTCAGTCACCATCTTGAGTTTAAAAACAAATGCAAGGTTCGCCTCGCTATCGATCCAATATGGCCGTCTAAAAGTTAAAAAGCCATCTATCGGGGTGTTTGGGTTGAGGACTAACCATGAATCAAATTCTTAAGTATATTTATAAAAGGTTCACAAAAATTGTAAAAATAAATAAATAAATAAATAACTTTTATGATCTAGTTGGAGTGGAAATATGTGAATGTATGACATACCAGCACAATTTTGTGTTACAACCGGTGGAATATTTTCGCTGCGAATATCACCTCGTGTTTAATGTCTCATGGATTGGGTCATAAACTATACAGTACAGCGGTCTTCACTACTATTTCCATCGTGCCCGCGACATATTCATCCTATTTGGTAAAGACCATTTCATACCAAAATGTTAAAAGGCCGGCATAGGCAGTTTTAAAATTGCCAAGAAACAGTGTAACCTTATAGCGATAGTAAAATCCGCCTGCTCAGTGCAATGAAAGATACACAAATGGTATAACTGATTCGCTGGAACTATAGCATGGGTGATATACGGACAGATCAAAGGTGGAATATTTCGGGAAGAGCTGCTTTGGTCAATCTTGTAACATCTGTTCACTTCAAAGGACTATTTCTCATGCCATGCGAAATATATTTTAAGGGGCTAAAGTTAAAGGGACCATCTACATTAGGAAATTGTGGAAATTTGCTATTTTTTTCTTTAAATTTAACTCCTCTTTAAACCGTGCTTCTTGTTAAGACCTGCAAATTCACGAAACAAAAAATACTGTATCAATTTTGCATATCACATCAGTCCCATGTATCGAACTTCAAGGTGGAAAAACAAACAAAAACAAGCAATCAACAATGCAAACAAACAAAACTATATCGTCTATCTGCTAAAACGTAAATACATTTGAAACGTTGGTATACCAACAAATTATTCATATAACAATGCAGTGTATAAGGAGATCGCGCACCAGCGAAATGACAATTCAAGGTATACTTCTTGAGGGTATAAAACACCCTCAAAAACTCACGCGCGCGTTCGTTAAAAGGCTAATAAAACCATTGTTATATGTGAAAGTGCAACATGTTTATGTATATATGTGTGTTTATGTTTTACACATGTATTACAAAAAATAAGATAAATGCAATAAACTATTTTACACAGCTGGCATCTGAGGTATTTTGTCTGCTCTGAACACACATTTTTTTTTGTTATACAAAAGAGGCCACTTCATTATCCTCTAAACTAGATATTCAATTCTTGAGTTAGCCGTTCGATTGACTAAATCATCCTCCTCTCCATCGACACTGTCTTGAGCCGCAAAGCTCTTCCGCCTTGGATGTTGCACAGCGTCAGTTTCCGGCGTCGACTCATCCGCATCGAAGTAGACTTCCATTTCAATGGAGCTACAATCAGCCTCGACGCTGATATTCTGTAAGAAAATGTCTTCTTCGCTAGTCTGAACGAAGGCCGAGCACGATTCGGCAACTGGGCATGTCTGCGTGCTCTTATCGACCATGACCACTGGGTGTGCTGAACCAGCCTGCACGCTGGCATGGCATGGACTGGCACCCGACCCGTTCAGAGACGTGCTCGCCACGGCACCGTTCTCAACAGTTTCTTCGTCAATGTCGAGATTCGTGTCGGTCGAAAACTGTACGCGCCGCGCTTTTCTAGGATTGCCTCTCGCGCTCTGTTCGTTGTCAATGTAGGCCACGTTCTCGATTCCCAGTTTGCGCTGCCATTTAGGCAACACGAATTTCCTGCGTCGGAAGGCCCCTCGGATCAACTGGGTGCTGATTCGTCGCTTTTTGTTCACAGAGTTTGCAATATTGTTCTGGCTATCGGTTGCCTGGCTATCGGTTGGTTCTGCATCTGTAGGACCCGCCCCATCAACGGAAGTGGTAATGACGTCACCATTGGTATAACCCTCTTCGACGGCTATTGCATGAGCGTTCCCGTTGGTAACCGTAAACACCGTGTCCCCCCGTGCCGGGTTAAAGTGCATCTTGCGCGCACCGGACCGGTTGCGGTCGTCGGACTCCCGGTCTTGGAAGCGTCTGATAACGTCATTGTAATTGGTATCCAAGGTAGCATCGCGCATGCTCAGGAAATCCTCAGCCTGTCGCATGGAGGAGTGGAGACGCTTACGGGGCTGCTCGAAGCGCCGATATCGTGCTGAGTCGGTCAATCGTTTCTTGATCTTGTCGTACTTACGAGGACCGATGGAATGCTCCACCATGTCTGCTCCTAGGAGCTCCTCATGGAAGGGGAATCTGAGTCCGATGGTCATCGATAAAATCTTCAGAATAAGGCAGGCGATGATGCCACACCAGGCTGAGATACAGACGACGGCTAATAGCTGAATACCTAGCAATGTCCACCCACCACCCTGCCATAGTCGGGGAAAAAATAAACACACACATGAAGTTCAATTAGGACTTTGAAGTTAGTTTTCGAACCGTTAAACGGTTGTCACTTTAACCTAAAGAGCGGACGAGATAAATGAGTTTGAAGTATGATTTGACTTGTTTTTGACATGAGTTTGGCTTTTGATTTGACATTGATTTGTGATTTGACTTACGAATAAGTCGTAATGTGACTCGTTACTGACTTGTGACTGACTTGAGTACAAATCTGGAGCATTTCCATGAAAGAAATGTGGGAGCGGCAAAGAGCTCCTCCTACAAATATGCAAATGAATGTAATGAATAATGCCTGAATGCTTGCTCACCATGAACAAGCCATCATGCACAACTTCTCCCTGTTCCACGATGTCGTCGTGTTTGACAAATAGTCCAGCCGCCACCAGACTCCAGATCCCACAGAAGAAGTGGACCGGGACCACGCCCACTGGGTCGTCAATCTTGAGTTTGTTCAGGAGTTCCACGCCCCCACACGCGATACAACCGCCTATCAGACCAATCACAAGGGAGAACTTGGGAGGACACAGAGTGCACATAGCTGCAAAGACAGAAGAAGAAATATTCCCATTTCACCATCACAAATCAAAACAGTATGTCATGGATGATGCACCTCAGTGATTAAAACGCCTTTGTTGTCCATAATAGTTTCCCTTCATAGACGAATTTCAACTACGTTATAATGGACCTTTTATACTACATTAATAATATTACATTCATAATTATGCAGGCATGCAGATAAATGGGCCTGGCGGCAAGAAGCGAAAGCGGTCAATTGAAAATGTACAGCGGTCCAAATATTTGGGTCATTTCTCTCAATTTCTCCAGGATTTGTCGCTTTGTTTTGTTTTGAAAAGCCACTAAAATCGCCATAGGCATTACGTTCTGGCCTAAATGGTTTTTTTTGGGGGGGAGCACAGAATAAAATCTTTAAAAACTGCTTTCGTCACGTGCGCACGAGGGTGAAGGAATTCAGCAGGGCTCCTTACCGCACGGGTAAAACAGAATAGCGGTGTGCTTCGGGGTACCCGTCCACCAAATTTCGGGCCGAATCGCGGTGCTGACTCGCGGTGCTGAATCGCGCGCGGCGGCGGGCTTCACCGTGGCTGAATCACGGGCATAGTCTTTAGTCTGTATCTTCTGTTTTTTTTTAACCACTTGGTTACAATGATTATGAATTTATGAATAAGAAGGTCCATTAGCTGCAAGGTCGAGCCTCTCAGTGTAAAACCGTTGAATGACGTTGAAGAGTATGTCGTCATTAGGCCTAATCCCCACCACAAACAGACAACACCGAGGTCCTTGATTTCAGTGTCAATTTGAAATAAGTCTCGATAGGCCAGTTCCGTAGTCTGTACGAATTTCAACATTGGGAAACAATATGCCTTCTGCGTGCAAATTATACAGAGGGAACCACAAAACAAGTAGAGTTGTGAAGTAATGACAAACAAAGTAAACTTTTTTTATCCTCCTTTTGCTTGCATAGATTAACAATGCAAATTGCAGAAATCGGCTACATTGCCACATAGATACAATGTGTGTACATTGATATCGGCGCCGTGTTTATCCCAATGTAAAAATTGTCAAATATATGATGTGCGTTTTGCACAGTTGGAATAATTGAAATCTCTTTAATGTACAACAACATATTGAAAGAGCGTTTTGCAATACCCAACAAGTCGTTTGAAGCTTCGTCAATTATTGGTTGATTTGGGTAAACGTTTGCCGACTTCGAAGAATTTGTCCACGCGATGTAGGCAGTTGCGTAAAAAGTCGACAGGATTCCTCATGTTCTTAACAGTATAAAAATACGCTTTTGGGGGACAACTGTGGCCGCGAAATTAATTACACACAGTGCAACATGCATTTCTAAAGTGCGAGTAATTTTTTAACTTGTCTATATTAACACGTCCTGTATGCTGACGCTCATAGCGCTAAATGGCAAGTTTCACGGAGGCAAAGTAGCCTGGTTTGATTGATGGTTCATTTGCAGTCTCGATAGTTGGGAAAAACGAGACCTTTCTTGTTTTTAATTTATCGCGGTTTTGTGTTCAGCTGTACTTTGGTGCGTGTCAAGAACATCTAATGCACTTGAATGCAAACAGGGGTATTAAAACACACATCAATGATAGCCTCTGTTCTAAATCGAGACAGAATTGAGGCACCATATAGTCTTATGCCCGTTATTACCACGTAGGCAGTACATTATGCAGAGAACATTAATTTATATCATGTTGAGTACAGGATTTTGCGGCATTCTTCTGAGTTGGTTCTGCAGAGAATTGGTTTACACGACGTTTCAAACAGTTCGTCTTTTCACCTTGAAAATTAAAGTGTTACTTTTAAAATCAACATGTTTTACCTATGCTAACCTATATCAGGGAGTGTCGTAAACGTAACATTTACTGAATAATATGTTATGCATAGACAATCATTAAATAAAAAAGGGTTTTTACTGCTAAAAGCACAAACTATCAACGCTATCATTATACATCCCGATATCGCCCCGTTTATAAGCTTTAATGCATCATCCATCACTTTTCTGTATGCAACTTGCAAGACCCATCGTTCGGTTCACATTGGATACACCATGTGGATTGGGTTGCTCAGTCTTAACTAGGTCGGGAACGCGTGATGTTTTTCTCGGGAGTGTTTCTCCCCAGGCTGAGAAAAGCGACCTTTCCCCTATCATGTCTAAAACGGATTCTGAGCACAATTATAATATTATAGTATATTGAATTAATTTCAACCTCTAGTGCGTTAGTTCTCGTGGTCAGCTGTGACGCTGTATTTTACGAATTTTATGTTTCGTCCTTCAAGGTTCCATGAGATGCATTTTTCTTAGGAACACATTTGAGAAACTTTCTTTATACTTCTCTGAAATGTATAAAAACTATTTGACATTCCTTTTTTTTTATTGAAAAGTGCACTTCTTTATAAATATAAACAATTTTACGAGCTTTTCATGACAATGAGGGCGCTGTTGCTGTGATGTCATTTCATGAAGACACTGTTTAGTTTAGGTGTTTTCTGTTCAAATTGTGAACCCATTTTTTTTCAATGAAAATATTTGTAAGAAAAGTTTGCTGATTGGCTTACTGCCATACACTAACACAACAACGAATCACCGCAAAAAGATCCAACTTTCTGGCAACTTATGGTGCTGAAATAGCTGTAACATTGAGTTTTCTGCCTGAAATGACATTATACATTTGCTCATGAATATGGAAATTCGCATTAGCCTTAAAACAAAAAAAGGCCAGAAAACACCCTTGAAAATGGCAAAACGAAAATTGAAAATAAGGTTAAATGGGACACAAAGGTGCATTTTGAAGGATTGCATTTAAAGCAAATTACATTGTATAACCCCTTAATTGCTAAACTCCAACATAACAAAACATCCACTTCGTTAGTTCTCAGAGAACGTTCGATTCACCTGCACTTTTCCCCAGCAAATTACAGGTGCTCTTTGTAATTATATACGTTCAAGGTCTGGACATGCACTGGTAGCGCTGAATACCTTAGCGTCCTTGACTTAATGGCTATTGTGATGCATACTGAAATGAAAGACGTTACAGAAAATGCCTGTTCATGTTTCTTTTCACGAGTGTTTCAACAACACCGACCACGACATTATGAATTCAAACAATTAGCCTTGTCCCTGCGGTAATATTTGAAAGAATAACCTTTGAAATTATGAACGCTAATGCAGTTTTTTTTTCTTGGGCGGGGGTGCATGGTTGGTTTGGAATGGTACTCTACATCTTAAGATTAACAATTCACTTCTTAAGTCATTGACCATTTACCACACCGAGCAGACATAGTAAAAGCCTTCTGTGACAGCAGTACACAACACTGAGGGGAAACACGTTAAGGTATTTTATTTTTTAAATAGCGCCATGAAATTTAAGCTTTTCGCCCATGAGTGACTTGAATTTATATTTGGGATCCAATCGGAGCTAAATACACAAAAACTGAGAGGAAATTCGGAGAGGGTTGATTCCTGAGTAACGCGTGTTGGAGTTAGACGCTTTAGTTTTGACGCTCATCAGTTAATTAATTGCACTGCACTTGTTAACTCCCAAGTCAATCAGTAACTGTATTAGTGACTATTCAAATTTCACTAATCGAATTGTGGTATGTAATTGAATTACGATTACCATTGTGTTTTGTATCCGTCAACCTTTGCTCAGGCTTGGTACCAGTCCAAAACCATAAACCTTTTTTTTCAAGTTCAAAGGTGTAAGTTACCACACGGTACGAATAAGAAGTCAATATAACCAAGTCACCGTAATATCAAACGGAGTAGTATACAATTATAACAATGATCCTTGTAAGCAGTGTTTATGGGATTCATGTTGTTGGATCTGGTAACTATTGCCTTAAATTCACATACCCCCCCCAAAAAACAAATCATGCACAGCATGAGATACCAATAATCTTTCAATTTCTTACCGGTAATGGACACCAATGCACCCAACACGCCATCGATCAAATACCCGATGTCGAACTTTCTTCGTTTCGTCAGGTAACTGAAACAGTAAAAGAGAATTCAGTCATTTCAATTAAAATCGTGAAACTTTCCGAACTTGGGGAAGGGGGGGGGGGGAGCTGAACACAATCTAGCACTAGCTGGCGCTGTTCATGGCGGAAACATTGGTGTAGGTCCCTACATGCAAGGTACAAATCCGCGTTTTACATCCATTCAAGCACTTTCTATACCGTTAAACTTTAAATTCAGTGTAGTAGAGTTTCTGAAGGCAAAATATGAATCACTTGTAAAATGGGTCGATTGTTACTGTACAAAAAAATCCAGCCTGGCTTTGGCATTAGACGTGCATTGTGGTGCTGCTTTTGCAATCCATTAACCAATTCGTTTGGGATTACTTCCAAGAAACACGCTTAAATAGAACACTGTCGTGCCGGAAGCAGCCAAGTCAGTCTTCTCGTCATTTGCTGCTGCGAGACTTACACGGCCTGAGCATAAATCACGTGCACCACTACTTTCAATTACGTTATCCTTCAAGATGTTGTTAAGTTGTACAGAAGAAACTTACAAAATAAGAATGACTAAGGTCGAATTTAAAGGGCTACAATGGTTGGAATAGATAACAATACTGCCATTAGCCTTTCATTGGTTTGTGACTTGTGTTGTCTTTAACGCCTTAAGCACCTCTCGACAATTCATGGACTTCAATATCTCAGCCGTCCCCGTCCGAGAAAAAAATCCTCGATCCTCCTATTTCTTTTAAAGAATACTGTGATATTAAACAAAAAGGCCTTTAGTGTATGGCGATTTCTCTCGTCTTTCACCTCTAGTGAACCTTATCGATCGTGGTGGTCAGTCGCTGTAAGAGGGTTTCCAGTAATAAGCAATCCGGGGGAGCTCAGTCCACAGTGACGAGACTGTTCTTTATTCCTCACAGGATTTCTCGTGCGACATTGGAGTGAAATTGAATTTCAAGGGTAGTGGTGTATTTATAAACTAGAGTCGACTTAGCAAGGAGGGGGCGGCTTGGTCATTTCCTAGGAAGGAGCACTAGCTCAATGGGATTGGTGATATTTTCAATGAAAAATCAATCTTCTTTTCCTTCTCAAATTTTATAGGGCGGCGCCATCGGGAGGTGCACGGGCTTGGGTTGGGGCGTATCCTGTAGTTTTGCCATGTTTGCATTGGCCAAATTGATATTCCCACTTTTTAAATATCACTATTAGCCCATTTTTTGTTTTCTTCAAAAAAAATTTAAAAAAATACCCTAGACACAGCAACAAAGGCTGTGGTCAAGCGCTCTGAATTATGTTACGCGACACGCGCCTGGCTGTTGTTGTATTACAAAACACGCTGCATTCGAATTGACCAATCACACCTTTAGTCCTGATTTGGGAATGAAATGATGTCACGATTTAGTAAAGTTGACTCCGATTGGCTGAGGCGCGAGATCGCATAAATCCGCATGCTTTGACATATCAGACGTTATACAGGAGACTTGGCTCCGTGGATAACGGGTGATACTCAGACTAATATAGAAAGCGCCCGCTGAATGGTCAGAATCTCGAGGTCAAGACGCAGTCTGGACCGACTCTGTTTTGCATAATTAATCGCCGAATCTGCTCACATACCATAGACCTTTGCTGCACAAGGGGATGTACTATCACTTTCCTAGTTGAGTCTGAAATGGAGACTGTAAGTTTCGCCAGTCCACGTTCACTTTTTACGTGAACGTCTTGATACCAAACATTGACACAGACTCACGTCTTTGAATTTACCCGATTGTCATCCGCGTGATCGATTGAACAGAAAATGAGGTTAAACAGTTTTAATTTTATAATAGTCATTAAAACGCAATTATTTTCTTTCGAAGTATCCATTTATTGTCCTTAATTGGTTGGGCCCAGTCAGGACACAAAATAAATGTAAAAAAATAGGATGTTACACACGTTGTGGATCCTATAGACCTTCCTATTGCCGACCCGTGGTTGGCACATTTTGCCAACCATGGGTTGCAAAACTATAGAAGGCCCAACACTGCAAAAATGAAGAATAGTTATACGAATAATTACAAAAAAATGTTATTTGATTGTTGAAAATGCAAAATAATCAACTAACGCTACAACCATTTCTCAAACATGCCTTTTTCTTGTATAATGAGTGGTTATGAGGACTTTTTGGATAAATCCGTTGCCAACCAGCTTCAATATTATTTATGCCCTAGTGGCAGCTGATACAAAATGGCGCTCAATGTTTACAAAAATTAGAAAGGTATATTCATGGTGCCCGGATGTGCTGTATTCTCGTAAAATCTCGCAGGTTTTAGAGGTCAACTAACACGCTCTTTTATCACTGTGATATAAAGCTGTTCCGCAATCATTCTGCTGGGCATTTCATCCGGATATTGTGTTCGTATTCCAAGAAACCATTGTTGACGCATCTTTCAATGAGCGTCAATTTGAGGATAGTGGACGCACACTTAAGGTGATAACGATTGCACCAAGAAGGAATGTGTACGTGTGAGAAGCCACGTTTCTCAATCTGTGGGTGTTTAGTTTTTGGTACAAGTCACGTAGTAATTAGCCCAAGTGAAGTAAAAATGCATTAATATGTACGAACATCGTCTTTTTGTATTGTCTGCTTTCATTTAATCATAATTGTTTTGGAAAACAGTGACGTCACTGTCATGTGAAACAAAGGTGGTGGGGATAAACCACGTACACCAACGAACTTTGACCCCACATGAGCCTCGCCATTTTGGAGGCTGAAGTTGCCCAACAAAGAATCTTTGGTGCCGTTATACGCATTAACCAAGCGATTACCAGGTATCACAAGAACAAGATTAAGAGAACCCATCGAAATAGCAGAAGCTTGCTCGTTAGTCCAAAATAATAAAAACAAACTACTGAAAATTCAAATTCGAGTTAGCGAACTGATCAAAAACAGCAAGCTAAAAAAACAATCCAAGACTTCATCTGCGACGTAGTAAACAAAACAAGCCAAGCCTAGTAAAGCTGATCCCACAGCGCGACAAGTTCACTTTAATAATCCAGAATGGCTAAAAAAAGTTTGTAGAATAAGCTGTATGTGTTAACGGTATGGAAATCAAAATTCGCTAATGCAAGTTGACAAACTTTCCTGGACTTCGCTTTGGGAGCTAGTTTGTCATCTTACAATGCCCAGGGGAGATAATACCGACTATATACCCTCAAACTATTTGATATTCCAGTCTTGCATTGTCTTGGTCTTAATATGCTTTTTTGTTTTGTTTCCTAACAGCAATATTTTTTTTTCGATGGGATTGGGTATTTTATACATGCATGTTTCTGTTTTCTTTGTACTTGATAGCATTTTTAGGGAGAGCCACCAGATAGTGATTAAGTTCGCTTTTGGCAATCCTTCAGGGGTGAATATCGATATTGTGGGGGTTTTTGGGTTTTTTTTTTGCACTGGCATGTTACCTTCAATGTTTGTATTGTATACCACCCTAAAAACAACTTAGTCAAACTATTGACTGGTTTTCCTAGTTATTGAAAATTGACTCGGAATTTAGTTAAACATGCAACGTTTCATACTATGACTAGAAAACGTAGTTGGATTTGACTCCAATTTTGCATAACTATTTCTCCTATAGTCAATAATACTGACGGGCAAAATCTAGTCAGATTGACTGATTTTCAGTTGCACTCAGCTCACCCTGAAAAGCTAGTCAAATTTGACTGGTTTCTAGTCAAATGTGAGTAATGCTTTTTTATGGTGTATTCTAGCTGTGGCTATTTGTGTTCTTAACTGAGAAATAATACATGAAATAAAATGAAACTATTTTGTATACTAGACTGGCCCTCTGATGGGACCAGCACAAATGAATGCCTACCTCAATGTAATCCCAGCTATACCTCCAGCCATGGACGAACAAATTGTAGCAACAGCAGACCTGCAACAGCAAAACCACAATAATTACATTAGCATAATGTAGTCGGACTTTGCTAAAAGCTTACACTTCAATTTGCGCACTGGTAAACGATCATTCTCGTATGGAATCGTGTAGCCCTACTTACCTTTACAAATAATTTTTTTCAGGTCACTCACATTGGTAAGTGTTTTCGGGAAGCCTGTCATCTTTAAAAAAAAATTTTGTAGTATACTTTATCAGCCAACGAGATTCACTCATCTTTGTCAATTGTCATAAATTACATTGTATATTATAGACCGCTCCGTGTTGCCCACTTTCTGTGATTACTGGGCTGGCTTTCCGCCATTACTGGACGCTCCAAATATCGCTATTTGGTATGTCACACATTGCACTCCCTTTTTAGTGACTTGTTCAGATACATAAAAAACGCACGTGTGATAGGCGCGTTAAGGCATATAAGCACCCCGCAGTAATGGCTACCATCACCATCACCGACATTTCAAAATCGGATTGGTGTTAAGGTCAAGTCAATGTAAATATTAATAAATAGCAGACAGTGTCAACAAAGCCCTATAGTTCTTCACAATTGTTCATACTCTTCCACAAATCAAAATTCATTCGTGAAGTCCTTTTGTTTTCGTTTCTCTATTTCAGAGAATTGAAACGGTTATGCCACGACGTTGTGATTGTTCAATACTCGCCTTTTGGGGGTAATTTTATTTCGAGTTCAACAATTTACGCGGTCCGACACTCCTATCCAGTAACACAAATCCATGCTAATGAAATTCCCCGTACCTTTCTCTCCAATTCAATATCTAAATGCAAATATTTCTTTTCCGTTAAACCAATTTCCTACAAACGTGTCGGGCGCCATTCCAACTTTCTTCCTATACCAAAACCCGCACAGGAATGCCGATTCCTCGTTATGGCGTTCGTTCCTTCGTAAACACTCTTCACCAGTTTAATTCAAAAAGCCAACACGTTTGCTTGCAGATTGCCCGTCGCCTTCACTGCCATTTATGTCCATCCATTATCCATTTTCCATCTGTTTTGTTATCCGTACTCCTATCACCAAGGTAATTCATGCGATAAAACTGACTCGACTCACAGACAGTCTGTTGCACGTCTAAACCATAATTCCGAGACAAAATAGTATTCATGAAAACCGCTGATTATTAGTCCAAATTTCATCACATTTTATTTATTTACTTTTTTCCTAGTATATATATACAACCGACCCCATTCATTATCTGGTGCTGATGAAGGCGATGTCTTCTAAATGCCATTGCACTTCTTAACTGCTCAGTTTGTTTTCCGTGGTTTGGGGGAAGAAGTGTTCATTCGTGGACGGACGTTTGATGACCATCATAATTCTAATGACCATTATAACAAAAATGTTGATTCAATTGACCTAAAACTTTGCAGATGTAATGATCATGGACATTTCTAAATGTAAACCGAGTTCAAATAAAAAATATGTCATTAGGCACAATAATGAGGAGGTTGCAATCCGTCCCGTCTTTGAAAAAAAACACGGTTATGTCAGGCCAGGAGCGTACTCTCCAAATTCCGAAGAGTGAAAATTCACTCCATTCGATTGAAGATTTACTTCCACAGTCGGAAACTAGGGACTAGACGTTTTAGGGTAAAATGTCTTCAATCGTAAAGATCGAGGTTTCACTCGAGCTTTGACTGATGTGGTTCATTTTTCATGTCAATCGAAGATGAGAGGGATTTTTACTCTAAAACGCTTAGTCCCTAATTTCACTCTTTGGAATTTAGATAGCACTGTTATAAATTAACTGCATGAATTGAAATATAATTCTAACTTGGAATTTGTGACAATATTATCGTGAGGAAATGAAAAGAAACAACAGGAACATCTGGGAGCTTCACTGATTGACATCAGTCATGACTTCGTTTCACCCCGTCACAATTTGTTTGCCCAGGAGTGACCAGATTTCTGAGGTAAATAATGTGATCTGTTTTGCTCCGCGGCCATCTCGCTGCTTGTTCCTCTAACAGGCAGCACTTACTAATAACAGTGCTGTCCAGTGCATGGCAAACTTGACCGGTGAGAATCGAGATCACTCAAATGCAACACAATCATCGAGGCGTTGTTTTCATTAATAATAACCGTCAAGTCATTGTCATCGGCAAACAAACCCTGGCAATTCTTTAAGGTCGGGGGGGGGGGGTGTAGAGGACGCAAAAATACGTGCAATCGCGAGGCAAACTGTTGCTATGCCAACCGGGGAAGTATCAAGTAGCTCGTCTGCCTGTTTACGCGTATTCATATTCGTTTTGTTTTATTCTATTCCTCATCGGACATGCATTGCGGACGATGTAAGTATAAGTGATTGAGAGAAGAGTGGCTCAGGTTGGAGAGAAGAAACGCAGGAAAATCGTTGGGGATGTGTTTTTATTGACAGAGACTACATGGTTGATAGAGATTGACAGGCCAATCACGTGCGTCATATCCTGGTGGGATTCGAACCCGCCATAGGGCCTCGGGCGACTACCGGCGACTGACAGACTGCTCCTGTATGACTGTATATTATCTCCTCTCCATCAATTGGAGACTTTGATCAGAAGGGAGAAAAACAAACGTCTCGGTGCGAATGTCCATTGTGGTTGTCATGCACTATGTTTCAAGCTTCTCTGAATTTGATGGATGAGTTCAGCACATAGTCCAAAGGGTTCAACTAAATATTGGAAGGTACATAGGATCATTTGCAATTCGTGGTGTTTTTGTTTGTTTGAAACAACAAAAATGCCAAAAGGTTTCGTGCATAAAAACTAACCTGTTGAAGTTCAATCTCAGTGGCACTTTAAGAAAACAGAGAAAACATAATACACACTTTTTGATTTCGTTACATCATTCGTCGCTAATGCACGTAAACAAATGTGCCCGCGGGCCATTGTGTTTAAATTGTGATATTCTTTGCACAGATTGAGTACTTTCAGTATTTTTTTCATCTAAAAGTCGCTTATGAAATTGGTTTTCCAGTCATTATTATTTTTGGGGCTAAATATTTTATTAAATAAGAAATATAATTTTGGGGGTTTGGGTTCCGCTTTATTTGACTCACCCTGTAATATAAGTCAACTACATCTTGCTAAAGAAGGCTTTATTATTTTGCAACTCAACTTATAATGATCTCATTGCAATAAACAAAAAAATATGAAAACAATAGAAATAAAAATGACGCCTCCATTCAATTAGCCCTAATCTATTAGCCTTTTCTATTTTTGAATTTTCACCCCACTGTTTGACAATGGTATACATATATTTATAACAATGAAAGGCAGCACTGAAAAAAAGGATTAGATGGATGATTGAACCTACCTGGCTGCGAGCGCCCACTTGTCTTTTGTTATTCCCTGTGTACTTCCGCAGTTAAATCCAAGCCAGCCCCACCTGCAAATAAGAAAATGAAAGTCACAATTCAGCTAAATTTTGGACATTCCAATCAATAAACGTCTTCAATTGACAAAATGTCGAACGCACTGGACTCAATTTCTGCAAATTACAAAAATGCGTCTAAGGGCCGAGGCTGCAACTGAAAAAAGGTCCGAGTTTATCATAATGCCGCCCTTTCCGACATTTCACATCCTTATATTTCTTTGGTGATTTTGCACTGAGCCTATTTCTATAAATTACAAACAAAATATGTTTTATTTTAGACATGAAATTAAACCTTGCGAAAACATTACCAGAAAAAAAATTATGTGCATTTGCGTGTTGTGGTTAATTGAAGGTCGATGCATCTTAGCTCGTAAAGATGTCACGAAAACGGCCTCAAGTCAGAATTAAGTAGCTATATTTCCCTCACTCTTTTTGCTGGATTTGTGCTCTTTAATCAGATGACCTCAGGTTATTCTTTGATTTATTCCCCCCTTGAATAGCATCATTTCTCACGAGAGTGACGGCACGGGGATAGCGGCTTTTCCACTCACAATAAAACGCCCGTGTTAGTCAGAGGACGGTACAAGGGTCGTCCGGTTTGTCATTTGCGATCATCAACATCGCCATTTAAAGTCCCCACACATCACATGCAATGAAAACAACATAAAATTGCTCTAGCTGCAATTTCTGTTGAACAAAATCAATAGCGATTTTCAGATGACCTTTTTTTGCGTCGTCATGGCAACCCATTCTATCTCATGCTCAACATTAACGTGTCTATTACATCTTACTTAATATCGTTTCCATAACGATCCCGTGGCAAAGAAAGACATGTGTCTTTTATGTAATTATGAGAAGTGAGAAGCAGAAATAATTGAATTGTAGAGAGATATGACACGTGGGCTTTCCGGGTGCATGCACCATTTTGTTGTCGCATGCCGAACCAGACAATGGTCGGAGATTGAGTTATGAACGCTCTTCGACGTGGGAATGACAGACGCTTTATACGATGGCAATCATGTTTAGCACGAAAAACATTGCATGTCTTTTACATGAATTTATTATTAGGCTTGCATATTCAGAAAATATAAGCAAAATGAAAAATAAAATTTGGAAACAACCGGACTGAATACCGTTTTGGTATTTTTGATCAAAAGTTTCTATGAGGACATTTACATTTGCAATATCTTGTCGAATAAGCAAAAGCATATTGTATGTTTTCCCCATATATTAGTCGTTCTCTGCAGAAGCGGATGTAGATAGAGAAACATAGGGAGCATGGAGGAAAAGTTATCGATCTTCTTATGTCAATGCGTTTTGGTGCAATTTCCGACCCACGATTTACTTGCTTTCAGGCCCGACACATTCTTGGTTCTCCCAGCACATACAGGTTTAATAAGTAATAGCTAAGTATAAAATGTCCTGATGATAATGTTGAGTGCAGGAGGAACATGAAGTGAACTCGTTTCGTCAATTTACCATGCCCAGTGTTGGATCGAAACATAAATTATATTACCGTGCACTGCGATACCTAGGTCCCTTATTTAACATACGGTTATTTTCTTTGGAACCATTGCCCTTGTGGAGATGTGCACAACCTCGTTCCTACTTTCAACCTCGAGACAATAGTGGACCCTGGGAGGATAACTTGCTTCGTGTATTCTGATTCGATCCCGCAATCGCAAATAATGCACTGATATCGTGTACTTGGTGATGTTATATCCGACGTGTATTAAGTGTTTTGACGGTCATTGTGAATTATTATGTCCAATCCTCATATTAACCATTCTCCCTTTCTCGACTTTTTGCTTATTACCATCTTCAGTAAAACAATAAATTTTGGATGGGTAAGTTTATCACATTTAAAATGTTTTCCGATCAGACGCCACCACGAATTACTTCAGTCTTTAACCCAGACACCGCCCCCCTCCAATCCCCCCCCCCCCACAACAACAACAACACATTCTGGACTCGCATAGTCATAACGGCACCCGACTACACCTTATCCAATTATAATGTTCACGATTTTTGAGCATGACCACATGATGCAGTAATCATGATCCATAGGCTAATCATGATCCAGCAATCATAATCCAGCAATCAAGATTAGATCCCTCAACCATGATCCAGCAACCATGATCCAGCAACCATGATCCAGCAACCATGATCCAGCAACCATGATCCAGCAACCATGATCCAGCAATCATGATCCAGCAACCATGATCCAGCAACCATGATCCAGCAACCATGATCCAGCAACCATGATCCAGCAACCATGATCCAGCAACCATGATCCAGCAACCATGATCCAGCAACCATGATCCAGCAACCATGATCCAGCAACCATGATCCAGCAATCATGATCCAGCAACCATGATCCAGCAATCATGATTTAGTAATCATCCAGCAATCATGATCAAATGATTCATGAACAAATAATCCAGCACCAGGGCAAGAGTGCAGCGCTAGTGAGAGTGTAGTGCTCGACGGCATCGGAACGATGTTGAGATGTGCAGAATTATAAAGGTATAAGTTGGCTTCGAAATAATAGTGATGCAACGATGGCCCTGACCATGCACACGCAAGCGTTGTGTAAATTGAAGGCCTAGGGTTTGCATTTTGCTATGTCCACTATCCGTAAGTTATATAGACCGTGAAATCGTGAGGTGGAAATGTCAACATCTACGGCGACGACTTTTGCGCGAAGTGTACACATTATAGCTTTACTATCTGTCAAAAAAAATCAATTATTTGCAAGTTTTTTTTCCTGCAGAATCGTTTTTATTCTTTCAAAGGCAATTTCATCATGATTGAGAAAGTGTAGAAAAGCAAATCATTTTGGGGAATTCGTCATTTCGAGTGCCGGGGTTATTACTTGGCAATTAACAAAAACAAATGATTGTTTGCAAGCTGAAGAGTGGTGGGTTTAATTTGGGCCATTGTTGGATTTTTTTAAACAAACGCCCACTTCAATTTCACAAGCCAGTGTGGCTTGTATTAACTGCGCGTGTGCGCATAAAAAAGTGACGAATTTAACTCTGGGATAAACAAACATTGCATTGCGCATAATTATACAGAACACACCAACGGAATAAAGGAACAGGTCTTGTTGTGAAAGAAATACCTAATTCTGAATAATAAAACAACAATTTGTCCACAATTTATCATTCTATTTCTTTCTGGTTTTTTTGCAAATTTGTTTCCATTTTTCGATTGCAGATTATCATTCGCTACTAGCCTCCAATAGACTTGTGTATGCGTTTAATGTTGTGTGTTAACACAAAAGTTACAAGTAAAGTGTTAATGTTCACGTCCACAGTTAGAATACCGAACCGCGCGGCTTATTACAACTATTTACAATTAAATATCAACCTGCGCATGTTCAGATTGTACGAGGTGCAATAGTTATTATTATTATTTATTCGGCATCAAAACAAACAAACAAACAACCAAACAAACAACACTAATCACAAAAAAAATACAAAAAACAAAAAACGGAAGCCAGAGGCAGAGGCCTTTGCCTGGAAATGAAAAAGTTGACCTTCAATTCCAATACCTCTGGTTCTAATTCTGCATATAATACAAATAAGGACAACGGTTACCCTTTAAATCATCTTCCTTGCAATTGCTCGTGTTGCAAAGTTTCCTCTAGCTATGCGCCAACCTTCTGTTTTACTTGTTCTTTGTCTATACTGCGATCTTAATGAGGACTACGAGCCGTCATTATTTTGCAGGGCAGTAGTTGCAGGCCACTTGTATCGCTAATGATCCGCATTGAACGATGTCCAGGATATAACCGACAGCCGCGGTGTGGTTAATACAAGATATAATCACGCGCAATTATCAGCACTATATGTCTATATCATCGCATACACAGGGAGACGGAGATTTGTGTGAGCTGAAAATATTGGTTTGGAAGTTCAGGTGCGAGGCAAATCGGCTGAGAAACAGTATTCAAGACGTGCATGGCGCATGGCAGTTAGGTGGTAAGCTGATCCTCGCTAAGCAAATAGTTCCCTCACAGAATATGGAGAAGGCACAGTTTTGTTGATCTTAAGACCTAACCCACTGAGTTCCCCCTCCAGAAGTTGAGAACCAATATTATTGACTTATCCCACAACATTCTTTTTTGTAAAAAAAGAAGAAGAGGAAACCTGTGACCAAAAGCACAGGGATATGCACCATACTGCGCACTAGAGACCATGCCTCTTGACACGCTCCCCAGGGATGTGCACCATACTGCGCACTAGAGACCATCCCTCTTGACATGCTCCCCAGGGATATGCACCACACTGCGCACTAGAGACCATGCCTCTTGACACGCTCCCCAGGGATGTGCACCATACTGCGCACTAGAGACCATCCCTCTTGACATGCTCCCCAGGGATATGCACCATACTGCGCACTAGAGACCATGCCTCTTGACACGCTCCCCAGGGATATGCACCATACTGCGCACTAGAGACCATGCCTCTTGACACGCTCCCCTTCGCAGAACGCCTAGCTCTTTCTTGATTCCTAACTATTGGCATTGGTGTCTTAAATTGACGCCAAAATAGAGTTCACTATATATGTAACTGTATTCTAGAGCTTCCGTTACATAACTGTATACAGCCTATACCATCATTAATTTTCGCCAATGCGTATTTCATCACCCTGGGATTCGAATGGCGTCGGTCATGTGGGAGGCCCTGGTTATTTTGATGACGGCAAGATATTTCTACTGGTGGGATAATCACATGATTGAAATGTGTGTTATATAATCAATGCAAATACGTCATTTTACCTTAAATAACATTATGCAAGAGTGAACCTAGTCATGCCTTAACTCACCTTCGTTATTTCAAAATTTGATATTTTGTTCCGAGGGTGACCTAAGCTTGGCTCGTACATCAGGCACCATTTAGTAATATTTAATGCCGGTAATGGTATGCAAGCTTTAAGCTCCATATTTCCTGAATGCAGAATATATTTCAAGCGGTTACGAAATGAAAATTATGTTATGCTTGATGACACCTTTATACATTATTTGTGAGCATGGTGTCTTATACTCGAAGCTTATTTTTACGTGCAGTATAGTGCCAAATTGGTTACAAAAGAGGAGCTATACATTATACACGTACATCAAGGCGAAGGAATAAAGAAACGTAGTCTCCTCGTTCAGCGATGGGGAAGTGAAGATGAAAAACTATTGATTCATATAAATTCGCTGTCTCAAGTGTAGGAATGTTGTATAAATGAAAAGCTGCCAAATTTGTTTTTATAACTACATTTAATCTTTACCTAGGGATTTCTGCATATTTTGCCTTATCCGGCGCATTTGTTTTTCTTTGGGAATTCTGAATATTCTTGAATATTTTATTTGATTAAGAAAACCATGCATTAATTAGTGGTGTGCATTTACGGGTAGTACGAGTATCGGGTACACCATTCAATTAAAACACGGATACCAGGGTATCCGTATAAAAGAAACCTAACCCCAAAATACAAATCCTGCAAGTTGTCTGAAAAGCTTTATAGATTTACAGACTGCATATTTCGCGAGGGTCATCTGCCACACGTTAAAATGCGCATAAATGTGACATGTGTAGCCTGGTTTTCATTTTGAAAATTGTCCACAGATCACATTAAAAATTTCTTTTTGTATTGTCTGAGAACTTTACTAAATCATTTGTAAAGTTGGTTACGGGTACCCCGTTCCATAATCTGGAACCGGTTCCTGACATCAGCGGTCGGGCATCCAGTTACGATGCACAACCCTTATTTCAACGAAAGACAACGCAAGCTTCATCTGTTTTGTTTTATGGAAAGTTGCAGAATGGAATAATAACCGTCTCGAAATGAGGCAATGCCTCAATTTTATTTCAGTAAAATTTGTGATGTACTTTACAAGCAGATTATCAGTGAACCAAAGTTTTAGGTAAATTTGCCTGCAAAGGTTTATTTTTTTAGTATAGACATAAATTATGCGAAAGTCATCTCCGTAAAAATGTAAAAACCACCGTTTTCTGCCTGCGATCTTTCGATAGCTTCGAGTGTACTAAACAAGGGGGCAACACACTCTGATTGCACGTATGTAAAGATCCGCAGGCAGATGTTTCTCACGGATGCGCGGTAATGGCGAATACACAGTGCCAGATTTTATAGTCAGAATCATAGAGCATTGTTTTGTATTAGATGACAACGTACTTTCGTCATTAATAGGCGGTTCTATGAGTAAACAATGACATTGCCCGGGTTCGTTTTTACTTATTCCTCGATAGTTACGACCATTTGTTTCGTATGCGATACTGCCAGGTTTGCAGCAATGCTGATACTGCTTCAGCTTCTGACTTTGGATGTTATACCTACCCACAATCATGGCACATTATACGGATGACTTCAGATTAACGCCCAAATGAATACAGATACTGACAAATTAGAGAAATGCCAACATCGCTGGATAGCACATTTGGAAGCGTGCTGGTGTGGCGTTTTGAGGTCGAGAGTTCAAATCCCACTCTAATTGCCTTTGCTCAACCTCAAAATGATCTAAAAATAGTTTAAATAATGACTGTTGGATCGTAGAATTCACAAAGGGTACATGACTGATCATAAGGGCAAATGCTCAAACTTACCATAGCATAAACATGCCCAAGATGGCGTTGGTCGGTGAACCCATGGGCGGGGGGTCTGAGGTCTTGTACCTTCTGTGGCGCGGTCTGAGCATTAGAGTCGCCACTAGTCCCGTCACTCCGCCGGCAATGTGCACCGGCCCGCCCCCTGCAACGTCCACCACGCCCATCTTGTACAAAAAACCGACTTCGGACCAGACCCAGTGTGAGGGAAAACTGGAAATCAGAGTGTTTAGGAGAGAGAAAATAATGTAGGCCTCGAGACGAGTTCGTTCCACCATCGCACCAGATACGATGGTGGTAGCCGTAGTAGCGAAGGCGAGCTGGAAGATAAAATGCGAGTACCGCTGACCAATTTCTGAGCTATTGCTTTGCACGTCCAGGAAAAAGTTGCCATATCCCGAGAAGGCGTTCTGGTTCTGGTGCACTGGGTCGCCGAAGCTGAAGGCATAGCCCACCGTCCAGTAAGTGATCCCTCCAAATATAACATCCACCGCATTCTTGACCATAATGTTGACTTCATTTTTGGATGTGGCTGTACCGCTCTCAAGCAGGCCAAACCCTGAATGAAAACAACAACAATAATCATAATAATAATTATAATTTCTACTATTAAAATGCTATAATATGGCGACTCTGCACAACCTAAACCGTCACCTAACCCAAGTTGACCTTATCCTTTCTCCACGAAATTCGGTATTTTTACCAACTGGACCACGAGAAATCGATCTAGATGGTTTGCGACGATATAATTCCTTGTCCTAAGGGTCGTTTTAACAATAGGGTGACAACAAATTGTCGCCCCAATAAGGCGTGTCGCCCTAATCAAGACGCGACTTAAACAAACCATCACCCGTTTGCAGGATTCTATAGATTAATAGTACCGTACTTATTAAGCGCTTTTGACCAATATCTGTAAGAGTTTCAGAGTTATTATTACTTTATTTAGTTATTTCGTTTTATTTTACCAGGGTAGCCCCATCAGTTGTCTGTAAACTGTTCTCCCTGCTGGGGCCCTGTTACGCCCGGTATCAGACCATGAAATCAGTTTTCTGCAGCATCTCAGGATCAGTGCAATCTGGTCTCTACCCTCAAAGGTATCCATTCATACCCCTGGCCTGGGTAGAGAAAGGCAATTGTGGTAAAATGTCTTACGCGAAAACACAAAAACGACCCCGACACGATTCAGACACCATAAACATTGGACCACGGCACCTTCATTATGCAATGCGACAAGGAGAACAAAAAAAAAACAGAAGTAACTTGCAGATTTACAACGAGGGCGGCGCAATTCCTGCATTCACCTGACACGTGAAGCAGTTTAGGATAAGTAAAATTGTCTTAACACTTTCAAAACTGATTAATATGGAAGTTATATGGATGCGTATCGGTTGAGAGGAGGAAAAAACATACAAACATTAAACCAACTGTGGACAAGCTAAATCACAAATCAATTATACACGCCATTGCAAATCATAAGTTACAAATGACACGGGATTGTACGGGCACCGGGTACCCTATTGAAGCAAAACACGGTACCCTGGTACCCGTAAAAAAAACCCCCCAACTTCCGGAAGTTGTCTATGGGTGCACACCGGTAAATAGGCCTAAATCCATCCGCCGAGGTCATGAATAATAGTTATACCCTCAAAATATTTTATATTAGTGAGTTCTGAGAGCCATAACATAGGGGAATTGAAGAGATATGGCATGAACCTCTGGCCCAGACTCGAGGCTTCCTATTCTGAGCATTTTGGATGCAATTGGGCTCGAAAGTGGCGCGATTTTCCATGTTGTGGAGGGATCGTTTTCAACATGGCTACCGTTCCGCTTTGGGGAAAATAGGGGTGGTCTTCTGTGAGCGAGAATTTCTCGAAAAATCAGTGGTCAACCCACCACAAATTTAACAGAACATAAAAGATGACATGTTGACCATCATTTTTTTTGTGCAGCTCAAACACTTGTGAGAGTATTGAGTATTTTTAAAAGAATTTTGAAATATGGGCATTTAGCACTTGTGTCTATTTAATGCAGGGTTGCCCCCCTGAAGAGCTTTATAGCTTTACAGTGTAAACTGCATCTTTCGCAAGCGTCATGGGTCGTGCGTTAAAATGCACAAAAACGTGAAATCTGTTTTGGTTTCCCCATGTATTCAAGTTTTCATTTTGTAAATTTCCTTTTATTTTTCATTGTTTGAAAAGTTTACTAAGTAAATTGTAACGTTGGTTAGTACCCGATTCCATAATGGAACCTGTTCCTGACATCAGCGGTCGGGTACTCGGTTACCCGCTGTCCGATACACAACAGGATAAACCATGACAAAGGACCTTTACGTAGTCACAGATCATTTGTACCTTGTCACTTGACTGGACTGGATGTCTTGTGATTGACTTGTGATAAACTTGCGCTTAGCTTGTGCTTGACTTGTGATTGACTTGTGATTGATTTGTGATTGACTTGTGATTGATTTGTGATAAAGTAGCGCTTGGCTTGTACTTGACTTGTGATTGACTTGTGATTGACTTGTGATTGACTTGTGATTGACTTGTGGTTGACTTGTGATTGCCTTGTGATTGACTTGTGATTGCCTTGTGATTGACTTGTGATTGCCTTGTGATTGACGTGTGATTGACTTGTGATTGACTTGTGCTTGACTTGTGATTGACTCGTGATTGACTTGTGATTGATTTGTGATTGTCTTGTGATTGACTTGTGATTGACTTGTGATTGATTTGTGATTGACTTGTGATTGACTTGTGATTGACTTGTGATTGTCTTGTGATTGACTTGTGATTGACTTGTGATTGACTTGTGAAGACTTGTGATTGATTTGTGATTGTCTTGTGATTGACTTGTGATTGACTTGTGATTGATTTGTGATTGACTTGTGATTGACTTGTGATTGTCTTGTGATTGACTTGTGATTGACTTGTGATTGACTTGTGAAGACTTGTGATACACTTGAGTGGCACGTGGGCTAAGAACCTTTACGTAGTCACAGATCATTTGTACCTTGTCACTTGACTGGACTGGATGTCTTGTGATTGACTTGTGATAAACTTGCGCTTAGCTTGTGCTTGACTTGTGATTGACTTGTGATTGATTTGTGATTGACTTGTGATTGATTTGTGATAAAGTAGCGCTTGGCTTGTACTTGACTTGTGATTGATTTGTGATTGACTTGTGATTGACTTGTGATTGACTTGTGGTTGAATTGTGATTGCCTTGTGATTGACTTGTGATTGCCTTGTGATTGACGTGTGATTGACTTGTGATTGACTTGTGCTTGACTTGTGATTGACTCGTGATTGACTTGTGATTGATTTGTGATTGTCTTGTGATTGACTTGTGATTGATTTGTGATTGACTTGTGATTGACTTGTGATTGACTTGTGGTTGAATTGTGATTGCCTTGTGATTGACTTGTGATTGCCTTGTGATTGATTTGTGATTGACTTGTGATTGACTTGTGATTGACTTGTGATTGTCTTGTGATTGACTTGTGATTGACTTGTGATTGACTTGTGAAGACTTGTGATACACTTGAGTGGCACGTGGGCTACAAGCTGCTTGACAGGTAAGAAAGATTGTCAACGTCATGTCTCACCAATGTGAACAACCGCTTGACAGAAGACAGGAAAGACACCAGACTAACTGATCAAATGCACCTGCTATTTCTATAAATACTTGAATATAACACATGTTTAGCAATAGAAAATAACAGCTGTATGTTGTCATATTTCCTACATGACTATGGGTACTAGAGTAGCCTATAACCGTCATTTGTGAATGAATCGTTCCTCATTATCCGGAAAACTCTTACACCACATAAATGGAGCGTAAAAGAACGATATTAACATTAAAGAATGAAAGGTACTCAGCCTAATCAGATCAAAGATTAAGGACTGCACACTTTAAATAATCCTCACTTAAACTACATTTAATGTAATCAATCCCTAACGATTGATCAATAAATACGTGTCAAAATAAAATACTATACTAATCGATGTCTTTCAAATAAATTTGTATAATAAATATTGACCAAAATTGTTGATATCATAACTAACATCATGCGAATGAAAACCCGGGATGTTCCTTGAAAAAGAATACAATTCTCGGAAAAGTCGTATTCAATTCCTTTGTAATATAATACCAATGATCTTATCATGCCGTTGCCCCATTCCTGCTTTTTTTTTCAGGGAGTTAACACGAAACACAGCACCTAAAAGCAATCACACTAAAAAAAATGAAACAAATTCTAGGAATATCGATTTGTGACCTTGTCCAAATGACCCCGCCCTCTAATCCACCCCTATTTTATCACTATCAGTCTCCGCCCCCGGGCACAGCTCTCTCCTCTCGAATCTATTTGATTTATCATCAATAAGATTAAACGATCGCAAACGCCATTTTTAGGTCACGGTTGCACGAATATACTTTGATACATGAAACAGCAGACGCGCGCCAACAAATAATACCAGAATATGAACGTTACTTTATAATCTATATATAATCTGTTCTTTTATATTATTTTAAAAGAACAGTTCAACAATAAGCTTAGTGAACAGGTGTTAACGTAGGTTTAATTTACAAAACCAAAAGCCATGGATGTAAAGCGATTCGCATTTGTGTAGCTAGCGACTCTAATCATTTTGCATTTGTCATGCGGCATTTTCACTGACAAATTACAAATGCAAGTACCGAATATACTATCGCATGTCGCATTATCTTCCCTATACAGGAAGAAACTGAAGGAAAATGGCATATATTTGAAATATGGGATTTTTAAAAAGATATTAGGCCTAGGATTACTCACCGGATTGCATAGTAAATATGACAAAGGCACTGGTTAAAATCCAGATGGGATCATCCCAATCGTTAGGCAAGACAAATTTCTCCACTACATAGACCGGGCAGGTAGTGTTGAACGCTATATCAGTAGTATCAGTGATAGCAGTCGGCAAAGTAGACACTGTGCTCATCTTCGGTATTTCCTGAGGCACCCAGATTCCTATACCGAAATTATTCCTCAGTCATTATGTCGTTTTTGTGTTTTGTTTGCAAAATTGCATCCACGTCAAAGACACTGGAACATAATTCAGCGGGTTCAAAGCAACACTCATCCGCACGCGGCAATATCGCTATGTTTTATTATGCGTATCGATGCGTGTACGATACGTAGTTGGCAGCGAACGGTGTACGTACGTGCATCGACGATGATGTATGAATTGATCACCAGCCAGCGTGTTTACCAGTAGGGTAATTATTATGCATGATGGTGCGCGTACGAGCCAGGTCAAAGGTCTTTATCATGAAAATTCGGCGGAATTCTGGTGTCGTAGCTCGGCTGCTTACGTCGTGGTTATACTTAAAGCTGGGCGTCATACCATCATATTCAGCAATCCAATTTGGTACCAGCGGAACTCTGTGTTAGGAATCGATTGTTTCGTTAACTACCAGCTTCTTACGTAACAAAAAACGCTATTTAAAATGCAGGTAGCTTTTCAAGAGATTCGTTCACCTTCTTTCCTTTGGAAAAAAAATATGGTCCTCCCTGTCTTCTCAGTAGAGCAGAAATTAATTCAATTTCATATTCGAAAAATACAATTAGCTGTTGCAAACTGCTTACCAACCAAAAGGACCTATGGTATAAATGCAAAAAAAAAAGTTAGTGGCCTGACGTTTCGACCCTAGCAGAGTCTTTTTCGAAGGCTAAATGACAAGACTATAAACATAAACAGGTACATGTATACATTACTGATGTAACAAAAGCAGTCAAGTGGAAATAGATGATGCAGAGGAAAATACGCAGAGAAAGCAGGCAACTGAACAGAAAGGAGGGTAATTTCATATTCATAATATTAATTTATGGAAATAAAGATAAGCCTTGAACGCCTCACAATAATAACCAACAATCTGAGAAGACTAGGGAAATTGTCCAGTTTGAGAGTTGGGAGGGAAACATAGTCATCATCTTCATAATCTTGCGACAAATTTAGCAGGCGACAATGTAACAAGTGGAGGGGGATTCAGTTCACTGCGGGTAGATTTGATTGAAAGTTGATATGCTTGTAAAGAGACATGTTAAGAACATAATGGTTAATGTTTCGGTTCAGTTGAGCAAAGTCTTTGGGTAAGTGTAATTCTCGTCAACCGTTCACGAGCTGTTATGTGTATGAGCAGTGTTTGTGCATTGTTGATGAAGACCTTCACAATAACGTCATCCGAGCAAAAAAAAAGGACAGTTTTCGCGGAATCCATACGTCCAAATTTAATGAACCTGTCAAAATTAAAGGTATCGGCAAAAATTAAAAGGAAAAAAAAGATGAAAAGCTGGATAAAAGCTTCCTTTTGGGGTTTTAAGCTTGTGCATGGAGCTGATGTCACTTGGGATGTCATTATAGGGCATTGAGATTGTACTGCAGGCACCGTGGTATAAAGCCTACATGTTAAAGATGACCCCATGCTGTTCGAAACATTGAGTAGTATTCTTTCTTTTTTTTCAAGCGAAATTTTAATTTATTCCGATTTTGGGCGTCTGCAACCCTCGGAAAAAGGACTTTAATTGTGTGCCCAATAACCCGCCCTGTGAGAGCCGACTATTGTCTGGCAGTCAATACTACAAATTCTATGAAGAAATAATTCAAAACCTAGACGTTGGTGGATTTGTTTTTGTTAATTTCTCAATCAAAAGTGAATGACTGTTCTTTGCTAGGAAAATAGCAATTAAAAAAAAACATCTAGTTTTCGAGGTGAAACTCGAAAATAGCACGGAGAATACATCTTTAATTGCTATCACTATTAGGTCTGACAAGCCAGGTGGCCAATAAGCCATCTAAATTACATGTAACAACGATGCTGGATAATTACGAGCGGTTGATTTGAGGATGGTGTCGTTTTAACATGGTCATAAGGCAAGAATAGGCCTTGTTCGTTGCAGGTACATCAGATGGCGTTCTTTGATGTCACAGTAACAATTCAGGGCGGATCCAACTTTAGTTCCATGGGTGTTTTACTTGTCAGAGGAGGTGTGGTTATGCACAAAGGGTTTACTCATGTCTTTCCAAGTAAAACAAAACCAATGTCCTCTAGCTAGCTCTGCCTGAACGCATAATACCCTCAAGATAATCAGGAGGGTGGGTTACTGAGTGGGATGTGCAAAACCGACCCGAAACCGAAACCGATCCGACCGAAACCGACTTCGGGTCGGGTCGGTTAGGGTCGGTTTTACCTTATTTTCGGTCGGGTCGGGTCGGGTCGGTTTGAGGGAGTTAAGATCGGTTTCGGTTTGTATCTCTAATGTTTCGAGTCGGTTTGGTCTGGTCAACCCGACCCGATGCACATCATTAGATAGACCCAGAGCACGAACTGTAACCTCTCACTAACAGGTATTGCCATTTAAAGGGCACATGCTGTTGCAATGTAACTCTTTTTTTAAATGCAATCCTTGAAAATGTACCTCGGTGTCCCATCTACCTTATTTTCAATGTTCGTCTTGCCATTTTCAAGGGTGATGAGGACTTGCGGTTATAAGGAACAAGACTAAAATTCTCCTCAGTACCAAACTGTTTGTTGCACTTCAATTGGACATTCCGTTGACAAGTTAGGGCAGTTTAAAGTTCGCCTTTATGTACATGTCAAAAAAGTAAAATAATGAGAAAAAGCCCTTTGATAGAGTACTTTGGGGATAAATGCAAATGATCCTATATGCCTTTAAAGTGAAATCCAATTAATACGACCTCCCTCTTGACTTCAGCAGTATTCCAATCAGCAATACTTCCCGTGGATGGACTAAGCAGGGAACAACAATTGAATCCAAAGTTGAAAACTTTCGATAATTCGGAAATAAAGCCAACTGACCTAATGCAATCAAATCAATCCGATTCAAACATCACACTATTTTTATACCAAAGAGGGAGGATATTGTTGGCGGTCAAGGGCGGATCCAGAACACAATTCTTTTTTTGGGGGGGGGGGGGCCAAACAAATTTTGGTCCCCCAAAAAAGTGGGTCAAAAAAATTACGGTGTGGGGTTCGGGGCCCACTTAAGGGCCCCGAAAATTTGTTTGATTCTAGATGCTCTGTGGTGCGATCTGAGGCAATTTCTTACCACTTTACCCAATGTTTTTTTGAGGGAAAGATGGTGGTGTACTCATTGCCTGCCTTTATTGCGACGCTGCATAAAAAAAAAATTAAAAATTGGTTTCGTTTTTTTTTGGGGGGGGGGGCATGGCCCCCTTGGCCCCCCCTGGATCCGCCCTTGTTGGCGGTTGTGTTTAGGAGGGGGGCAATTTAGTTTTGGATCATAATTTTATTTAATTTCTCAAGAAATCCAAATAATCTGTAAACAATTAGTGCCCGGGCGCCCTCTCTCGTTTGGTACAATAACCAGAGGTCGCCGAGCGAGCAGCCCTAATTTATACAAAAACAAGTCCTCATCCTCCAAAGAAAAGCACGAATACTCCAAATCCCGTCTGACTTATATCCCTAAAGCCGATCGTATTCGTACAAATACCACAGAGTTACTTAGCAGGCCTTTAAAATAACAAGTCCACAAGATTGCTGTTTTTCTTCCATCTGCAAACTCACACACAGAGATGTTAAAAAACAAAGTGACCTTTAAGAAACGAAAAGGATAACATTTGAGAATGGACAACGGGAAGGAATAAATTGCCGAGAGTGTACACAAGAAATGATCGTGATTTAAAACGGGTCAGTCGGAGCAGAACAAATCTGATTTCTCACTGTGGCACTAACATGCGTAAGAACGCGATGAACTAAATTCTTGCCACATTTCCATTTAAAATTAATCGACACAATTCAAACATGATCGTGTACGTGCTGATTTAGATTGTGTTCGTTGTTACAATAATAGGCTTAGTAGTTGTTGAGGTTTTGTATGTTAAAATATCCCAGGAGAGTTGAGCGAGAGACAACAATGTGTTGGTTTTTAATGGTAGTTTGTTTGTTTGTCTCTCCGTCTTTTACCAGTTATATTGACACCGTTGCTGGGTACTGTAGGGTTATAAATAGAAACAAATGTTAAATTGTAAATACATTTAAGGTTTCTGTAAATAATTGGACACTTTCAAAAACAAATCGCCAACTATGTCCTAATACAATAGATAATGGCTACTCCTTCCCTAGTCATGCAAACCACTCCCCTAAAACTGATCCGGACCACTTTCACAAAAGGTCGTTCTTTCCATCTCATCTACATGTATATAATGTTCAAGGTAAAGTTTTGATTAATACATACCCATTACATAATTATTATTATTATTATTATTATTATTATTAATCATTTCTGGTAATGAAACCAAGGATTCCTCAAAAGCGCCCTAGGCACTGTAGCTCGCAAGCCTGAAGAAGCCTGTGGAGAGAAGACAATGAGAAGAATTTACAGTTTTAGAGGTGGGAGAAAAAGCCCAGAAGAATATTCTGGGGAAAACCCACGGAATCAGGCAGGGACTGAAAACCCAAGGATTCGAACCCGGGTCACAGCGGTGGAAGGCGAGGAAAGTACCGCTACGCCAACCTGACTCCGATACGCCAACCTGACTACATACAACCTTGAGCCCAAGGGGTAATTATGATATCCATAACTATATTAATTACTCATCGCTAACTGTACGTTTACTATATATTACTTGCACGGCTAGGACAAAAGTGTTCTGCGCTGTCGTCATTAAAATGTATATTTAACATTACAAAACAATACGCTATTTAATAAACATTACAAGCTGAATAATGATTACATGAACGTATGGTTGAAGAAGACTTGTTCGGAATTTTCTCAGTAACGGAGACAACAATTATTCTGAGTCATGCCAAATAAGACAAGGAAGAAACGAGAATTTGAAGTAATATTTACCGTTTGTGTAAACGCGTAAACAAATTCACAAGACCACAATGCTATGCGATCAAAGTGCCTTGACTACACACTCCTGATCCGTCGCATTTTCCGCCCTCGTTATTTTGTATTCACAACTCAAAACAACGGCCACAAACAAAACTCTTTTAAATAAGCATGCCTTCGTGTGCCTACCTGCCTGTTGCACAAATTCAAGCATTGTGATCAATTTGAAATCATATAAAGATCATTTTGGTTTCTCTTGAAAACTTGAATGTCATCGATATTCTATTTTAAGAAGTCATAATTCAAAACGGTGTCTGATCTGTGTTCTCTACTGACCATATTATGAAGGTCTATAATAAGCTATTTGTGGCCAAGGTCCCCCAGCACTTTTTTTGAACGCACCTGTCACAAACGAATGATTGAAGCAGAGATCTAATAATATTTGGTGCTTATAATTATGCAGTACCAAACCACGACTTTCCATCGGCATTTTACTATTACGAACCTTGCATGGGCGTCGCCAGGATTTTTTCTAGAGGGGGGTAAACTTATTTTTCCCAAACAATTCTTGTATTTTTGAACAAATTCTCGATTTCTCAGTTTTAGACGGGGGCAGGGACATTTTGCCCCCCCCCCAACTCATTAAATTTACACCACTATGACTTCGCGCCTCTTTTTCTTTTCTTTTTTTCTCTTTTTTTTTTCGTCCTTTTATTTTTTTTTTTGTTGCTTTTCCAGGGGGGCCCCCTTGCCCGCCCCCCCCCTCGCGACACCAATGGAACCTTGAAAGGTGCTCACATCGGGACATTAACATATTAGCACATATAAAAATGTACATGAATGCTGAGGGACATCAAATTACCTAAATAAAATAAAATATTTTGAACACCATCTTCCATACAGATTGACGTCAGTGGTGAACTAAGCTCAGTTAAAAGCTGTGCATGGCGGCAAGTCGTACGCAATTATGGGGGCCTTTAATGCTGAGTAGTCATTTTCCATCCTTCATCCATTCTCCCTCTCTCTCTTGTTCGTGGAAAATTTGAAGAATAAAAAGGCGGAGATAACACATGGATTTATCTCAACTCTCACACACACAAGTGAAATTCTAGAGGGAACCTCATTTGATATTGCACAAGTAAATTTAAACTGTTCGATCTCAATGCTACGTACGTTGCAGTTGAATTTTCTCTCTTTTTCCAAAAGGTGATTAAAAGGCCAAACAGAAGAGATAAAAACTGTACGCACATTATCATCTTGAATACTCTATACAGAAAAGAAAAAGATGTTGAGATATTTGTGTCAGTTGACTACCCTCCCACTTTTCAGAATGGCTACATCCCCTCCCCAACAGCAATAGCATCAGCAGCAGCATCATCAGCAGCAGCATCATCATCATCATCATCAGCAGCAGCAGCAGCAGCAACAACAACAGCAGCAACAGCAGCAGCAGCAACAGCAGCAGCATCAGCAGCAGCATCATCATCATCAGCAGCATCAACAGCAGCAGTAGCATCATCATCATCATCATCAGCAGCAGCAGCAGCAGCAACAGCATCAGCAACAACAACTGCAACAACAGCAACGGGCAGCAACAACTGCAACAACAGCAACAACAACAACAGCAGCAGCAGAAACAGCAGCAGCAGCAGCAGCAGAAACAACAGCAGCAGCAGCAGCAGCAGCAGAAACAACAGCAGCAGCACCAACAACAACAACAACAACAACAGTAGCAGCAGCAGCAGCAGCAACAACAGCAACAGTAACAGCAACAAAAACTGCAACAACAGCAACAACAACTACAACAGCAACAACAAACGATATATATATATAAGACCCAAGATAACTCCACTACTTCTCACAGTCATTAGACCACAGTAATTAAACCACTTTTTGTTGTAATCAACAAAGTGCATGCATATTACACCAAATGTGTTGAATGGCAGCTATACAGCTGTTGATTTTCTTCAGACAAATGCTATTTTCAAACGTAGGTTTTGTCTCCGGCTGCGGCTTCGGTCTCGAGCCTCATGATATTAGGTTCATGCCCTTGTAGACTATCAGTATTTTGTCCCAAGAACATCAAATCTTATGATACAAATCCAACAATTTCGGTTTTTTTCGGGTGGCAGAATGAAGGCTCACAGAATGGACACAGTGCCCAAGAAATAGGCCAAATCGTGAGACGAAGTCGAAGCCGAGGCTTGATGAAATGTACCCACGATACTTGATACTTATATGGATACTATCAGTTGCACATGTTTAATGAAATCTTATCCAGCGGTGGATCAAAAGCTGCGTGGTTTTAAGTTTTTATCTGATAAGTTCAATACCTTGGGCTATCAGTATTTTTCCACATGTGTTTACAAATCTATGGACTATTATATTAAATGATATAAATAACGTTATTTAATAATAAAATATATTATATTTTACGCAGAATCGGCATATTGGAATGAAAACAAGACTAAAACACTCATTGGCGTATGATGTCGGCTGCTTTGCGATGATAATTAAGTGAGAGAATTAGCCGGTGCAACCTGCTTTTGAACTCAACCATACATAGAGCCTACACAAATGTTTTGGTTTGAAACGAATGGCGTATGAGTACACATTTTCCCTTTGCCCTCCGATTCTTTCACATGGTCACAATGCAGTTGATACTTGATAGTCTTTTGATAGATTGTTTGAAAGCATCGAGCGCCATTTTGTAAACACGTCAGTCAAGTCCTTAAGAATTCTTCGTTTTGCTATGATGTTTTGTTCAGTAGTAAATTGCCAATCAGTACTGTATGGCTTATAGTATAACACAAGGGAATGTTAATTATAATAACTTATTATAATCCATACGTACTATAGATCAATCGTATTCAGCAGATATCTTTGAGGTATTTTTGTTATGTTAATTCAGAGGTCAACTTATTGGTATCCCTGTTACTCAAATCACACACATAATAGATGGCTACAGCGTAAAGGAACTATTCATCAAATGCCTCCTTTACACACCCACACCTGCCTTCTAGACATGCATTCTAACCCTGCACTTTTGATCGCCCGGCATTAAACATCTATGAGTCCAAAGCAATTCCATGATTTTGTCGTCGAAATTATCCGTCATATTGCAGGCGAACAGGGAAAGCAACCCCTAAAGTACTTTCCATTACCGAAGACAATACTAAGACCTAAGCTTACTGGAGCTGCCTCAAGGTCTACCAAAATGAAATATTGAAAGCTTTGCTGATTGCTGCATCCAAGCCGGCTCAACTCTCAATTACACTTTTATTAGCAAAAGCTAATGACAGTTTCTGTGCCGGTTGGACGTACCAGCAAATAGGGACGATCGTGGATTAGGCCAGTGGGCAATAATTAACGTGAGTGTGCACCTCATGGCACGACGCGGGGTACAAAAACAATATCAAGAGTATATATAGGCAATGGAGTAAAACGTATTTTCTGAACCGATTACAGTTCAATTTATTGTCGTTGCCTGGTAAGGAAATTATTATTATGGAGTCCATTAGCCGGCTATTGCCTACCCATAGGATTTGGACCAGTTATTGTCTTGATAATTATACGGGTAGCAATGTCAGGAGGTGGCTGTATGGCCACAACGTACCTGGGGCTACATAGAGTGATAGGCTAAAACACTTGGTATAGTCTCATTATTTTGTACAACCAATCCGCCGATAACGTCGCACATAATTCATGTCCATGTCGGCCATTTTCAAAACACAGGAAAATATACATTTTTTTTCTTAATATTATTCGAAACCTTTACGTCATCTTTAGTATTGTTTCTGTCTTCGTAAGGTTTGTGGCATCGTTGACTGACTCGGTCGCAAAGTTGAAGAAGTCCATAAAATATCATGAAACAAAATAATGAGAATTAATTAAAAGAAACTTTTCGTTAGTTTCAAATAAAGCTTAGTGTCAGCTGCCTCTTTGTAATCTGTCAAACTTCAACTTCATTTTCACGTTTTCCATAATTACCATCGTGTCACACATTGAGGCCTATTTTTTGTTGTAAAAGTAATGAAGACGAAAAAGCGGTCTGTTTTCATGCAAGCAGCGATGGTTCCATAATTATGCGCAGGCCTACACGTACGTCTACGCGTACGTCATGTTTTATTTAAAGGATTTATTATGGAAATATGGTCGCAAATTGAAGAAAAGACATGCATATTTTGTTTACAATGATTTGGGCTTTGGAAGATTTTGATCATGGATTTTACATCTGCATTTAATCTCAAGCATAGAATGTCATTTTGTTTGGCACTCACGTTTGATATTTCTCCGTCGCAAACCGTTATCTCGCGAGGCTTACTTGTTCACAAAAAGGTGAAACATATGAATGCTGATTTGCTTGGCATTTCCATAGTTTCTTTGAGGAATAGTTTTCAAAGGGCAAATTTCAATTTCTATTTGTACAATCGTATTAATGAAAAGAAGAGATAAATGATGATAAAAAGGCATGGATGGAAACTGATACCAATCACGTTTACAGATGACAATTTATTTATTTCATTTACATATTCAAAGGGTCCATGTAATTAAATTTCTAAAATGTAATCCTTGAAATGTACCTTTGCGCCCAAACTTTACAAATCTTCACATTACTATTGCAAAAGGGTTTTGGTTCTGTTTTTATGCTGATGCAAATTTCCATATTCATGTGCAAAACTGTGATGTCATTCAAGGCAGTAACTTCAGTGTCACATCTGCTTCAGCATAACACGTCACCATAATTTCGGGGGGTTGCTGTGGTTATTTCTCTGTTTGTTTCAGTAATTCATTGGTGTTTCAGTACATGACAGTAAGACTATGAGAAAAATATCTGCCCAAATATATTCAATAAGTACAATTTTGGGTTTTTACAGTTTGAAAAGAAAAACCCTAATACCTAGAGTGTGTTCCTAAAGTGACATCACAGCAACAGCGCCCGCAGTTGTCACTAACTAAGCATGAAACATTGCAAATGTTTAAAAGTGCACTTTGCAAAATCTTTTACCAAGAAGAGATGTCTTCTAGTTTTGATACATTTCAGAGAATTTGAAATTTGCTACAAATATGCACCATATTTCATGGACCCTTTAAGTCACATTCAAGAAAAAATAACCGACCAAACCGGTCTACGAGTGACTACAAAAATATTAAGTGCATCAAAACATTAAAACCACACAAAACAGCACATAACATGTTCTTCCCTTGCAAATTGGATAATCTGCATATTTTCTGCGTTTTTACAACGTCACATTTCCTTCATCCATTTGTGTATCCATCTATCTGAAAAATCCATTTAAATGTTTTGTGTTGTGGTACGGTGGTCTAGCCGTGTCTTTATGCATTATGCATATTTTGGACGGCTTTGTTACAGTGGAGTTGATTATTATTTTGTCTCCGGTACCAATCATGCATTACTCAAAGGTCATACGGACGAAGAGCAATTAGTTACTAGCGGCTCAGAACACAACAGGTGTCATGACAAAACCCCGCACACATATTGCTTGTTAGCTTGTATACCTTGAGAGCAATAGCCACAGTTTGTATCAAGCGCCTCTTCTCTAGATACAATCCACTGTTGTCATGGTAATTACGTAGCAAAATCCTCGTCAATTAGTCAAACCAAGGTCAGGTTTTTCAGAGGGCTTGTCGTACAGTTTCAGATCGAGCGTAGAGGGTGCTGTTGCTCTCTTAGCGTGACTGCAGAACATGATTTTGAAGAGTAGAATCTTGCACACGTCGTAGATGAGTTCGACGAACTCGAAGACGGTACACATGGAGATACCGATCCAGAGGCCGACTTGACCACCCAGGTTGCTGATCAACCCAAATCCCTACGTTAAAGAATGTCAAAGTGATACAAAGTTTAGATTTGGATTGAACATAACCGCCCTGTTCAAAGGTGTTGATAACCTCGATACAGTCTTAGATATTATTGGCTAGAGTTTTGTTCAATCGGTGACCCGGGGTCAACACTAGCGCATGCGCACAAAACCTAAGCCTTCTTGCAATCACCAATTTATCCCTTAGTCCAAAAAAAAAACTCGGTCTCTGGTCAGCGCGCGCGTCGATTTTAATCATGCGCGTCAACCTTTTTTTCTTTCAAATTAACACGGAAGCTACAACAGCGCCCTCTATTGCCGCGCCTCCTCAAATTATTTTCGTACCAAGGAGCACCAAGGAATGGGGAAATTGCACCAAGGCAAATGATAAAGGGCATCAAGGCAAATTATGGAGGACACCAATGTATAATGAGGACACAAAAAGCAAAATAGTACCCACCTTGTCTGTACAATACAAACTTGAAAAAAATCCACCCCCCCAAAAAAAAAATAAACCGCGTCGTTGCATCAATTCTGGAACTTCGGTCTGACCAGAGACCGACTATTTTTTTTTGCCCTATACTCGTATGTTTCAATCTAAAACTTGTGTGTAAATGCATGCATTTCCAAAATACTTAAAACGATGTTTAAGTGTTCAGAGTCTGTTCCACCGATGTACCTTTTCCTTGAGCATTTTACTTTACTTAACTATTAATTATTTCCTGATATGTAATAAATAAAGGGCCCAACGGGAAACCCCTTTTTAACTGTTTGGCCATGGTGTAAAAGTATAAACGAAATGAGTGATATTTTAGACACTTACATCGTATTTTGGAGCTTGAGAAATCAACTCATAATTGAGCCGCTCGTAGTAAACCTGCAGTTTCAGGACATTGTTCCTGCCAAAGAAAAGTGAAAACTGTCATTCCGTTGACTAACAGTGAACTAAAAAGGATAATTCCGGTGATGCCTAAACGAAAAAAAAATATTCAGTGTCTTTGTGTTTTATATTTGATTACTTTCTCTGTTGTATATAATAATCGATACTTTATAACGCGCGTGAAAGGTTCAATTATCGATATACTATGCTTCATTTCCCCCCATTTTTTGAAATACGTTTCACTGCATTAACGAAGACGGGCTGGTGAGTATACTCACTGCACAAAGCTGGCATCGTTGCCCACTTTAGTTCTTAAATCGTCAGATATCTCCATTAAATTCTCCAACACAGTTTCCTAATAAAAAAAATAAAATAACATAGTTGAAGTTGTTCTTTTAATTAATCGTATTGGAATTTGTTTATCGAATTTGCTTATAAACTACAGGAAGAAGATGAACCAGGCTCTATACTCTGCAGCAGTGACAATAAATTAATTAAACAATGAAGGGAAACCGTTAGTTGCGATGTCAGTTTTAAATACGATCTCAAAGAGATTGTCATCTTTTACATAACTTTAGAAAGATATGCGTGAGATGTACACGTAACTGGCGTTTAAAGGCAATTACAATTAAATTCTAATTATGGACTTCTTTTTATTTTGCGTCCTTCCTTTTTTCAGGTTATATTTGGTAAATTACCAGGGTTCGAAATTAGCGGCAGCCCGCTAGCCAAATGCTAGTCAAAACAGCGGCGGGCTAGTCAAACTATTCCTGAAGTAGCCCGGCTGGCGAGTCAAACAATCATTGGGCTACGGCAAAGATGAAAGGACAGGAAGAAATAAATCATTAAACGCAGAAAGCAAACCTGTATCAATTTGTATCAATTACACGCGATGTTTCCTATTGGAAGGGTCCTGAAGCGCGCCACCACGGGTCAACTTGCTAACTCTATACACGATTTACTAAAAGTCATGTATGCACGTTGTCGCTTATGAGACACTCTATACAAGAAAAAAAAAACATGCGGGACAATGAAAATGCCCACTGGCTAGTTAAGAGCCTGTTTCAGTAGCCCGGCTGGGTCTAGAAAAAAAAGTTAAGGTCGAACCCTGATATTTAGACACGTGTTCTCCTTTCAAAATCGTAAGATGGAAATATTCTCTAATAATTATAGGACCAGTGAACTTCCAAAATGTAAATAAAAGAAAGGTCTCATTATTTAAAAATTATAGAAAATTGCTTAATATTTGCACACATGTTTGAGAGTGAAATCCATGCAATATGCCCGTTTGACGAGGCGTGGTTCCAGTGGGATCCCAGTTCGAATCCCACCACCTACACCACGTGGGTCAGGCTGTCAGCCCTGTTCCATCCAGCTGAAGTTTTCCTCAGAATGTATTCTTAACGTGTCCCCGCGGCCCTAAACCCTTCACTCCCTTCATTGTCTTCTCTCTATTAAAGGATTCTCCGAGCCAGTAACATTGTAATCACGTGTGACATGCATTCCCATCATAGACTCTGGCACACTGCCCAAGGACGGACAAATTCCCTCGAAGCATTAGCTCATTATCTCGTGGCAAATATGGCGCCAATATATCCCCTCGAGCAGAATCGCTGCGCTCTTGTAATTAATGTAGCATGTCGGAAAAGCCGAGCCGCGCGAAGTAAATTTGGAGGGTTCAATTTGACGGTCGGATGGAACGCAACTCCTGCTTTTCACCGAGGCGTGTTTTGAATTAAGATGTAGTATAGAAATGATGGCACTTGGCTCTATTACTCCCTAATAAGCAGAAACGAGTAGGCCAGCCAGATGCGCCGATTACTTCAAAGTCATGGTTAATTTGGGCAAATCAAGTGGTAATAGGCGCTGCCGAAGTTTGCAAAGCAGAAGGAAAAGGAGTGCATGGTGTTCTTCGCTTGAGGATGAGAAAGGTTTTACTGTCCTTTTCTTCGGATTGGTAAATTGTGAGAAAGAAGACTTATACTCACCGCGTATTGCGAGTTCGGCCAAGCGGCTGATGACACGGTTAGTTCGAAATCAGACTCCCTGGTGGAAAAGGTTATGGACATTTTAATCAAGAAAAAAAGAAAGAAACGCTAACAATGTGATTATGTCGGCCATTATTCGCACATTGCACTGCTAAGTACTTAAAAGTACTTAATTGTGTTTCTACTTCAAAGAAAGAGCAACATACAAATGGGGTCTACCCGATGTCCCCCAATACCTATGTTCCCCAAAATCCTTAGGGTTAGGGTTAGGGTTAGAGTTAGAGTTAGATGGTAATGGTTAGGGTAAGGGTTGGGGAACATAGGTATTGGGGAACATAGGTATTGGGGAACATGTAGATATGCATCCATACAAATGAGAAAAAGCGGTATTGCCAGGGTCATCGCTTGAGGGTGGGTGGCTGTGTGTGGGAGTGCCCCCGCCCCCAAATGATCATTGTCCATGTCTAAGGGGCGAATTCATACTCGTTAGAAGCCAAAGGACCCAGGATGTTGTTGCCTCGGGCCTATATAGCTTCTGAAAAATCCTGCCTACTCCGCCAGAGGAGCAAACACATCAAAACATAAGCAAGGATCACACAAGTAATTATCCCAGCGATGGACAGGCTTGTTCCAGTGGGTTTCAACTGATGGGTTTGCTGATCAGAGTGATTTATTGGAAACTGGCTGGGAGAAAAAAAACCTCATTAACAAACCACAAATACATGTAGCAGCCAAATGTCCTGGTTGAGGGATGTACAACAACACTGACTCAAGTCAAACTCACAGGCATGGCGAAGTGCAATTACATTCTATCTCATCTTCCGCATATAGCCGCTCCACGCCTTCCTTACATGTGACTATAATACAAAACAAAACATTGTCAAATCATAATTCAGTAGTGGAGACACACGAGTTTGTTTAATCTCATTGTCTTACATAATTACAGACTCTCAGTGTGAACGAGAGAGGGCGTTGTTGGCAAGCAACGACATCCTATTTTGGACGACGCGCGCACTTCGATATAGAGTCGTTCACCTTTATGAACAAGTGTACCAGAACAACCTCTCTCTTTTTGTACCGGTGAGGGGGTACTTGTACAAGGAGGCACTAATCCAAGTTGAAATCAACAAGTTTTACAAGACAGGGTTTTTGTCGGCCATATTAGAGTAAGTTTTTGAACAAACAGTGATGGTATGAGGAATAATTTAAGATGAAGATAATTATTTGCTCACTTTGGGAAATGTTGGTTGAGAGGCATGGCACACGGTCGGTGGAGAAGTGGAATCGCGTATCTGCACAGCCGCACGTCTCAAAGATCGTCTCGTACAGACAATTCTTCTGACACGCCTGTTTGGAAACAATTGCTTCACTTGAGTTCAGTTAGAAGAGAATGTGAGAAGTGAAACTTATACTAATTGCTGGACTCGGAGCTGATGTCCCATCAATGGCAGGTTGTACTCATGTCCATCAGAAGCTAGACACAAGACAATCACAAGTCCGTCTTGACTATCACAAGACAAACACAAGTCAGTAATAAGTCCCGTCCTATATGTTAATTAAGGAAACGTACAATGAAAACGGATGACCTGACTACTCTCAAAATTATTTTGACGTAATGTTCAGCCTCAGTTTCAGTACCTTCTTTTGGTTTAGTTTTCCAGTCGGGTCTCGTCCATTCAGTTTTGTTTCTGTATTTTGGAAGACTTGTTTCCCTTATATTTTTGTAAAGATCGGACGATTACATTTTTACTTACCTCAAGGCTGTAATTTGCACCGAAGAAACTGGAGAAGACAGTCTCAGTGTCTTCCGTGTCTTCGTCGGTGCAGTTCGTGTACGGATCGCCCTTCCGCTGTATCTCGACCTGTTAAACGAATTACTGTGATTGCTCTGCGTAATATGCTCGATCATTAATGAGTGCAGAATGTTCTAGACATCTTAAACTGTCGTGCCATAAATCTACACTTAAAAACATTTTGTGTAGCTGCACTTTCAGTTAAAAATGAGACATCTTATGTTTTAGATTTATAAGAGCACTTTCCCTCTAATATCTTAGGGCCTATAATGTATTTCGTGACGTGACAACTTGATTTTGAGCTTTTCCACTGTTTGTTTGACAGCCTTAACCACTTTATAATTCTCCCAACCCTCAAACTATTGATGTTCCATGCTGACAGAGTGCCTCTACACGGGTTAGAATGTAAAGACTCGAGAGTAACTTATATCGCGGACCACTTGTTGTTGACGTATGTTGCGCCTTCGTTCTAGTAATTAAAGTAAAAACTTCGCCAGAGTGAAAGGACGACCAGATTTCATCTCAAAATCGCCGGTCGTGGTTCCCTGCTGTACAGTGCGGTGCACGCGGATGTAGAAATACCAGCGTGGGTTTGACGAAGGTTAGTCTAATTCTGGTTAACGGTAGTTATACGAACTTTCAGTTTCAAGTACCTATAAAGGGTCACTGATCTCCATTATATATGGACTGGACATCTTCACGAGTGGCATGAAATTGGAACTCATTTGCTCGCTCGCCCCGGCCCATCCTGACTGACGAGTACTTTCGTACCCGAGTACGAAAGAAAACAACTCCCATGCACTCGTCAGTGCAGTTCATGCTCCCGCAGCTCTCATGGAAAAAAGACACATCTGAAGTGACACATCTGAAGAGACACATCTGAAGAGACTCATCTGAAGACACTCATCTGAAGAGACACATCTGAAGAGACTCATCTGAAGAGACTCACCTGAAGTGACACATCTGAAGAGACTCATCTGAAGAGACTCATCTGAAGAGACTCATCTGAAGAGACTCATCTGAAGAGACTCATCTGAAGTGACACATCTGAAGAGACTCATCTGAAGAGACTCATCTGAAGTGACACATCTGAAGAGACTCATCTGAAGAGACTCATCTGAAGAGACTCATCTGAAGAGACTCATCTGAAGTGACACATCTGAAGAGACTCATCTGAAGAGACTCATCTGAAGAGACTCATCTGAAGTGACACATCTGAAGAGACTCATCTGAAGAGACACATCTGAAGAGACTCATCTGAAGAGACTCATCTGAAGTGACACATCTGAAGAGACTCATCTGAAGAGACTCATCTGAAGACACTCATCTGAAGACTCATCTGAAGTGACACATCTGAAGAGACTTATCTGAAGTGACACAACTGAAGAGACTCATCTGAAGAGACTCATCTGAAGAGACTCATCTGAAGAGACTCATCTGAAGTGACACATCTGAAGAGACACATCTGAAGAGACTTATCTGAAGTGACACATCTGAAGAGACTCATCTGAAGAGACTCATCGGAAGAGACTCATCTGAAGAGACTCATCTGAAGAGACTCATCTGAAAAGACTCATCTGAAGAGACTCATCTGAAGAGACTCATCTGAAGTGACACATCTGAAGAGACTCATCTGAAGTGACACATCTGAAGAGACTCATCTGAAGAGACACATCTGAAGAGACTCATCTGAAGAGACTCATCTGAAGTGACACATCTGAAGAGACTCATCTGAAGAGACACATCTGAAGAGACTCATCTGAAGAGACTCATCTGAAGAGACTCATCTGAAGTGACACATCTGAAGAGACTTATCTGAAGTGACACATCTGAAGAGACTCATCTGAAGAGACTCATCTGAAGAGACTCATCTGAAGAGACTCATCTGAAGTGACACATCTGAAGAGACACATCTGAAGAGACTCATCTGAAGTGACACATCTGAAGAGACTCATCTGAAGAGACTCATCGGAAGAGACTCATCTGAAGAGACACATCGGAAGAGACTCATCTGAAGAGACTCATCTGAAGAGACTCATCTGAAGAGACTCATCTGAAGAGACTCATCGGAAGAGACTCATCTGAAGTGACACATCTGAAGAGACTCATCTAAAGAGCTCACCACCATTCTTCAAGGAGCTGATTGACCTACCTTTCTGATGCCTATCGATGTCAGCAATCCTGGGGCGACATTTATACCAGCATCCTCAGGGAATGGCATGTGGTACTGCTCACCGATGACAACTCGCACCCCGGCAGCTTGCTGCATGGAGGTCAGGTATTCCGTCTCCTCAAGATTTAGCTCCAGAACCAAACCTTTTTCCGAACAAGAAATGAAAACATCACTCGACACTATATAATGAAATATAAAACAGGTTATTACATACAGGTTATAACAGTTTAAAAACTTCGAGACATGTCTGAAGATTTTAAGGATGTAACTCCAGGTTTTAATGCATTAATTGTGGCAGAATAGCCCATAATGGTCAGTTTGAAATATCTTGTCTGAAATAAACCCTGTCAAAATTGAAATATCCTACCGTACAGTGGACCAGATTTGCTGGACGTCTGAATGTCGCCATCCATGCCAGAATTGAAGGTGTAGCAATTGCCATACAAATAGTTGTGGAAAAGTGTGAAATTTCTGCAAAAAAAATTAAAAACCGATCGTTTGGAATAATATTTCAAGATTTGTGTGTTTCTCCTCTGATCCTTAAAAAAATGGGCTTTTTGTCCAAAAACAACTACGGATAATTATTTTGTAAAATGTTTAATCGACAATAAATTCAGTTATATTCATGCCACACAGACGATTAGAATATCATTTCAAACGTTTGTTCAGCAGCTCCTTGAGGGTATTTTGTCATTTCTTGTGACATTAACAATTGTTTTTTTTTAATGAAAACAAACATATTGAAGAAATGTCCCGATTTCTTAAATAATCAAAATCATCCGCATCATCAAATAAATCACAAAGGGAAACTGACTGCATTAAAATAATGTTAAAGTCAAAGTAACTTTAAAATCGAAATAGCTTTACTTCGATATTCATTGAAAGTCAGGCAACATCAGGTGAGATGCCATTCTAGTCTTGTTCAGCGATATTTATCATGAATGACATCTCCCATAAATCGGAGCTCCAAAATCAGGTGGATGAAAAAAAAAATCCTTACTTTGGTCCACAAGGGTATCCCTTGTAGCTACAGGCCAGTAGCATGTCGTCAACCGAATGACCAAACAGCCGTCGGTCGTCGTATTCAGTCTGAGCTATGGCATCAGCTACTTGATCAAAAAGATCCATGTCGTCATCCCTGTCCGTGTAGTCGAGGTTGTCCCAATCCTGGTAGCGCTTGTCAGATGCCTGATAGGTTAGATTTCGACACATCTGATGTAATCTTGATTTGGAAAAGCCAAGATCTTGTTTACGAAACCAGTGTCAGGCTTTGAACAAACCAATATAATACCACACAAAGGAAATCTCGACTGATCACTGAATTTGTGCTTGTTGTGAAGGGTCAATGTCCTCCACTAAATTCCCAAGTTTACTGCCTCTTGGTGGCGCTCCCTGCCATTGAAACTATAGAAGCAAGTTCGATCAAGAACCATTGGTTGGCTATACACCTTTCTATTGTTGGTAAACTTTGAGCGCCATTTTGTATGGTCTGCCGCAAAAGCATAAATTGACACCACATTATATAGGAAAAAGGCATGTTTTAAGAATAACTATATGATTGTGTAGCGTACGTTTGTTGAAAATTTTGTATTTTCAACAATCATGGATATTATTTTTGTAGTCATTAAGAAAGATTCTATATTTGTGTAGTTTTGGACCTTCCATATAGTTTGGCAACCCGTGGTTGACCAAAAACCACGCGTCGGCGATAGAAAGGTCTAGCCTATTGTTCAAGTAATGTTGCACCTGCGCATTAATACGAATTAGGTTTCCAGTATAGACCGATGGTTCCCTGCTGTACAATTACGATGCGTGGCTATTGCTTACCAGTGATGCAGCCAATCTTGCTATCTGTATGACTGTATCCACAATTATTAATTGTAGTCGCTTATAGATCGAGAGTGTTTGAGATGTGCGCTATGATGGTCTATGTGATAGGCTTGGACATGCCTAGAATTGTACATTCACTTCAACATAGACTTGAGCGAAGTCTAACTCTACAGGAACACGCGTACGATATGAGCATATTCCTCAGTCTAGCGAGAGCCTTGAGTCAAGACTTGAATTCAGTCTAATATTTGAGAAGCCCTTAAAGACATGTGTAAGATGGTACCGAGTGGATTAAGGCCACGGGCAAGCTTGTTTGAGGAACGTAAACAAACAATCCATGTTTACCAAGTATTAGATGTTAGGTATCGTTCAGCCATTGCTTCACTTTTGGTTTAATAATAGAGCAAGGAAACTTGCTCTATGGAATGTAATGAATACAATACACACAAATTTGATCCACATTGAGTTTTCTTGACAGCAATGAGTGCCAATAGCAAAAATGTAACTTCTCAACAATCAATAATTATACCTGATAAACGTCGGTTCTCACCTGAACATTGATTATTTACTGAGATGTTCATTGGATTTTACTTGGATATTGTTATTTATAATTAAATTGTAAATACAATCAGAGCAACAATTGTGAAAATGTTTTATATACGGAACACAGGTAGTCCCATTTCAAATCAAATCTATTACAATGGAGTTTATTGTAACGAAGCAGGGAAGTGAGGTTTCGATAAAGTTCAAACTTGTTTTACCAGCGGCGCAACATTACCTCACTTGTTTGTCGCTTACGCCGTCCAGCTCCTTTTCCCTGAGCTCCCCCTCCAGAGGGAGCCGTCGCTCCCCCCGATGCCTCTCCGATTCCCGCAGTCGGCCCCAGCCCTGTCGGACTTGTAGCAGAATTACCAGTTATCATCGTGTCTTGTCCTTCGGGGTTCTTTGAGAGGCCGGAGTCCGTGGGCACGGTAGTGAGTTCCTCACCGCCCGAGTTTGCTCCTGTGGTCGGTTGGTCACTAATTACGGCTGATGCCTCTGTTCCTGTCATCGGTGATTCTTTTGCCAAACTCGAAGTAGTGCTTCCCACCATCGCCTCGGCCGTGGAGCTCCCGGGTGGCTTACCTGGAGCCTCGCTCACAGATGGATCGCTCGATGCGGACACAGTGCTGGCGACCGATGAGGTGCCGCTGGCTGGAGGCCCGAGTAAGAGTTCCAGTTTTCTGCTATTCTCCAAGGGGGAAGCTTTCACCGGGTTGAGATTGCAGAATGTGACAGCGGGGAAGTCAATTTCGGTCCTGTAATATAGAACAAATACTACACGATAGTTTTCAAAAAGTAAACGAATTGCCATTCGAGACTTGACTTTGTACTTCTTTTGAACAAATGATACAAAATTAGTTACCATCATACATACATGCATTAAGATTTTAGTGGTAAATACAGTCATTTCCAATATCAAATATGCAGTTCCTAGACGCATTTGTTACAATATCGTCATTGCTTTAGCCTCGACGCGGTAAACAACATCAGCAACTAACTGTCGTCAAATTATTCATCGTCCAAAACTTTTTAGTTTTATTTTTTAACGATTCTGAACATAAACAAAAGTTTCATGTAATCGGCATAGTGCAGTCTCTTTACTATGCCCGATTTTTTTTTTATCAAAATGATCCCTTAACAATGACGAAATGATTTTGTCCTCTCGAGCAGAGGTATATTTGGATGCCATTTGTGTGAACCAGGTTCGACTCCACCCAGGCCGTCATAAAAATGCATTTCATTCTTCGGTTTTATTTTCTTTAGTTTTCATTGCGCTAGTTCGCTACAGTACCCGTATCTTTTGAGAAATGTATCATTAGTTTACCAGGAAAATTGAATTTAATAAAATCGCAACAAAACATCAGTGAGGCCTACTTGTACTGAATGTCGATGTTGACATCTACATCCCACTGGAAATAGGCATAGATGAGCTCGTAGCTTTGCCATAGAAACATGCCCAGAGCCCACGTGAAAAGAACGGACCAAAAGAAACGACGAAACGGATTCGCTGCTCGGTCGATATTGGGCAAGCCGTGAGAGCTGGTGTTTCCCATCAAATTCTTCAATAAAACCCGAAGACTTCGACCATCATCAGCCTCGTTGTTGTCGTCTACCATGACTGCAGCTAGTTTAGACCTACTCTTGTATACAAGTGTGGGGAAAAGAACATAATCCTCAACAACTTTTCTGCAGTGTCTCTTGTTGGCGACTTTAAGTTTATGAAGTTCTTACAGTGGTGGTGCCGTGTGGTACTTGCCAAAAGTCCATGACGTCATGCAGACATTTGCATATTCAAATATGAGCCTGTTTCTATTATTGCCGTGTTATTTATATTTGAGCTTAATGGGAATGTAGCGTGCAAAGGTTGTTACAGTAATGATCAATGAGATCCGAACAAAGGTACATATTTTGAACAAACTTCACAAAGGAGGATTGCTCGAGGGCAATTTAAGACTATGTCACCTTACGAAACACCTGCTTTAACGTTTTGTCGATTTTAGGCGAACTACAATTTTGAGAATTTGTAATTAATGATTAGAGGAAAACTTCTACATTTTCCTGAATATTTTCCAAAGATGTGTCCAAAGAAATAGCTTGATCCACATTCACCTAATTTACATCCCCTATGTGCCTTACATCCCCTTGTGCCTCATAGTATTACAGTTTTGTCTCCAAAACATAAAAAGTACCTCTTTTTGCTTTCACAGTGTTTCTAACAAGCTGCTAAATCGAGTACAAACAGAATAATTACGGAAACAGACATGTATAGGTACCCATCGAAACATCCAAGAACTTCACTTGGTGTCAACGATTTCTTCTAAACGCGAATAACACAAACAAAACGGAGTGCTATTCAATAATTACAAACATGGTCTCTTAAATTTAGGTACACAATGTAGGACTTTGCCCTCGGGCACAAGCACAAAGACCAATAGACACATCACAAGATGCCCACTGCGGTCCTTGAAAAGGCTTAGGATCGCAGGTCTGGTACTGTTTACTCTCAATTCAGTCAGATTGTTTGATGAAACCTTTCAGTATGTATGCTCCATACTCGGTGCATAATATAAAAAATGTTGAAAACAGTTTATTTTCTTGATTACAAACACGACGACCATGTTTCCTTGTCGATGAGGGCGTTTCTCAAACCATGCTCAATCCTTGTCTTTGGTTTTGTCTCCACTTGCTCGATGGCTCTGTTACCAATCTGCTTGCCTGAAGGTTTGAAATCCGTCTTCAAAAGTATATGAGGGTGGGTGGTGGGTGGGTAGGTGGGTGGGTTGGGGGAGGGGGCGGAGGAGTACGGGGGGGGGAGGGGAAGGGGCCGACATGATTATATTGCACGTGATTCTATCAATGGGTTCCATGAGTTCATACCATTGCGCACGGAATATTAATAGGTCGATCGGGGATGAAATGGTACAACACATCCATGAAATGTTGACGGCATTTATTTCGAGAAAACACCTTTTTCAATTTCGATACATTGTGATAAAAGTTCTGTCCTTAATATCTTGAGATATTTTGACGGTAATAACTATTTAGTCAAACGGGCCTGACCGATTTGTGTACGTATTACGTCTTCATCCCAAAACACTGGACGCTACGAGGGCAGTATTTAACAAAGAACATTCACCGAGTGGTATTCACAGTATCAACACAATTCTTAAAATAAACCCCATTTGTTAATGTACAGATGAACTTGGGTAACATTTATAAAACACAACTTTGATGTCGCTGATAAGTAGGTGATAATGAACCTGTAACATTTACCAGTGCTATTGGAAATATACAGCAAAATATGACGTAATTCCTCGCCGTCATGTTCAGGGATGATTTACCGTATCACCAGCAAATACAATGCTCTTTGATTGGAACTTTAGTTACTGAACGATGCAAGATAAAAGCAAATTCACTTACAATGTATATCTCATTCGATAGTTAAATTAATAACTATGTTGGGTGAGTTCGTTAGTCTTTTTCCTCTGTATTTACATACACGTTTGGCTTTAAATAAACTTGAAACCGATTCAATGTTGGGCGAAGCGGTATGACAGCCTTCGGGTCAGGTCATTAGCCGGTCCAGCCCCTAACCGGCTTTAAATGTACTCGTTTAAAACAGGCCAAGTACATATTTATTTCCCTTAATGTTTTATTCGCGGCCAGGTTGTTCGTTGAGTTTGAACGAAAGAACCTTTCCCACAAACGTGGTATAGATCACCTTAGCTACACATGCTACTGTCTTTTTGAATTGTTTACATCTGGACATTTCAACTTCTCGTGTTTAATATTTCCACATTATGTTGGAATTCCTCTAAAAACTCTTTCTTCGGAACTCAACCAATGCCGATAGCGAGCTATCTCGTCCGAAGTGTTTTACATCTACTGCTCGGTTACTTTGTACTTCTATAGACACAACAGAACCTCTTAAACAGTTATGGGCTTTGATGACGATATACAAGACTGAAATGCGTGCCTGTAGGGATATCCTGTGGAGAATTGTAATCATGAATATTTCATCAAAATGACAATTAGCCTAAAGTGCCCCACAACAGTTCACAGGAATGGCAGCTAATAAAACGATACTACATGTGTGAAGCCAAGCAGATAAAAACGTTCAGTAAACGTGACAACCAGTTTTCGGTCATAAAATCTCGATGATAAGCAGACTTCGCATGGCGCAGGGCGATTCACCTGCAAGGCGTTACCATGGAGATACATCATCAGTTTACAGCAAACGTCACTACATTCTCTCGATATTTCAAAGTAATTATTTCGCTTCACTGTTCATCAGTCACCGATCGTGTTTACACCAAAGTTGATAAGTTATTATCGGTAGACTGGTTTCGAGTCGCCTCTGCCTCCGTGCTGACGTTATTGGTGAAGGTAAAGGGCGCCCTCCCGTCGAGGCTGCTGATGGCTGACGTGCCGTTGTATTCGAAGACACCCACGCCGCGAATGATGAGGTCGTGTTCCCTCCTCCACAGCCAGACGCTGCGACCAAAGGTGGTAAACATGAAGATGAGGCCGAGGCCGAGGAAAGACGTTGACAGAGCGGCAGGCACCAGACTAAACTCGTGAATGACGTATAAAGTCAAAGCTGAAATATTAAAGAATAAAATCGATGAAACCCAAAGAATTACTCTTTCAATAAAAACTCATTTTAAGGATAATAAACAGTTTTCCCCAAATACATTGTCGTTACAGCTGAATTGATGCTGATATCAAATGAATTATTATAATACCTGCAATGAATACTGGTATTGCGGTGAAGAACGAGCTGACAGCGAGAAATCTTGTCCCCGATGTATCTCCCAGAAACCGATGGGCTCTAGCAACAAACCAGAGGAATAATATTATAGAGATTTGAAGTTAAAACTACTTTTGAAAGAAATGTGAACATGGTGGAACTGACTGGGACCAGAGTTTGTGTGTGAAAACTGGAGATACTGCAGGCTTCTTCCATAATGCAACTCTTGAGGAGAAGTGACCATAGATGCAAAGAAAGTAAACAGAATGATCAATCCAAGGATTTTTTTTTCTATGAGAGGATGTCAGTGTGTCCAAAGATCCAGGATAGAAGTTCAGTGGCTGGTTAATATGATTCGGATTCACTGCGACTGCTATAACGCCCCTGTGGAGATGTGAATTTTGTATAAAGGTACATTTTAAAACAATTAAGGTGAACCTGTATTAATATTAAAATCGGGGCATAGACCGGTTCTGGTTTTGAAAAGTGAATAAAACAGTTGTTGTCCAGTCCATCACAAGTTTAACACAATTCAACCAAGAAAAAGTTACTGGTAACATAAGAAGGTTGGCCACTGTACTGACGAAATGCCTTTGTCATGGTATTACAGCAATTGTGACGACATGAGAATTGTGATTGACTTGTACCGACTTTGGGACATAACTCTGATTAAAATAAATGACAAAAAAGTGTGGATATCTTCACGATATACTGTCCCAGTATACATGTACCTCTCTTCTCCCTGTGGCAGTTTCAGCATCTTAGCAGCGAAGTAGCACTGAGCGGTACACGAAACAAGACTACCGAAGCACAGCATGGCACACAGGCAGGCAAGCACCACGCTAGACTCCAGAAACCTCTCCGTCCAAATCACTCCTCCGATCCGCTTAGACGCTGCCTCGGTCGTCGGTGGGTTATCTTGCCTGATGCTGAGCTGGATGATGAGAAGAACGGACAGGCCACCTAGGAGCATGGAGAGGAGACTAAGAATCCCCAGGGCAGCTAGGGACTTTGTGATGCCTTGGTCCTTACCGGCGAATGTAAGGCGAGATAGGCTCATGCTGTTCCAGGGGCCTGATTGTTTCAGACTAAGTGGAGATCCCGGAGCTTCGCTCATCTTTCAGTGTTTTGCAACCGAAATCATTTTAACGGTTTAAGCTCATTAACCTGTTGGAGGGATAAGAGACGCGCATGCTGATGATTATTTTGCATCACTGAGTTACCTAACAAGAAATCAACAATTAGAAGAGTTAACCAACTGACCTCAATTAACCAATCAACAACCATGCCCACCAACAAACAAACCCATTCACCGCCTTCCAAACCCAACCACTAAAGCCATGGAGCAACAATACATCCATGTGAATTGTTTTCGTTTTGCTGAAAGAATACTCACCTTTTTGTGATCCGTGTACAGAACTTTAAAACCGTGTTTGTGTTCAAAATTGCGCAACTTGAAAAGTACACGAGTGATTCGAATGATTCTTGTACTAAAAGAAAGCTTATTGGGCTTTCATATCCTAGATTTTGAAAGTGCTACATGCAGCACTTCATTAACAAAATGGTCCTGACATTTCGGGGTTTTTTTTTTTGACTCACCCTGTATAGTATAATTTCAGTGCAACCAAGCATGTAGTCAACTCAACCTGCTGAGCAAGGTGAACTGTGTCGTGGGAATTGGAAAGGAAGAAGTTGAAGGCGGAAGGAAATTAGTCATTATACTTACTCGTGCCCAGGATAAATGTCAGCCTGTTTCAGTCTAGGAAGACGGGTAGAGGTTCCTGTTCTAAGATTCCATGTTCTACTAGTACTGAATACTAGACACTATGTACGTAAGATGGTGAGCAGACCTTGGTTTTTAAAACCAGCCCACAATACTTTTTAATGCTATATTATACCGGTGCAAAAGATCCGGTCATACGAAGTCTTTTGTTGGAAAGTTGGATTTGAAGGTCCTTTTGCTAATCCCCCGGTGATCCGTGGATTAAAGCTCATCCGATCTCTGCTATTAACTAGGTCACAGCCAGTAATCCGTAGAGATGTTGTAACTCCAAGCACACAATTCCGAGCTGCAAATGGCAATGGCTGTTTAGATTTGCTGTGTATTCTTACCACTTCTCTTAAGAGTCGTTCCTTCAGTTTTGGAGCATAAAGCCGAACGGCAGCTATTATTTCAGTTACCATAGACTCCTTATCTATTCGACGACGCCATTTTTGATCGGTAGAGCGCTTGTGCATATTTTAGGCAACTGTTGTAAGTGTATACAGTATTATGGTGCAGCAGTCGATCCGGGCACAAGGTTTGCCAAGGTTTGTCAATAGGCAAGCCTAAAGTAAACAAGAAACGATAACAAGCGGGATAATAGAACTCGGGCGAGCGTGTAAAGGGGTTGAATAAAAATAGTGCGCGGGCTGCTGAGCGGGAATGGCCCCCTAGCTAGTTGTGTGCATGACGTAGAAATGGGGGGGGGGACCTATCAATACTGGTTTCATGACGCACTAAAGAGGTTTCTTTTATCTGTGATTGTTCGAGCATTCATCGCCGGAAGGTGAGTGGTGATCTGAACAAATGTGCGAGAAAGTATGTTACGATAAAACATGTATAATGCGCTTATGCCACGTTTGATAACTGCGACCACAGAGCAAGGAAATTACATGTATACAGAAATTCCAAAACAGACACATCTTATAAGGGTGAAAAGTTACAGGAGAACCAACATGGAAAGCACCGAGGATCGCAGTGTTGCAATTTCATTGATATTTCCCACGTCAAGTTCACCGTGGCAGGATTCTAACCTGCGACTGAGCTTGCAATACCCATCTCTAAGGCTCATGACATGGGAGATTCGCCATTCGTCATTCGCTACCTGCGACCTAGATACAAAAAAAATAACAAAGGCAAATAAAGTCCCAATTTTTTAGTTGGCGGTCTAATTATCATGGTGTTTGCAGTTTGCTGCCAGGTTTTTTGGATGCAAGGGCGTATCCAGAATGCATTTTTTTTGGGGGGGGGGGGGGGGAAGGGGGACAAAAAAGTGAGTCCAAAACTTACGGCGTGGGGTTCGGGGCCCGCTCAATCAAGGGCCCCGAATTTTTGTTTGATTCTATAGATGCTCTGTGGTGCGATCTGAGGTAATTTCTGACCACTTTAACCAATTTTTGTTTGTAGGAAATGACGCAGATCTTGCCTTTATTGCGACGTAACTTAAAAACAAAACAATATTGAGTTAGTTTTTTGGGGTGGCCCCCCCCCCCGGATCCGCCCTTGATAGGATGTCGCACAATAGGGTATTGCAATTGTGTTTCAATCTCTGCAGGAAACAAAACTACACTGTATTTATACAGAACACCACCAACAACCTCTAGTTCGCACATTTTGTCTGCTGTTGACGACGAAGCAGTCAGAAGTAGGTTACGTGAACGGACTCTGATCTGCTTGACGACTCTCTCGAGTGGCCGTTGTGGCCTAGCTCGTAATCGGCACATTTCGGCCAACAAAGTAGAGTAGTTCTAGTGTTTTTACAAAAATATTGTTTGCGGAATTCGCGAACGTTTATGATTATGCGTGTAATCTCGCCGATTAATCATACAAAAGCCCGTGTCGTCATCGCACGAAAAGTTTATCCAATCGTGCGTCGAAGAAGTAGGTGAACAGGGCAAAAACCCAATATTGAATCTCCATCACCCCGACGCAAAATTCCATCTTATGAATAATGAATAGATGACTTGGAATAGTAGAGACTCTGACAAATGGCCATCCTTTTCGCGCCGGAAGAACGATTCCATCACAACCTAAAATCCATTTACATGTAGGCCTATTTTGTTTTCAGAAACTGATGAATTACCATTTTTTTATTTGAAATATTGTTCACGATGTCGATGGAAAACAACGAACCCAGCTCTCTGAGGTAACCCGACAAACAAAAAGAAAAGAATTGCCACTATACCAAACATATTGCAGATAATAATTATTTAGTTTCGCGCTTGCACCGAAACATGTGCAATGCGACAAGGTAGTCTTTTTTTCACTGAGACCGAATCGAACATCACACCCACAACGTGGCACTACAAACTACATAAAATCAAGAACACTCTAGGAACTGCTTCAGTTTTAACTTTTTATTGAGAAAAACAACAAAACAAATTTTATTTCAAGAAAACACGTCGGTAAATGCTTAATCCATTTGGTCTGCGTAAAGGTGAAACGGCGCGGTACATTAATTTATAAATACATGTACATCATTATACAATGAAACGAGAGAAGCACGAGTAACAAGCGTTAATGCGGACGTGATACAGATACACTTCACACTGTTAACCACACTACCAAATTGCACAGACTGGTACCTTAGTTTATATTGTTATTCAAACTAACTTGTTTTACACATATATGGATGATACTCTGAAACCTTAAGTTATATGCGGAATTCAAAGATCAAAACCATATGAATCTAACTGCTGATGTTACGTTCAGAAATTCCAATTTTTCAAAAGCATTACAACAAATCATTAATTTTTTTTTCTATGGCTTTTGCCTAGAATTTAGCATTTTACAAAAGCTGTCACTTTACAAACATAATAACATAAAAATGAAGTGATTCGCAAACAATATTTTCCCCTCAGTATTTCAATCAGCATATTTCATATATTACAAACTAAACGTTAACCATAATAAATCCTAACCGTTTGGTCAACATTCATAGCGTATAAACATGCACCACCAACCAATGCAATAAACATGCACCAACAACCAACGCAAAATTAAATATAAATAATACAAAATTACAACAACTTCTGTTAAACAGTCAAGGGAAACTACACGTTATTTATATTACATATATTAGCTTTCGTTTGAATATTCTTTCGAACTTTATTTTAAAAACACTTCCTAAATACAATGCTTGCGTTCGTGTGGGTATCTTGGTAGGGCGCCAATTTCGATGTGTTTTAGGAGGCCGCTTCATTTCTCACAATGTTTAATAAATAAATGCTGTCTTCGTTCAGCTGATTGTTTCCAATTGACATGTTAATTTGCATAAGCAGCATTGTCTGGTCGACCGCTCAATACAACTGGGCCTCTCATTAACCCTAACTCCCCAGCCTAATTCACTAGGAACCATACCTTTTCTGGCAAATTCCAACACCCACATGGGATTGTACACACGCACTGTTGGACTTTAGTTTCTGGAGGTATGCCAAACCCCAGTGTAAAAGACCATCTGTTTAGGGAAACTGTACCTATCCCAACAGATTTAAACAAAACATGCTGTTGGGCTTTGATGGGTTGAGTTCGGTTAGGGTTAATGGTATACATATACACTGATTCTACCAGTGTAGCGTGAAATTTGGACACAACGAAGCCCTTTCTAATTGGTTTGCGCATGCCTTATCTTTAGTGGATAGAATAAGAATATTATAAAGTTCGTCGTCTGTTTCATCAACAAACGTTTCCTTATGAGTTGAAGTTTACTTAACATTATCTAATAATATGTAATGTATGCAGGGCCCCAATGGAAACCAGTTTTTAAATTAGTTGGGCATACCCTGGGTAAAGAAAATGAATAAATAAATATGACAACGGTGCAGCAAAATGCAATTCAACCATCAGAGGTGGCGTGAATCACAATCACACGATTACACCATTCATTAAAGTGCCATACCACCAATGTTTAATACAAACTTTGAAATGCATCTTTTGTTCCCCATTCTTTTTCAGTCTCTGTATTCCGATTTCGGCTTCTTTGGTTTTCCATATTCATGAGAAAAAAACAGTGACGTCAAAGGCAGAAGCTTAGGTGTTACAGAACAATTACTTTTGTAAACGTCTTTTTTGTGTGTTGAGAATGAAGTCCGAAAATAAAATGGCACTAATAGGGGGGAAATGCGCTTGAAAGAAAATTTCCCCCAAAAGGCGACTCTTTATTTTCTTACAGTTCACGGATGTACGGATGTTTCCCCACCAAAAAATATTTTGCTTAAATTAATTTTATGACCCCTTGGTTATAAGCACACACCATTAAACAAACATGACCATAACATTTGTGTCACTGCGCACAAACACCACATAGAACACGTTATGCTACACATTCAGTTCACTATAGATGGATTGCATTCAGCAGACATCTTGGTGGTGTGTTTTGTTGTGTTAATTCACTAACAATGAAGCACAAGAGATCTACTCCTGCGTATCCCTGGTGAACAAACGCTCACACCTCAAACATGGCTGTAGTGCAAACAATCTGTTGCGCGTATATTAATGTCTCAAAACTAGTTATTAAATGCTAAACATTCTGCAATTTGATTAAAGCATTTAATTTCATGTGAACACTGAAAACAATTGGATTAAACAGTGAGTCAACACATGTCAACATGTTCAATGTACTAGCTTGTTGTAATGTACAAATAAACATGCAGGGCACTTTTTTTCACTTAAAATTTCTCCCTCACAAAAATAGGGAAATTTGTCAATGTGAGCTTCAATTTAGTACATTTTGGTCAGAAAATCAACAAGTGATGGGCACTTTTACGGCCGACGATACTTGACGGCAGAACAGGACTGACAAACATTTATCCTTCTGAGTACTTGAAAATTCACACTTTTATGAACATACATGTATATCAAACTCCTGCTCTCTAACACCAACGTCTGAAATACACAAATTATTGGACTGATACTATGAAAAGTCCTTTTTCAATCTAATCCGAACAAAATACAAATGTGAAATGCAAAGGCTCCTACAAACTGTGTCAACTTGTACTTTCTACAATCACCAAAGGCCAAACTTGCAGTGACTCTTTGTGACTGAAGAAAATTTTCTTAATACATAAAAAACCTGGTGTTTTATGTATGTGCACTTAATACTTGTGTGGTACTATGGTAATGTGTTATAACACTTATATTACCCTGGAAAAAAAATACCAAATACATAAAGCTAAAAAACTAAAGCAAACTACGTGTACATGACCTACAAAAATAAGTACCTCTTCACCAACAAACAGTTTACACTTGTGTATATTAAGAAAGTCAATCCACAACTTTTTGTCGCTCACATTCATTACAAAAATAGTGAATTGTGCATGTACTTGTACACTGTCTTTACTGCACAAAATAAGGTTATTGGCTTTTTTCAACAGCTTTTGGCAAAAGCCTTTTTTATTGTGTTTATTATTTTTTTAATTACTTATTCTTCGATTCCAAATCTAATAGACTCTGTACATGTTTCATATTTTCTTTCTTTGTTTTGATATTTGTTTTTTTTCAAGTTTTAAGATTGGTTGTCCACTCCCCCACCTCAGCTCCCCTACCACTCATTTGCCCAAATATAGTCATGCTCAGGAAAATGTAAGATAGTACAATGAGAAATAATGCGAGTATGGGAAACATATGCGGTGCAGAATATTGTGGCTCTCACAGTGGGGAAAATATTCAAATCAAATATACAAATCTTGACATCAACATTGGAGTAACATATTGGGGGCAGGGTGGGGTTCGGGGAGGGGGACAATGATCCATTTCTAGTACAGCTGCCAGTGTGAAATATGCAGATGTAGCTGGTGATAGTCCAGCAGAGCATTTGGAGCATTTCCATGGGTGAAAATGAAAGGGCTACACAAGGCAAACTGGAGTTCAAGTTAGCACAGTGCCACCAGAACTCACAGCATTTTAGTTTTTAGAATTTTATGATAAGTACGCGAAAAAAAAGCAAAATTCAAAGTCAGCTGGTCACTTCAGCTGTGCTGTGGAAGATATTTTCTCATCACATTTATATTTTCTCCTAAATGAAAAAAAAGCAGCAAAGCACATGCACATTCATGCATTCAGCTAGTTTGTAATCAGCTGCACTCCCGAATTCCTCAGTGGTCCAAACTTTGCATTAAGGCTTTTGGGGGGGGGGGGTGTCAGGCTTACATGAAACATAGGCAGTTATCCTAGTCAAGTGAATTCATTAAAATACATGTATTGTTAAAACTCAACTCAGCACTTTACATAATATGTAAAAAGCTGAGGACAGTTTTTTTTACAAACTTTATAGCATAACTTAGTACATGTATTCCCATGGAATAACGGAATAACATTTATCTAAGAAATAATAAAAACTTCTCCAACAGCTGTTAAACAAACCCCCAAAATGTGTTACTGTAAACAAATAATGAGGCGTAACTCTTGCAGCAATTAAATTGTGAAATCACTGTGCAGTTGGAAAGAAAAATCCCTCCTCAGGATTTACATTGTGGATGGGGAAATAGACCGGGCCATTTAAGCCCTGCCCCCATGGTAATTTGGCCAATCAAAAGTATGATTAATGTCAGACAGCCCCGCCCCATGGTGATTTGGCCAATGAAAGGTATGATTAATGTCAGACATGCCTGCATAATGCATGACATGTGTGTATGGTCCATTAAGCCCCGCCCCCATGGTGATTGGCCAATCAAAGCTATGATTAATGTCAGACATGCCTGCACAATGCATGACATGTGTGCATGTGCATATGGTCCATTAAGCCCCGCCCCCATGGTGATTTGGCCAATCAAAGGTATGATAAATGTCAGACATGCCTGCACAATGCATGACATGTGTGCATGTGCATATAGTCCATTAAGCCCCGCCCCCATGGTGATTGGCCAATCAAAGGTATGATTAATGTCAGACATGCCTGCACAATGCATGACATGTGTGCATGTGCATATAGTCCATTAAGCCCCGCCCCCATGGTGATTTGGCCAATCAAAGCCATGATTAATGTCAGACATGCCTGCACAGTGCATGACATGTGTGCATGTGCGTATGGTCCATTAAGCCCCGCCCCTATGGTGATTGGCCAATCAAAGCCATGATTAATGTCAGACATGCCTGCACAATGCATGACATGTGTGCATGTGCGTATGATCCATTAAGCCCCGCCCCCATGATGATTGGCCAATCAAAGCCATGATTAATGTCAGACATGCCTGCACAATGCATGACATGTGTGCATGTGCATATGGTGTTTGCAGCTAGAACATGAAGTGTAGTATTTGAGAGGTGCAGGTGTGGTTGCCTATATGCTCAGTGGGCGTGGCCTAATGGATTGCTCTATTGAGAATGGCAGCAAAAGACACATTCAGGGATGCAGGAAGATTTTCAGCAAATATTAATACAAGTGGCAATAATGGCAGGAAATCCTGTAATGGTAGGACTGATATCTGGGTTTTGTCAGTGTCGACAACTCCTATTGCACATCGTTTCTCGTCCTACCTGCTACTCTGCTACAGGATTCATCATTTCAGTCCGGGCAGCAATGCTAAGACTTGTAGCTAGGCGGTGGAGTTGCCATCTTGTCAAGACACACAGGCGCGGTAATGATCCGATGAACTGTGGGCTATTGAGGCATTGGGATCCGTCTACGGGAAATAACACAATTATTGGTTGATTAAAGTGTTTGCCATAGTGGGTCGCTGAGGTCTTGAAATCTAGGATTTTTCAAATTTAGGTAGTGGTTGAAGTAAAAGCCTTAATTTTCTGCCAGTCAGCCAGTCATGTAATACCCTCCACACGGACTGCATTTGCTGGGGTATGGTGCAGTAAACACAGGCAGTGATCTTGAACTTGTAGCACTTGTATTCAATTGTATTACATTGTATTACTCCAGCATGAATCCATACAACCATAGAGTGCTGAGTGTCTGGGGCTACTAGGGAATATAGCAGGAGTGCCAGTCAAGGGCATCGCGAAGGGGGGGGGGGGGAGCAAGCACCCCCCCCCCCAAAAAAAGGAGAAAAACAAAGGAGAAAACAAAGGAAAAAAAGAATAAGAATTAGAGGCACGAAATCATATTTCTGTTAATTTAATGGGTTGGGGGAGGGGCCGGGGGGCCAAATGACCCTGCCCACCCTCAAAAAAATGATCAATGTGCTTTGTCCCCCTCTAGAAAAAATGCTGGCGACGCCCATGGTGGCAGTGACAATTGAGGTGAGCCAGCCTTAGTCCCTAGGTCAAGTGTCATCAAGCCCTCCATAAAATCAACCCTCGTTGGACTGTACCTTCCTCAATCCAGTCAAAAGTCTCCCAATCCTCCTGGGGACTTCTGAAGGATCTCATCCTAGAGAGTTAGGGTCTGGGGATTGCATCCATTGCCCTCTCCCAGTCTCAGACCCTTGCTCCTAGTGTATAAGAGTTTGCAGGATTGAGAAAGGTACAGCCAGTATACATGGGGCTTAACACCCCCTAGGGAGTTAGGGTTAATGCCCCTCAAAAGATTGGGGTGTGGAGAAGATGCCATAGCTATGAGCAAGTTTGGTTGGGAACTATGGTTAACCATAGCTTGATAAACTACACTCAAATGCAGGATGGATGATCTACTCTAATCGATGGTTTCTACAGTTGCATCGCTGGTAACCAACAGCCTCGTGCAATGTAAAGCACAATGGGGAACCAGTGCCAAGAAATTACATGATGACAGCGTTTGACTAGAGTTGTTCACATGTTATTATAAGTTTGCAGGCGTACACTACGTCACAAATCAACCACCAGTCGAGTAACTTGCTCAACACTGTACAGTGGAGGATTTTGAAGGATTCAGAAAGGTTTCGAATCGGAAAAGAAGGCTTGAGAAGGACTTACGGGTGAGTAAGGAGGCGGTGGTTGTCTGAACTCATAGTTTGGTACGTAGGTATACATCGGTGTGAACATCAGTGTGTCGCCCATCATGTCTTCAGTTTCATCATCACGAATATCCACAGCACCAAACAGGCATTCTGCATAACTAGGCGGGGCTACTGATAAAGAAAACATGAATAAATGACTTAATTGTGCTAAACTGATGGTATCAGACGGGCATTTCGAATATCTGGGTGTGGCTACTGACAAATACAACATTAATAAATGAATTAGTGATGATACAATGAAACACAGGCATTCTGTGCAGGACTACTGACAAAAGAAAAAAATGAATGTAATATATTATCCTTCACTGACAGCATTAAACATGCAGTCTGCATTGGAGGCAACTACACAAAATAAAGAGCACCACACGTACATTCTGCAGAGCGTGGTAAGACTCCTTTGAATAAAACATCAATAAAATACTATTTCAACATAGTACAGTACCAACCAGGAGTTGTAAACACCTGAGTGGGGTTTCTAATGAATACATGAATATGTTTTGTTTCTAGGGGTGTGAATATACATGTACAGGTAGTACGGGTACCCGATCCCACAATCTAGAACCGGTTCCTGACATCAACGGTCGGCTACTCGGGTACCCAGGTACCTGGTTCCGATGCACAACCCCATGTGCTGCAATATTAACATGTTTCTCTGCAACTGGTGTGTCATGATAAAAAATAGCCTATCAAAGGCCCTTAAAAGGCTCTCTGTACTTCAGATAAATGATGAATTAAACATGAACCCTGCATAAATAAATGATGCAGTTACAACAGAACTTTACAAGGTGACCAAATAAATAATGAATACATGAATAAAATTTGCCTCAGTACTGGCACTTACTGGCAAGTAATTGATGATCATTTTAGTCCAAAATTTTCTAATTATTTTTATAGTCGGACTAATTTTTGGCTTGAGAATAAAGTGACGTAGTTGGCTATCTGTTTAAAATTATCCAGCAACCCCACTTAGACATTACTGACATGTTAAAACGACTTCTTAAAATTGGGCAGCACCCATTTTGGCAACTTCTAAACATGCTACTGATCGAAGGATCGCATGAGTGTGGGTGTATAGCTTGATGATATGAGCACGATCCATGCTGCCATCTCGGTTGAGACTCTTGGTTGAACCCTAGCTTAGGGGACAGTTGTTTAGTGAAATGAGAGGAACAAGAAGACTTACTGTCTGCAATGGGTGGGGAGGGGAACATCCCAGCGAAGCCAAGATCCATGCTCCCTACGGCAAGAGGATCAAATGGGGTGTAGGGGGGCGCTCTGAGGGGTACAGTGCCGATCACGATGGGTAGATGGAGATTCAGGTTCATGGCACCGGTGATATCAAGGCAGATCTGTGGCAGAAAAAAGGAGCTTTGTTAACCGTAGCTCTCTAGGCTTTGATGATAGGAATCCTCCTGAATGAAAACCCACCACTGTGCAGAAAACCAATGCTAAACGTTGAATGCTTCCCAAACCTGCTGGATTTGTATGTATCCAGGAAGCGACCCAAGTAACCAGAGAAGATGTACATGTACACTCATGTCTGATGTGCTCTGTCAAATTTTGCACTGCAAGTACATTTTTAGATGAGGGCACTTTGCCCTGTGACTGCTAATAAAAATAATTGTCTTCATTCACGATGTCAGATAAGTTTTTTGAATTTAATCCTCTGTCATTTGCTATAACTAAGCTAAAATGGCCCAAACGGAGCAGACAATGTCCTGTGGTAAACTCTAGAGGGCGATGTGAATTAAGCAGATGTCCAACAGAACACCAACATTGATCAACCATCAGAACTGATGTGAGTAAAACAGTGGTAACAACAAAATTGAAATGTTTGCCAAATATCAGTTTTTGGTGACTGACTAGGTCCATGTCATCAAATAAAGCCGTACAATTCAAATTAATACATTCAAATTAACAGCCAATACGACGGGACTCACAGTAAGAAAGTACTCTAATTTGATAATGCCACAGTTGGTCAGCGTAGGGGTGATAGGCGGTATCTTCAACAGCTTGTTGTTCCAGTTCTCGGTCCTCCTCCCTCTGATAGTACTACCTTGCAGGAAGGCCACAGGATTGCGCACTGAGCGAGACTTGCCGTCAGCGAAGAACGTGGTGCGCTGGTAGAGGGTTGCCCGGGGCTTGATGCGACGGGAGGAACCATTCTGAAGCTCAGCTGAGATGGCGATAGATTCACCTGAACACACCAACCCCAAAATTGCATACAATAACTGGTTATATCTTTGAAAAATTAGGAAATTTGTGAATGACGAGTTTCAGTAGCCAAAATGTGAATAGATCCCTCATGCTAGCCAGACAAGGTTAAATGTAATTGTGTTTGGACTTTGAACATAAAAATGCACCAGTTATTAATGAAGTGACCTATCGTGTATGCACCCTCCATGTTCCTTTGACCAATATGGTTACCTAATCTAAGAGTGGATGCAACATGTGCACGAGCATGGTACAACCTCAGTAATAACCTGTAATATTGTTCGCAGTGTAAAAGGCTAATGTCAACACTATCAAATTACTGAAAATATTTATATCATTTATGATTATATTTTATTGCTGCCCATATTAAAATACATGGGCTCATCATGGTCATCTTCAGAAATATTGCCAAGTTCAAACAGGCAGGAGGTTTAGAACCATCTTTTTCAATTGTAAATTTTCCAGGTATGTCAAGGCCAAGATTGATAACAAGTTATTTCTAACCCCAACTTTCCCTAGGAAATCCATTTAGGGACATCACAAATTCCCATTACGGTGTAGAAAGGCTTCCATTAGCACTGATATCTGACAATATAAAAACTGCTGCCTCAATATCAGGCTTCGACCCACCCACTTTGTGGGGCGGCGACTTCACAGCCTGTCACCTGCTTCGAAGAATCAGGTGACTCGCGAACATACATTGTACATACATGCACACACACTCTTTGTAGTATGGTATGGCGGTGATGACCTACATGTATCCATTTTGTTGTGTAAGGTTTTGTGAAGTTAATTGGTACTAAAATGGGTCAAAGGTTAAAGGTCGTACCAGGGCAATAGCCTTTCCTGTCCGTCTTGATTGACATGCTGATGTTACCAGCAACGCACAGGCCGCAACACACCGTCTTCTCTTGAAAACCTGTCTGGGGAGCCTGTTAAAACAAAACAGATGACGTACGTGAAGATAGTTTCATGACTGTGTTTGAATAATGGTTGGTCATGATTCATAAACGTCCCTCAGACATAATAAAAGGATGTGACTAACAGTCTGCTTCATGCTCTGATAAGCACTGTAGAAGACTTATTCAGGGAACATCTTCAGCTTCCAGTCTTTCTCTAATATAAATTCTCTTTTTATAAGGTATCTGAAAACAGACAGAGATTTCTCTAAATCTTCTGGGAAATTCTGCTGTTAAAGTAGTATTAATTGCTGGGTTGACTCTTTCCAAGACATGACCAACTGTTGTGAGGCATAGAAGCATGTGCTAGTTGGTGGACTTGGTCACTTACCAGAAGTGCCGGTGTGTTGATGTCGATATGGTCAATGACTGTAAAGGCTCGTTTGGTTTTACTATTGAATCCCCAGGGTTTATCAATCTCAGCCTTCAACCAGTAGCGTATACGGCCGTATTTACCCTCAAAAGATGTCGCTACTCTCCTGCAAGGAAAAAATACGGATATCCATGACAGTGATCAACGTTTATTGATAGTTGATGTGTGCATGTCTAAAGCAATGCATCATTGTGATGTGATGCCAGATGCTATGGACCTCATGCATACCAGCCATATTGGAGGGCTTGTTATTGAATGCCTACAATGTCTGTTCATACAAATACCAGTGGAATAAACGTGAGGCCTCTAAGATGGCAACTTGGTGTAAGACTACTCCCTGCACAGGCACCCCATCAATAAGCCAGTTCAGTATTTCAAGTGTGCATCAGCACAATGATATGGGCCAGAGCTCATTCGGGTTAATCAAACGCTCATCAAAAGGCGCGTAAGGGAGATGGTCACACGACACTCGTCACGTTAATTACCACCAGAATGGACAGTCGCGTAACATAGTGTTACATCACATCAGCGAATGACCTTTAACCTGGACTACGTCATTGAGAGCCATTGCCTGCAGCACGGGTGTGTGCAAATTTAGAAGTAGAATGTTGAGAGAACAAGTACATTGCACCATATACGTATGAACCCACCAACCAGGTCAGGCATTTAGTGTGTACAAAATCCATAAGCAGGAGGTCCTATGTGCTATGATCAGTTCTCCTTAACAATAAACCACAGCATTTGTGAGAAAGAAGGGGGTTGCCCTTGCCTCTGCTTCTTGGGGAAGCAGGGGCAAGCGCAAACCCATAAGAGATCTCACCCATAAGGAATTTGAAAGCTGAATCGTAGCTCATGGTGTCCTGCTCTGAGTACAGGATTACTGCCTCCTTCATGCTCATCTGTAATGTGAACAACATTAGTACGACAAGAAGTGTTAACGTAAGAAATTTCAATGAAGACACAGTGACACACACAATACTGACATTGGAATGTTGTAGTTGAGTCCTCACATGTCCATCACAAGCCATTCATCTCAATTCAAGTCATAAACTATTCAATTGAACTTTGACAAAGACATTTCTTTGTTATTGTTCACTCTGTTACTCATGAATGGACTTGTTAATGGAATCAATTAAGTACTGTTACATTGCCTTGAAAATAATCTTCTTTCCAAATCTACTTTCTGAAAACTCAATGATTCTTGACTCTGGAGTACTGAATGATAACACTGCATGACACAGGAAATTTAAGAGACGAGAACTTGTATTGCAATTAACAGATGTTTTCGTTAGTTGAACTACTTCTGCCTGCAACAGTGATCATATTATAAATCCGTTCAACAAACAGAATGTTGTATGTAAATGTCCGCACAGTTAACTTTAGGAAACTACTGTTTACCTTTTCCAAAGAGAACCTGTTTCATGTAGAAATATTCCTCCTCAGCGTCATAGTACTTTGTATAGGAGCCTGTTTGATGGCCTCCTCCTCGTGATTCACTCCAATGAACCTACACAATTGACAGAATAGTCAAGTAAAACACAAGAAACAAGCAAACAAATGTAGCCTCAAACAACTGGTTAAATACTGGTATGCTGGGCAAATGCATTACAAAATGCATCTTTGCAGTTGAAGAGCCCGATATATTTGACCCAAGCAGACTTTTGTCTTTCAGAAAGATTCTTCTTGGACTGAACCGTCAGGTCGCCAACTTTTAGGATAGATATATATTTGTCTCTCTAGAGGGCTCAATTTTATTTTTGTTTTGTTTTAATCCAGTCCTTGGAAATGCAACTATGTGTCCCAATTACCACTATTTTCAATTTTCGTTTTGCCATTTTCAAGGGTATTTTGGTGCCTTTTTTATGCTAATGCAAATGTCCATATTCATGAGCAAAAGTGTGATGTCATTTCAGGGCTTCAGGCAGAAACCTCTATGTTACACTTACAGCTATTTCAGCACCAGAAGTTGCCAGGATTGTGGATATTTGACTGTCCTAAATTTTCTTTTCTTTGGGGATTCGTTGCTGTGTCAGTACATGGCAGTAAGCCAATGAGCAAACTTTCCTCACAAATAATTTCAATAAGCATTTTTTTGGTTCACAATTTGAACAAAATACCCATAAACTGAACAGCCTCTTCCTGAAATGACATCACAGCAACAACATACTCAGTTGTCTGGAAAAGCATGGACCAATTTCAATGTTTAAAGAAGTGCATTTTTTCCATTAAAATTTACCCAAAAGGGATGTCAAATATATTTCATACATTTAAAAGGAGTAGAAAGTTGCACAAAATATGTTCCTCAGAAAAACTTACTTCATGAACCCTTTAAACAATTCCTTTATTCAAGTCATATCTCTTTTAACTTTTGTTTCTTTTAAAGTAGAAACAGGGCAGTCCATGCTGTTTATTTCATATTATGCAAAAAAATAAATAAAAGGGGGATTTTAGGAAGTTTTTTCCCCAACAATTTACAATTACATCATAAACGAACTATCATTATCTTGAAATGCCTGTACTGCACAGGGGCCACATTTTAATAGGGCCTTCACTTCATAGACGGTGTCACAAATAAATGTATCGCTGGGTGATTCTGAATGACAACAACAAAGCCGAAGGCATGAAAGGCCTTGAGCAAACCAGACAACATTTCTGCTGTACTCCCTTCCCTCTGCACTGCAAGTCATTGATGTAGAACCGCCCACGCAGAAACAAAAACCAGTAGGCCTAGTGTACTATTCCTTATTGACGAATGATTGATAATGAGGTAAAAGTGTACTTTACAACCCCGTTGAGAGAAGGAAAAGACAATTTCATGTTTCAGGACTTTACTAAATTTTTTGCGCTGATAAAAGCAGAAAAAATCCGCTAATATTTTTGGACTCACCAAAATAGTTATCAAAGAAGTAAGATACCATGTTGAATTTTATCAGCAGGCTTAATTTTGTAGAAAGAGGCAGGGTATTGATTTTTGAAGGAAATTATGGGTCAAATGATGGCGGCGTCTGAACTGCTGTGAGTCTCCAACTGCTATTCAACAGATAAGAAAGTCACGTTTTCTTCCAAAGTAGGCCTATCCATAATAAGATTGAATTTTGCGTCGGGGTGATGTAAATCAATATTAGGTTTTGCCCTCAGTCAAAGACGTATAACACACATAGGCCTACTAGGCCTAGGCTAACTGTTAACTGTTTTTACTAATCAAAATCACAGAAACCTAGCGTTAATCCAAAACTGTCAATTTAGAAAATTTGACAGACGTTTGCAAAAGTTATTTTTGAACAGAACTAGTAAAAAATAGAGGTGTCTAAACTAACGGTCAGTCACTGCAAAACTTTTGAAAAGACAGAAACATGACAAATAGACACAACCACAACCGCTGAAGTGGCGTCTGGATCTTTCCATTTTCTGAGAATAAAGCCAAAAATCGTCGCTCAAACAATATGCATGATCATTTTTCGATACACTGTAAAACCATGGTAAAACACAGCAGTCCAAACTTGATACCTTTGCGAGTCCACGCATGTAGATTCGAATACCTCTCATTTTCATGTCCCCTCGCAACTCCACCACCACATTTCCCGACACATATTCGCCGGCCGAGTAAACCGTTTTGTTACTGTCCAAAATGATGTGAAAATCTTTCAATTTCACCATTCTGTCCTGCAATGATAAGTAACTCGTGGACGCAGCTTGACAGAAACATCAGCTCCCGAGGTATTTGCTGTTTTTCAGGTACATTTCGCGGTCCATTTTCCTCGACGCTCCAAGCAGGAACATTTTTCCGTTTCGCCGTTTTTTGACGTTCGTGACCTTGAAGTACAGATGACCTGAAAATTGCACAAACACTGTTGTGATCTGTCTGCGTTCGATTTGTCAGCGGGAAACCAACGTTAGAAACGGGTACCCTTATGTTTACTTTGAAGTGCGCCCTCTTGTGGCTGAATAAACTGAAAATAGGGATAAGGTGGCAGCCTCCAGGGTGGTAGTTTGAAAAAGTAAAAAAACAAAAAAACAAAAAAACGGGGGGGGGGGAGGGTAAAAAAATATGACTGCAAAGGAAAGAAAATTTTAACTGAGAGCCCCCCCAAACAAAAATTATCATCCTGCCTTTTTGAAAAAAGGGAGGTGGCCCTAATTATTTTTCTCTCCCAAGAGGTATTCTTCCTTTTTTTCAACTCCTTTGCCAAATGAGCCATCAAAATTTCTACCTGATTTTAAACTTACATACATAGCGTCAATTTTGAACGAGAGGTTTTGAATAAGAGGTTATTCAGCCACTTTTAAGCCTGTATACTTCTGCCATTTTGAATATTATGTGTTTATTGTTAATAAATGTTTATAGATTTTTATATAAAATTGTATTCATGTATTTATGTAGCCATTGGAATTGAAGGCCTTCGGGCCAGTTTTTAGGTAACATTTTTAAATTCCGGGCATAAGCCCCTGGCTTTTGTTTTGTTTCCTTGTGTTTTGTTTTTTGTTTTTTAATGCCGAATAAATAATAATAATAATAATATTGCTGGAAGCATATAAAAGACAAAATATAATCGCAAAAGTATGATTATTATTATTTTTTTACTTGATACTCAAGTTACTCAAGGGGTGTAAAAATTGCATAGAAACTGCACGCCTTCTTGCATCATGTGTCCCAGATCCTTCTTAGCCCATTTAATTTGTTTGTTTGGGTTGCTTTTTAACATGGATTCCTTCCTCCTTACTTTTAATGAAGCCGATACGAAGTCAATGCTCACTCTCTTCAAACAGCGCCCTCTTCTTACCCAAATGGGCTATGATAGGAATTGGGTACAAACTTGTAAGTAGCCTTGAATCAAGACTAGTTCCTGCCCGCTTACCCCCTCCCCAAAAAAATTAATGTGGACGAATTACACACACATAGAGAAATGAACACAAGACCATGTATGTTCAATTGCATTATGTTTATGCCAAGCATCAAATTAGTACTAACCAAAAGTAAACGAAAAGGGTTTCGACATAATTATTAGTTCTAATTATATGACAGTATTTAATGTCCAATTCATTGGCAACTGCTTGCAGGCCCGTATGTGGGGGGGGGGGGGGAGGGATTGCTGAAGATATCAGACCAACTCGAGGGGTCACCGTCATAATTATTTCAAACATGTAGACCTACATAAAACATATGAAAACATCTGCATGAAAGGTATGAAGGCCAATTCCCCACATTTTGAACAGATGAACGTAAAAGAAATGGGTGGTGGACAATGAATATCTTCTGGTTGTCAAACGCTGGGAAAAATGTTGTGAATATTTGGGTATTGGTGGTGAAAAAAAATATATACTGGCAAAAAAAAAGGTAAAACGTATTGGTTGTGCATACACACCCAGGCCACCCCTCCCCCCCACCCCCACCAACCTGGGTAGGGGCCTGTCTTCACTATTTTCTTACATCCATTTCATGGTAAAACATAATTGTTCAAGTTATTTCAGGAAAGGAATCATTAGCTCATATCTTTCAAAGCATTTTGAAACTCCAGAATATTAACATAACGGTGTCACATTTTGAAGGCGATAAAAATTGCAAAACAGCAAAAAACATGATTTTAACATTATTGCTATCAGATGGGCCGTTTACAAAATCTACAAAATTTAGAGCTATACTTGTGCAGATGTGTCAAAAGAGGTAGACAAGAAAATTATTTGAAAGTGACTTTGTAAAAATCATGAACTTGAAAATTGTTGTTGTGTTTGCACAACAAAACTGGAGGTTTAGCATATTTTCTTTGTTCCATGTATACCTAATCACTTGCTCCCTCATCAAACATGGCGGACTGAGCGCCACTGATTTTGAAACAAACCTAAAACAATTCTTTCATTTGAAAATAGCTAATATGTTTACTATGCCAAATTGTTTTTAAAACAAAGATTTGATATAGCTTGTAATTACAGAATTATAGAAAATACAACATGCATTGCTTGAATATGTCTTGCCATCTTCTGCGAAAATATACAAAAAACTTCAGCTTGTATTTCTTTGATCCTGAGCTACAGTGTTTCAATTGGGGAAAAAAATCATTCCTGTATTAGATAAATCAGTTTAGATTTTTCTCCAGGTAACAAAACTCGTATTGATTAAATAGGATTACCAAAGAAAACAAGCCGAGTACATTGAATGACACACTAACAAAAAATGCATTTATCTTCTTGATTACGTATGCACTTCTACACAGCACGATACTTTTACAAAATACTGAACATGAGAATTACTGAAAGCCAGTTTCCAATGAAATGATGTAAGGTTTCCTACGTGAGTTGCTGATGGTCTACATTCACTCATCCTAAAATATGACATGTGGTAAGTGGAATCCTACGTCAACTGTCCAATGACAACTGTCTAATACCTGTCAGAAAGCTATTATCTCGATGTTGATGGTGTGTATCCACTCATCTGACGACAGGTGTCATGTATGTTTGTTTAAGGCCAGCATCCACTCATCCCATGGTATGTAGCTGTGGATGTTGATGGTGTGTATCCATTCATCTGATGGCAGGTGTCAAGTATGTTTGTTGAAGGCCAGCATCCACTCATCCCATGGTATGTAGCTGTGGATGTTGATGGTGTGTATCCACTCATCTGATGACAGGTGTCATGTATGTTTGTTGAAGGCCAGCATCCACTCATCCCATGGTATGTAGCTGTGGATGTTGATGATGTGTATCCACACATCTGATGACAGGTGTCAAGTATGTTTGTTAAAGGCCAGCATCCACTCATCCCATGGTATGTAGCTGTGGATGTTGATGGTGTGTATCCACTCATCTGACAACAGGTATCATGTACGTTTGTTAAAGGCCAGCATCCACTCATCCCATGGTATGTAGCTGTGGATGTTGATGGTGTGTATCCACTCATCTGACGACAGGTGTCATGTATGTTTGTTAAAGGCCAGCATCCACTCATCCCTTGGTATGTAGCTGTGTATGTTGATGGTGTGTATCCAATCATCTGATGACAGGTGTCATGTATGTTTGTTAAAGGCCAGCATCCACTCATCCCATGGTATGTAGCTGTGGATGTTGATGGTGTGTATCCACACTTCTGATGACAGGTGTCATGTATGTTTGTTAAAGGCCAGCATCCACTCATCCCATGGTATGTAGCTGTGGATGTTGATGGTGTGTATCCACTCATCTGACGACAGGTGTCATGTATGTTTGTTAAAGGCCAGCATCCACTCATCCCATGGTATGTAGCTGTGGATGTTGATGGTGTGTATCCACTCATCTGATGGCAGGTGTCGTGTATGTTTGTTGAAGGCCAGCATCCACTCATCCCATGGTATGTAGCTGTGGATGTTGATGGTGTGTATCCACTCATCTGATGACAGGTGTCATGTATGTTTGTTGAAGGCCAGCATCCACTCATCCCATGGTATGTAGCTGTGGATGTTGATGATGTGTATCCACACATCTGATGACAGGTGTCAAGTATGTTTGTTAAAGGCCAGCATCCACTCATCCCATGGTATGTAGCTGTGGATGTTGATGGTGTGTATCCACTCATCTGACAACAGGTATCATGTACGTTTGTTAAAGGCCAGCATCCACTCATCCCATGGTTTGTAGCTGTGGATGTTGATGGTGTGTATCCACTCATCTGACGACAGGTGTCATGTATGTTTGTTAAAGGCCAGCATCCACTCATCCCTTGGTATGTAGCTGTGTATGTTGATGGTGTGTATCCAATCATCTGATGACAGGTGTCATGTATGTTTGTTAAAGGCCAGCATCCACTCATCCCATGGTATGTAGCTGTGGATGTTGATGGTGTGTATCCACACTTCTGATGACAGGTGTCATGTATGTTTGTTAAAGGCCAGCATCCACTCATCCCATGGTATGTAGCTGTGGATGTTGATGGTGTGTATCCACACATCTGATGACAGGTGTCGTGTATGTTTGTTGAAGGCCAGCATCCACTCATCCCATGGTATGTAACTCTGGATGTTGATGGCCTGCACCTACTCATCTGATAGCAAGAGTCAACTATGACTTTATTGGAGTCCTCCTCTACATGTATTCTAGTTATCCACAATCCCAGTAAGCTTGTATGTGGTTGTTAGACCTAGACATCTTCACTCATTCCAAAACTAGTTGAAGGTACCTATCCACCTTCATTATCATAAGTGTCTTGAGTTCTGATCATCACTTTTCACCATTATAGCACTTTGTTGACTCTTTGGCTAGGAATCATCCCAAGTCTCATTGATTGTGGCAGGGACAGCAGGCATGTCATCACCAAGGTCCATCAGACTTTGAACCCCTTCACTGTAGAACAGCTTCTCTGCATTGCGTCTCCCAACTCGCCTTGTCTTCTGTATTGCAAAAATGATGGCCTATGCAAATAAAACAAAAATCCGAGTAACTGATCAAACTATTAATAAACAATTAGTATATTGTCATAAGCTTTTTTTACCCCTGCCAAGGCCTTCCACCGATGCAATAGAAGGCACTCAGTGCTTACTGAGGGGTTGTGAGACACAATTCACAAGCTGACCCAGGAGGGACTTGATCTCTAACCTGTTAACAAAAGCGTGCACCTTGGTCATTTGGCACAATTGCAGAATACCCCGCCACTCGATCTATGCACCTCATAGCCGGCTATGGAGTGACGGTTGATTGCCCTCAATAAACCTTCTCAGTGCTACATGTATGTACTATGCATCATGCTCCACTGCACTCCCACTCTGTATCCGCGTAGCCGGCAACAGGGTAGTTGGTTTGAACATAGAATTTTTTCAGCAACTCCCACTATTTTTGTGTTGCTTCGTTCTCAAGCATATAAGGACTCCCACTTCATATCCGCGTAGCCGGCAACAGGGTAGTTGGTTTGGACTTTTTCAGCAACTCCCGTTACTTTTGTGTTGCTTCGTTCTCAAGGAGAACCCCACTCAGTATCTGCGTAGCTGGCAATGGACTTGAATTGTTTCTTTTCCAGTGATTCCAACCGCATAGCCAGAGAATTTAGGGGTGTATTACCGAGTAACAGGGTATTCTGCAATTACTCCGGTCATTTTAAAGCATCATAACCAGAAGGTGTTGGATTCAGTCATAACCAGAGTAATCTATTTTATTCTTGGAAAGCTCTGGGTATGTGGGGTCTGCACTGTCTGTTTTGAGGACACTTATGTAGTGCATTGTGGTCTATCATGTGCAAACACTATAGGTTTATGGCAATGAGAGAGTCTGTTCCCCTCCCCTCTCCTTTGTTCTGAATGTTTGTACATACCTCAGGGAGCCAGACTTCAGTGATATATGATGTATTAGGGATATCATCCTTGCACTGCATGCAATGCTCAACATACAGGTCCCGCAGGAAGTCTGTCAACTCACTCAGCTGAATAAAAAAAGATTTCACAGTAATCAGTCGTCAATAAATTCCTCCTCTATACTTGACACTCCTTTAAAATTCCTTAAGATCATTCACCAAAACAGACTTACCAAATTATTGTGAAAATCATACTTGGAGTTACAGACTGGACAACTACAAAAAATGGTGAAATTGTTTCCTCTAATAACATATTGTCATTGAAATTAAATAGTCACGACCTTTTGAACTTTGAGATGGTTCTTAGTACTATGATGAGCTTAGTTCTTAAAAGGTGAACTATTTTCTTGTCTTTTAACACCCTAAAAGAGACCAGCTGAAACTCATTAGTACCATTACTGATTTGGGAGTCTATTTTCTTTTCCACATAAAACTTTTAAGAACCTGTTACATCCTTCACACGCTTCACCACTTCCAGGTTTACTATGTAACAACCCCTTCACTGTTGGAATCCCTCAGTCTCCTGACGACGGGCAGAGTATACTGTCCGAAACGCTGACTTTCCCCGGTTCTTTTTAGAAACTCACAAACTCACACAAGATGGTTCTCGAACCATGCGTCTCGCCTGGTTTTGCAATTATCTGTAAAGAGTGACCTTTGACCTTTGCGTGTGACTTTTAACATCATTATCACGTGAAGGTTCCCGTGTGGCATCAATGACCCAAGTTTGGTTCCAGTGGGACTTCAACTTTTGAAATGAGACCAATTTTACGAAACTTGAACCAAAATACCACATACATACATACCGGTACATACATACATATGGACAGACATCGTGATTGCATAGTCTCTTTACTGAACAAAGTTCAGGCGAGACAAAAATGAGATTTGATACATTGTGCAAATGTAAACTTTATCTTATTTCAGAATGTGTTTGGTCCAATGCAGGGATTAAGTATTAATGACACAAATGTCATTACCATTTTGAATAAGAAATGACACCCACTGGAGATGACTTGATATTGCCTTGTATATTGCTTACATTCCATAAACAATTAGTAGTCAATAGTTTAATTTATGCATGAAACTTACCAGTTCATCATCCGTGATTGGCCCAAGGCCAGCCATTGCTCGCAGGGTCTGTCGATCCGTCTGCCTGTCTGAGTTAAACAACCGCTGCCTCTCCGACTTTACTTTCCCATGAAACATTGCCAATAGGTAGTTCTGTAGAAAATGAAAAATAAACAGGCATTCATAAAAAATAAAAAAAATCTTACCATAGTGACCCTGACCTTTGACCTATTGATGCCTAAGCCGCTACGATCTTATGGAATTCCCCACAGTTACACGGTGAAATGATCCTTAAAACAAGATATTGTCCAGAAACTAAATGCAGGCCTCAGCGTAACCTCCTCATCCATATAGGTTTTTTTAATAGGTTTTGAAAATCAAAGTTTAGGTTTTGAAAGGTTTTCCAAGTGCCTAAATATAGCCATTTAAAGGTTTTTAGGATGCAAAAGCATGCAATTTTTCAGCATGAGGTAGCAGAAATATAGTGAATTGCTTACCTCAAGATCTCCACATTAAGATAAAAAGTGAAAAATTTCATGTAAATTGCCAAATTCTGAAACACTAGTGAAGAAAATCTTAGAGAGGTAGGCCTATATTGACAACATGGTTATTTTGGAATTATGACAACTAAACTGTGGGTCCAATTGATTCTTAATATTTTGTGTAAAATTGTTGACATGTATGCCAGAATAAAAATATGGCTTTTTATAGGTTAAATACGTTACTGTTAAAATAGGCTCCAAGTTCATTATGTAGGTTTTTATAGGTTTTGTAGGTTATACAGGTTTTGCTGTTAGGCCTGTAAGTGGATGGCCCATGTCGCCCTCTAGGAGTGAGGGCAACAACATTCCATGGTGTTGCTTAGCAGAAAATATCACAAAGCAATTTTCTGCAATGAACATTTGAAACCTTTCCACAAAATGAAACAAAATAAGACATTTAAAGCTGCAAGTCCATACCTTGGTTGTGTCTCTGCGGATGTACTTCAGTAAACGGGTCTCAGTATATTTCCATGCTTTCCTTCTGAAATGGAAACACAAAAAGAGGAAACTCTTATCTTAATAATGGAAATTATCTTATCTTAATAATGGAAATTATCTTAACTCTTTGTATTTGGCAACCCCATATTTCAGCTCAACATGTTTCCGTCCAGAGATAGCAAGCTGATATATTGTCTCGTGCCACAGCTAATTAACGCAATTGGTCTAATTAACGCAATTGATTCCATACTAAAAAAAAATATTGAACAAGAACACCCAACAATGTTAAGCCATTTAAAAACTGTATATTTAAAATTAAGATAAAAATAACTACGTTAAGATAATTAACATTAATCACAATCAGAACAAGTCCAAGATTTTTCAGACAGCTGGTACCCGACCAATGTTCGATCAGTCACAGACAGGCAAAAAGTTCTTCCATTTCCTGCGCCATGCATTTGAAGACAGACTAGTGAAAAGAGTCAAATCACATTTGTGACTAGTTAAATTCAATCAACAGACAAAAGAGGTAACTGGTAGGTACAGCTGGCATATCAATCACCTCCAGTAAACGCATGGTTATATCAAATGTGATGCAATCAAGCTAAATGAGTCGTTTGTCAGGAGTTTTTATGTGGAGATACAGGCCAAAATAGGGCCACTTCATCACATCACTTCATCACATCACTTCAATGCATCTCTTGGTGTTCCAACTTCCATAATTTTTTAACTTAAGAGAGATGGTGCTCTTTTCAAATCTGTAATTTTGACCAGGGTCGACAAACGACTCATGTAGCTTGATCGCATCACAAATTAAGAAGGGAATTCTTAACTGTTAAAAACAGTCACTGCTGTGATGGTGTTGTCAGTATAGATAAGTGATCAGAAAAATGCCCTTGCATGAAATAGGGCAAAGCCAATAGCTCTGATTTAGGCTAACACCATCATATCAAACTAGACACTACGTACCTCTCTATGAGTTCAGGATCCTCTACCCTTGCCGTGTCGAGAATCATACTACCAATAGGATGACCTATCCGGAGTTCTTCATCCTCTAAAATCACGTTATTGGTGCTCTAAAGGGATTGAAACAAAGACAAGTCAATTGCAGGCAAATTGGATTTGTTTTTGTTTTTACTTATAATCAACCCTTTTTTTGTTTGTTTAGGGTTTTGAGTCCCCCCCCCCAACTTTTCCTTTAACAAATAATTGATCGTTTCACATTCACATTATGTTTTTCACTGCTGAATCAAACAGTACCAAACCAAAGGGTCGACTTATCATTGGACAACCGACATTTTCAAGACGTTAACAAAATTTGAAGCCTGAGTCAAACTTCGCAATGAAGGATACCATGGCCCAAAATTGATTGCACTATTTTATCAAGTCCGAACAGTATTGTTGCGGTGTGCCTAAAAGTCACCATCTGATAACCCTGGCTAACTTCTTGATTGCTTTTGTTGATCTAGGCAATACATGCACATCTGCATCATGAACAGCGCCCCCTAGTGTCATGTGGTGTCCAGCGACCCCCCCCCCCCCCAGCAAAGTTGTGGGAACTAACAATTGGTTACTGTGGAATCAACGCTCCATTCAAGACATAGAGAGAAAACTCATAGTGGGTTTGGCAGCCTCTCATAATGACGGAAATTATGTGTCTTCTTACCACTGGCAAGTCAGCAGGAGGACCCGTGTCAGGTGACCCGTCAGGTGATTTCTCATGCAGCCTGTCAGGTGATTTCTCATGTGACTGCGACATCTTTCTTGGAGAAACGGTGGGTGAAGCACACTTACTCAAGTCTAGGAGAAAAACAATATGCACTTACTTCATATCATTACAGTGTAAAAGATCCTGAATATTTTTATCTTAACAAGTTTATGCCGTAGGCCGTGTATAAACGCAAAAGTTTTGCGGTATTAGGAACGAATGACAGACACGTACACAGGGAGCGAAGCCGGATATATCTGTCAGCGACCCGCTCGCAGCGAGCGAGGCCGGAAATATGAGTGTGCTGCCCGAGGGTGATGGCTTCAACCCGCTTGGGTTGAGGTCGAGTGAAAAGTAATCCAGCGCCTTGTTCCGTTCTTGTCAAAATAATCCCAATGTGAACTGGTTAAATGAATGGTAAATTGCTCACCTAAAGCGAAGGACATGTCGCTTGTGGAATCTGCTGCCTTCCCCAATCCTGTACACAGTAAGACAAAAAAACCAATGAAACAGGAAAGATATTTGAAAAGCTAATTTGCACCAAACCAGCATTCAGTCCTTTCCTATCCCTCAAAACTTTAATCTTCACTGTCGGAATGAAAAATGGGTGCACAATGTAAAAGAAATAACAAAGAAGGATATAAAATACTCCGAAAATCATATGAGATCATCATTCATCATAGGAAGTACAAAACACTTTAAGTAAACACTTTCAACTAATTCTGAAACTCCAAATCTTGCCACTATTGTGAATTTTAACTTTGCATTATTTGTCCTGTCAAATTCCTCAAGAAGTCAAATCAGTTGTGTAAAATGCTCAATAAATTCTTTAAATTCTAGTTTTAAAAAGCTCTTTAATTTTTGTTTTCTAAACAAAAGATTTCCAATGGTACATCTAGTACCTTGTTTGATCAAGTAGTCCTCAGCTCTCTCCATGGAACTATTGAAATCCTCGCTGAGTTTGCAGTTTTTACCTAATTCCTGTGGGAAAATTCAAATAAAAACGACAAAATTTAATTTGAGTACAATTGTATTAATAGACACATAACCATCAAATTAGCTTAAAGTTGGAAATTGCTCTTTTGCAGTACAGTGGGGAAAAGCCAAAATTTGAAGGGGTCGTCCAAAACTTTTTGTTTTCAGATGAACCTTAATCTTTAAGTCCTGTTTTACCTTTCTCCAATTGTTTTTCTTCTGTCAAACAGCTTTAAAACCTATTTTATCCCATCTATTATAAGTTAACTGTATATTCACTGTAACACAACTTCAGGACTTTTAACTCCCATTTTCTGAAGAATCAGTTTTACAACTTCAAGTTAGTTTGTGGTCTATAATTCCGGTTACTGAACTCAGTAACCCTTAATGTTGTACACCACTGGAAAGCTCTTGTTCTGCAGAATTTAGATATGAATATCTTGATTCTTAAAAAGTCTGACTTTAAGCTGAATTCGTGATGACAGGTCAGTTTGCTCATGTTCTGCCTGCATGCAGGGTTACTGTTCTCTATAAATGCAGAAAGTAACATCTTTTACTGAATATTCTTTTGACTGGGTAAGCCTTTTCTTGGGCTAAAATAAGAAGACATGGCAATACTTACAATGTACTGTGATCTTAGAGGCCCAAAGAATGGGGCCATCGACTTTAGACTCACTTGAACTCTGAAGAAGGAAAAAATGTGAGTGCTGATCATCACCTTTTCGTAAGATCTTCTTTTGAGGAACATTTATTGAAACCACAATTTCACTTCTTTATAGTGGATTCCTGACTTAAAGACAAGTATCATGTTCTAGAGGATTAAAAAGAATTGAAGTAAGATGAAATATCTAACCTTTGCATTTTTTGGTCGAGGTAGTTGACCCAAGCTTTCTTGTTATTTGAAAACAGTTTCAGAAGCTACAAAGTAAGAAAAAATGGTGAAAGAAAATGAAAGAAAATGAATTAATAGCAAGCTTTAAAATGCCACCACCAACTACCAACCCAAATGTCTCCAAAATAATAATTTTAAAAAAGTACCGACCACTAATTCAAAGAGAACTTTCAAACAGTATCAAAATTGCAATCAGGAGTAAAGACGTGATTTTTTAACACAAAAAAACTGATGAGCTTCATATCACTTTAATAATTGGCATACTATGACAAATGGGCAATTCACGTGATATGAAAGGCAGTGTAATGGCCATGATAGAGCCAATTAACAATATCTAATGAATGATTCAAAGAAATGATCCCAATCTCCTAGTCTGTAATCTCCTTGACCATTGCTAGATGATGGATGTATAAGATTTGAAAAATATATTTTAAGGTTTATTGACTGAGCTCTTAAAAACTGTGTCACAGACATCACATAACGCTGGAATTGCCCACACATAATGAAGTTTCTCACCACTGCAGGCCAATGTGGATAGCCACGACTCTTTGCCCACACCATGGTGCCAGGTACAAGCTCCTTGACTGGACAAACGAGACAAAACAAAACTTGTTACCTCAATGCCCAAGTCACAATGAGCAATTGTTACGGGCAACTGAGAGTCAACCAGAAAGAACCCCCAGGAAAACATGAAACCCCAGGAAGAACAAAGTACATTGGTCAAACAGATGTAGGAAGTTTTTCTGGAACCAAAACTCATTAAAAAAAAATTCTTTTGAGTGTGTGGGTGAGTATGTAAACACCAGCAATCGTCGACCAAGAACAAAAGGGTTAGGGCACAAACAATACATCCATGATTGACCGAATGTCCCCGATTGAAATTAATTTGTGTTCAAAGCCAATGAAAGCTGTTGCTAGGGGGTCCACGATTGCCGGTGTTTACAAAGATAGGTGTGTGTGCATTTGTTTCTGCATTCAACAGGGGACGTTGAACAATAAAGGACAATATGGTCCCTAATACCTGAAGGTCCCCAATTTGGCGATTATGTACAAAACATATGGGAGGTCTTCCTAAAAAGCTACAGTACAAACAAAAGAGGGACAATGGAGGGTCCCCGATTGCAGGCAAATACACACTTGGGTGTGTGAGTTTGTTTCTGCATTCAATATGGGACGTTGAACAATAGAGGACAATAGGGTCGACAATGCCCGAGAGGTCCCCAAATTCCGATCGTGTACAAAACATATGGGATGTCTTCCTCAAAAGTACAAACAAAAGAGGGACAATAAAAGGTCCCCGATTGCAGGCAAATACACACTTCTGTTTAACTTGCTGATATAAGGACAAACACTTACCCTTAGTTTCAGCAGTGGCTGAGTTGTATTGGATATCTGGTAAGTCTTCATCCTCGCATGAATCAGTGCCGTCATCTTCTGAATCCTCTTTTAACCTGTAAATTCACATTTGTGGAAGTCTTCAGGCATCTAGTCTACACAATGTGCAGGAATAAGCCCATCATGGGGTAATCCTATACAATAGCACTGCCCGGTGGAATCAAAAGTCATTCATAGTCACAGGTGACAGTCAGTCAGTGGAATAGGAAGTCATTCATAGTCACAGGTGACAGTCAGTCAGTGGAATAGGTAGTCATTCATAGTCACAGGTGACAGTCAGTCAGTGGAATACATGTAGGTAGTCATTCATAGTCACAGGTGACAGTCAGTCAGTGGAATAGGTAGTCATTCATAGTCACAGGTGACAGTCAGTCAGTGGAATAGGTAGTCATTCATAGTCACAGGTGACAGTCAGTCAGTGGAATAGGTAGTCATTCCTAGTCACAGGCGACAGTCTGTCAGTGGAATAGGTAGTCATTCCTAGTCACAGGTGACAGTCAGTCAGTGGAATAGGTAGTCATTCATAGTCACAGGTGACAGTCAGTCAGTGGAATAGGTAGTCATTCATAGTCACAGGTGACAGTCAGTCAGTGGAATAGGTAGTCATTCATAGTCACAGGTAACAGTTTGTTAGTGGAATAGGTAGTCATTCCTAGTCACAGGTGACAGTCAGTCAGTGGAATAGGTAGTCATTCATAGTCACAGGTGACAGTTTGTCAGTGGAATAGGTAGTCATTCATAGTCACAGGCGACAGTCTGTCAGTGGAATAGGTAGTCATTCATAGTCACAGGTGACAGTCAGTCAGTGGAATAGGTAGTCATTCCTAGTCACAAGTGACAGTCAGTCAGTGGAATAGGTAGTCATTCATAGTCACAGGTGACAGTTTGTCAGTGGAATAGGTAGTCATTCCTAGTCACAGGCGACAGTCTGTCAGTGGAATAGGTAGTCATTCATAGTCACAGGTGACAGATTGTCAGTGGAATAGGTAGTCATTCATAGTCACAGGTGACAGTCAGTCAGTGGAATAGGTAGTCATTCATAGTCACAGGTGACAGTCAGTCAGTGGAATAGGTAGTCATTCCTAGTCACAGGTGACAGTCAGTCAGTGGAATAGGTAGTCATTCATAGTCACAGGTGACAGTCAGTCAGTGGAATAGGTAGTCATTCCTAGTCACAGGTGACAGTCAGTCAGTGGAATAGGTAGTCATTCATAGTCACAGGTGACAGTCAGTCAGTGGAATAGGTAGTCATTCCTAGTCACAGGTGACAGTCTGTCAGTGGAATAGGTAGTCATTCATAGTCACAGGTGACAGTCAGTCAGTGGAATAGGTAGTCATTCATAGTCACAGGTGACAGTCAGTCAGTGGAATAGGTAGTCATTCATAGTCACAGGTGACAGTCAGTCAGTGGAATAGGTAGTCATTCATAGTCACAGGCGACAGTCAGTCAGTGGAATAGGTAGTCATTCCTAGTCACAGGCGACAGTCTGTCAGTGGAATAGGTAGTCATTCCTAGACACAGGTGACAGTCAGTCAGTGGAATAGGTAGTCATTCATAGTCACAGGTGACAGTCAGTCAGTGGAATAGGTAGTCATTCATAGTCACAGGTGACAGTCAGTCAGTGGAATAGGTAGTCATTCATAGTCACAGGTAACAGTTTGTTAGTGGAATAGGTAGTCATTCCTAGTCACAGATGACAGTCAGTCAGTGGAATAGGTAGTCATTCATAGTCACAGGTGACAGTTTGTCAGTGGAATAGGTAGTCATTCATAGTCACAGGCGACAGTCTGTCAGTGGAATAGGTAGTCATTCATAGTCACAGGTGACAGTCAGTCAGTGGAATAGGTAGTCATTCCTAGTCACAAGTGACAGTCAGTCAGTGGAATAGGTAGTCATTCATAGTCACAGGTGACAGTTTGTCAGTGGAATAGGTAGTCATTCCTAGTCACAGGCGACAGTCTGTCAGTGGAATAGGTAGTCATTCATAGTCACAGGTGACAGATTGTCAGTGGAATAGGTAGTCATTCATAGTCACAGGTGACAGTCAGTCAGTGGAATAGGTAGTCATTCATAGTCACAGGTGACAGTCAGTCAGTGGAATAGGTAGTCATTCCTAGTCACAGGTGACAGTCAGTCAGTGGAATAGGTAGTCATTCATAGTCACAGGTGACAGTCAGTCAGTGGAATAGGTAGTCATTCCTAGTCACAGGTGACAGTCAGTCAGTGGAATAGGTAGTCATTCCTAGTCACAGGTGACAGTCAGTCAGTGGAATAGGTAGTCATTCCTAGTCACAGGTGACAGTCTGTCAGTGGAATAGGTAGTCATTCATAGTCACAGGTGACAGTCAGTCAGTGGAATAGGTAGTCATTCATAGTCACAGGTGACAGTCAGTCAGTGGAATAGGTAGTCATTCATAGTCACAGGTGACAGTTTGTCAGTGGAATAGGTAGTCATTCCTAGTCACAGGTGACAGTCAGTCAGTGGAATAGGTAGTCATTCATAGTCACAGGTGACAGTCAGTCAGTGGAATAGGTAGTCATTCATAGTCACAGGTGACAGTTTGTCAGTGGAATAGGTAGTCATTCCTAGTCACAGGCGACAGTCTGTCAGTGGAATAGGTAGTCATTCATAGTCACAGGTGACAGTTTGTCAGTGGAATAGGTAGTCATTCATAGTCACAGGTGACAGTCAGTCAGTGGAATAGGTAGTCATTCATAGTCACAGGTGACAGTCAGTCAGTGGAATAGGTAGTCATTCCTAGTCACAGGCGACAGTCTGTCAGTGGAATAGGTAGTCATTCATAGTCACAGGTGACAGTCAGTCAGTGGAATAGGTAGTCATTCATAGTCACAGGTGACAGTCAGTCAGTGGAATAGGTAGTCATTCCTAGTCACAGGTGACAGTCAGTCAGTGGAATAGGTAGTCATTCATAGTCACAGGTGACAGTCAGTCAGTGGAATAGGAAGTCATTCATAGTCACAGGTGACAGTCAGTCAGTGGAATAGGTAGTCATTCATAGTCACAGGTGACAGTCAGTCAGTGGAATACATGTAGGTAGTCATTCATAGTCACAGGTGACAGTCAGTCAGTGGAATAGGTAGTCATTCATAGTCACAGGTGACAGTCAGTCAGTGGAATAGGTAGTCATTCATAGTCACAGGTGACAGTCAGTCAGTGGAATAGGTAGTCATTCCTAGTCACAGGCGACAGTCTGTCAGTGGAATAGGTAGTCATTCCTAGTCACAGGTGACAGTCAGTCAGTGGAATAGGTAGTCATTCATAGTCACAGGTGACAGTCAGTCAGTGGAATAGGTAGTCATTCATAGTCACAGGTGACAGTCAGTCAGTGGAATAGGTAGTCATTCATAGTCACAGGTAACAGTTTGTTAGTGGAATAGGTAGTCATTCCTAGTCACAGGTGACAGTCAGTCAGTGGAATAGGTAGTCATTCATAGTCACAGGTGACAGTTTGTCAGTGGAATAGGTAGTCATTCATAGTCACAGGCGACAGTCTGTCAGTGGAATAGGTAGTCATTCATAGTCACAGGTGACAGTCAGTCAGTGGAATAGGTAGTCATTCCTAGTCACAAGTGACAGTCAGTCAGTGGAATAGGTAGTCATTCATAGTCACAGGTGACAGTTTGTCAGTGGAATAGGTAGTCATTCCTAGTCACAGGCGACAGTCTGTCAGTGGAATAGGTAGTCATTCATAGTCACAGGTGACAGATTGTCAGTGGAATAGGTAGTCATTCATAGTCACAGGTGACAGTCAGTCAGTGGAATAGGTAGTCATTCATAGTCACAGGTGACAGTCAGTCAGTGGAATAGGTAGTCATTCCTAGTCACAGGTGACAGTCAGTCAGTGGAATAGGTAGTCATTCATAGTCACAGGTGACAGTCAGTCAGTGGAATAGGTAGTCATTCCTAGTCACAGGTGACAGTCAGTCAGTGGAATAGGTAGTCATTCATAGTCACAGGTGACAGTCAGTCAGTGGAATAGGTAGTCATTCCTAGTCACAGGTGACAGTCTGTCAGTGGAATAGGTAGTCATTCATAGTCACAGGTGACAGTCAGTCAGTGGAATAGGTAGTCATTCATAGTCACAGGTGACAGTCAGTCAGTGGAATAGGTAGTCATTCATAGTCACAGGTGACAGTCAGTCAGTGGAATAGGTAGTCATTCATAGTCACAGGCGACAGTCAGTCAGTGGAATAGGTAGTCATTCCTAGTCACAGGCGACAGTCTGTCAGTGGAATAGGTAGTCATTCCTAGACACAGGTGACAGTCAGTCAGTGGAATAGGTAGTCATTCATAGTCACAGGTGACAGTCAGTCAGTGGAATAGGTAGTCATTCATAGTCACAGGTGACAGTCAGTCAGTGGAATAGGTAGTCATTCATAGTCACAGGTAACAGTTTGTTAGTGGAATAGGTAGTCATTCCTAGTCACAGATGACAGTCAGTCAGTGGAATAGGTAGTCATTCATAGTCACAGGTGACAGTTTGTCAGTGGAATAGGTAGTCATTCATAGTCACAGGCGACAGTCTGTCAGTGGAATAGGTAGTCATTCATAGTCACAGGTGACAGTCAGTCAGTGGAATAGGTAGTCATTCCTAGTCACAAGTGACAGTCAGTCAGTGGAATAGGTAGTCATTCATAGTCACAGGTGACAGTTTGTCAGTGGAATAGGTAGTCATTCCTAGTCACAGGCGACAGTCTGTCAGTGGAATAGGTAGTCATTCATAGTCACAGGTGACAGATTGTCAGTGGAATAGGTAGTCATTCATAGTCACAGGTGACAGTCAGTCAGTGGAATAGGTAGTCATTCATAGTCACAGGTGACAGTCAGTCAGTGGAATAGGTAGTCATTCCTAGTCACAGGTGACAGTCAGTCAGTGGAATAGGTAGTCATTCATAGTCACAGGTGACAGTCAGTCAGTGGAATAGGTAGTCATTCCTAGTCACAGGTGACAGTCAGTCAGTGGAATAGGTAGTCATTCCTAGTCACAGGTGACAGTCAGTCAGTGGAATAGGTAGTCATTCCTAGTCACAGGTGACAGTCTGTCAGTGGAATAGGTAGTCATTCATAGTCACAGGTGACAGTCAGTCAGTGGAATAGGTAGTCATTCATAGTCACAGGTGACAGTCAGTCAGTGGAATAGGTAGTCATTCATAGTCACAGGTGACAGTTTGTCAGTGGAATAGGTAGTCATTCCTAGTCACAGGTGACAGTCAGTCAGTGGAATAGGTAGTCATTCATAGTCACAGGTGACAGTCAGTCAGTGGAATAGGTAGTCATTCATAGTCACAGGTGACAGTTTGTCAGTGGAATAGGTAGTCATTCCTAGTCACAGGCGACAGTCTGTCAGTGGAATAGGTAGTCATTCATAGTCACAGGTGACAGTTTGTCAGTGGAATAGGTAGTCATTCATAGTCACAGGTGACAGTCAGTCAGTGGAATAGGTAGTCATTCATAGTCACAGGTGACAGTCAGTCAGTGGAATAGGTAGTCATTCCTAGTCACAGGCGACAGTCTGTCAGTGGAATAGGTAGTCATTCCTAGTCACAGGTGACAGTCAGTCAGTGGAATAGGTAGTCATTCATAGTCACAGGTGACAGTCAGTCAGTGGAATAGGTAGTCATTCCTAGTCACAGGTGACAGTCAGTCAGTGGAATAGGTAGTCATTCCTAGTCACAGGTGACAGTCAGTCAGTGGAATAGGTAGTCATTCATAGTCACAGGTGACAGTCAGTCAGTGGAATAGGTAGTCATTCCTAGTCACAGGCGACAGTCTGTCAGTGGAATAGGTAGTCATTCCTAGTCACAGGTGACTGTCAGTCAGTGGAATAGGTAGTCATTCCTATTCACAGGTGACAGTCTGTCAGTGGAATAGGTAGTCATTCATAGTCACAGGTGACAGTCAGTCAGTGGAATAGGTAGTCATTCATAGTCACAGGTGACAGTCAGTCAGTGGAATAGGTAGTCATTCCTAGTCACAGGCGACAGTCTGTCAGTGGAATAGGTAGTCATTCATAGTCACAGGTGACAGTCAGTCAGTGGAATAGGTAGTCGTTCCTAGTCACAGGTGACAGTCTGTCAGTGGAATAGGTAGTCATTCATAGTCACAGGTGACAGTTTGTCAGTGGAATAGGTAGTCATTCATAGTCACAGGTGACAGTCAGTCAGTGGAATAGGTAGTCATTCCTAGTCACAGGTGACAGTCAGTCAGTGGAATAGGTAGTCATTCCTAGTCACAGGCGACAGTCAGTCAGTGGAATAGGTAGTCATTCCTAGTCACAGGTGACAGTCAGTCAGTGGAATAGGTAGTCATTCCTAGTCACAGGTGACAGTCAGCTAGTGGAATAGGTAGTCATTCATAGTCACAGGTGACAGTCAGTCAGTGGAAAAGGTAGTCATTCCTAGTCACAGGCGACAGTCTGTCATTGGAATAGGCAGTCATTCATAGTCACAGGTGACAGTCAGTCAGTGGAATAGGTAGTCATTCATAGTCACAGGTGACAGTTTGTCAGTGGAATATGTAGTCATTCATAGTCACAGGTGACAGTTTGTCAGTGGAATAGGTAGTCATTCATAGTCACAGGTGACAGTCTGTCAGTGGAATAGGTAGTCATTCATAGTCACAGGTGACAGTCAGTCAGTGGAATAGGTAGTCATTCCTAGTCACAGGTGACAGTTTGTCAGTGGAATAGGTAGTCATTCATAGTCACAGGTGACAGTCAGTCAGTGGAATAGGTAGTCATTCCTAGTCACAGGTGACAGTCTGTCAGTGGAATAGGTAGTCATTCATAGTCACAGGTGACAGTCAGTCAGTGGAATAGGTAGTCATTCCTAGTCACAGGTGACAGTCTGTCAGTGGAATAGGTAGTCATTCATAGTCACAGGTGACAGTCAGTCAGTGGAATAGGTAGTCATTCATAGTCACAGGTGACAGTCAGTCAGTGGAATAGGTAGTCATTCCTAGTCACAGGTGACAGTCTGTCAGTGGAATAGGTAGTCATTCATAGTCACAGGTGACAGTTTGTCAGTGGAATAGGTAGTCATTCATAGTCACAGGTGACAGTCAGTAAACATGAACCAAGACACCAATAGTCTGGCCCTCTGGGACCAGCAAATTAAGTAATAATCCCAATAATCCCAAATGCAAATAATGACAACATTCATTGTCAACAAGCACAAAGATCCCTTCAAATAGTGTCTGGGATACACCTGAGTTCTTCAATCCTGCTAAATCCTAATCCTAATTACAGATCCAGCTTACCTTTTACATGTATTGCCAGTTACATTGCCATCACCCATCACAGTATCACTGCCATTTTCTGCACCTTTGCAAAGAAAATAGTGTACAATTACTACATGTACATGGAGTCTTCAAAGCTACAGTCCATCATTTGCAGCTATCCAAAAAGTAACTGACATAATTATTGTTCAAAAACATACTTGGTTGAAAGATAGTATGGGGACTAAACTCCCTGTGAAATTATTCTTTCTGGTATTCTGTCATTTTGAAGAAATCAATGAAAGAAGGCCTTTCCAACGGTGCACCGTTAACACACACCGTTGGAAATTTCCTTTAGTAGTTCGTTTTTTTGTTTGGCAAAGCGCATCCAAGTGTTGACACATTGCACAGGCACGCGGTTGCTCTAATTCTTTGGATCGGTGCGTGACATCGCGTAGCTGCAATCGGCACAGAGAGAACGTGTCTCGGACGCTGAATTCAGGCCCAATTCAAAACACGATTCAGCAACTTTTGATTTAAAATCGAGATCCTACAATGCTGTTTTTCTCGGAATATACAGCTGATGCTGAGCTGAAACTTTATCAGGTTAGTTGTTCACCTACATGTACGATATTTTTACAGCCCCTACCCTAATTCTGTTTTGGGAAAAATGAGAAAAAAACCTGAAACCATCAGTTACTACCTGTTACCCTTGACTACACGCAGACACCTCCATACGATCGTACACACAAAAATTTGAACCCCCCCCCCAAATAAAACCCCCTACCTACCTACCCTATTTTCAAGTACCATGCAAGACAAAAAAAAAAAATAGTCGGTCTCTGGTCAGACTGAAGTTGCGGAATTGATGCAAAAGGCGACGCGTTTTTTTTGGTGTATTGTACAGACAAGGTGGGTATAATTTTGCTTTTTTGTGTTCTCATTATTCATTGGTGTCCTCCATAATTTGCCTTGGTGCCCTTTATTATTTGCCTTGGTGCAATTTCCCCATTCCTTGGTGCTCCTTGGTACACAAATTTGAGGAGGTGCGGCAATAGAGGGCGCTGTTGTAGGTTAATTTGAAGAAAAAAAAAAAAAAAGGTTGACGCGCATGATTAAAATCGACGCGCGCGCTGACCAGAGACCGAGTATTTTTTTTTTTTGCCTAATCAGAAGCAGAATTTTTTTTTTTTTTACCTCATCTGAATGGTGAGTAATTAAAAAGTCAGTAGTAATTTTGCAAATTTTGTATGCCAATTTTTTACACCAAGGCTTAAGCTATACCTGGTCTACGCAGCACATCAGACAGTGACACGTGTGTTCCCTTCTTAGACGTTTTCTGTCGCAGACATTTTGCTCTCGGCCTTAACTTCTTGATGGTCTTTTCCTTGGCGGCTCTTGCTGAGGCAGTTCGTCCTCTCTGTTGATATTGTGTGCCATTTCTCAGACGCGAGGTCACAAGCACGGAACTTGATGAACTGGATCTTGTTTTTGTCATTTTCTTTAAGCAAAAAGTACAAATAAATTGATTGTATTTAAAAGTTACCATGGTTACGGTTATGGTAAACAAACCAAAAACGGATAGCATAAAATGCAGTGACTACTTTGTACATTTTTATTTTCATGGAAGCCGTCTTTTCCAATGCATTCAAACATAACACTGTGAACCTACATGACGTTGTAAATTCCCGCAGCAATTGATGTTCGCTAGCTCAATAAAATACATTCAATTTTAATGCCGAAAGTGCAGGGTTTGAACCGTGGTAGGAAGTTTTTTGTTTTCAAAAATGTAAAAAAAAAAAATGTAATTGCACCGTGCAGGCTTCGATACTGAAATCCTCTGCCTAGTGCTTTTTTGCTAGGCCTTGGTTAAGTGGCTAAACGTTCTACCAATCAGTGTATGATGAATCACCAATTGAACTTCCACAGTCGGGCCGCATTCTGATGGGCCTTATTCACAAGTCTGCCATGTTGAATTTAGAATGAGGTAAAATCTTCACTTTTTGGAACTTGCAAAGAGAAATGAAAGCAATGACATAAAGGTAATTACACATTATACCAGTCTGCTCTAATGAATAATTCAACATTTGTTGTGCAACATCGCACATTTCTGCGCAGATTTCTGCGATAAAATGTGCGACATCGCAGAAATCTGCGCAGAAATGTGCGATAAAAATGTGCGACATCGCAGAAATCTGGGCAGATTTCTGCGATTAAATGTGCGACATCGCAGAAATCTGCGCAGAAATGTGCGATAAAATGTGCGACATCGCAGAAATGTGCGATAAAATGTGCGACATCGCAGAAATCTGGGCAGATTTCTGCGATTAAATGTGCGACATCGCAGAAATCTGCGCAGAAATGTGCGATAAAATGTGCGACATCGCAGAAATGTGCGATAAAATGTGCGACATCGCAGAACTCTGCGATAAAATGTGCGACATCGCAGAAATCTGCGCAGATTTCTGCGATAAAATGTGCGACATCGCAGAAATCTGCGCAAAAATCTGCGATAAAATGTGCGACATCGCAGAAATCTGCGCAGAAATGTGCGATAAAAATGTGCGATATCGCAGAAATCTGCGCAGAAATGTGCGATAAAATGTGCGACATCGCAGAAATGTGCGATAAAATGTGCGACATCGCAGAACTCTGCGATAAAATGTGCGACATCGCAGAAATCTGCGCAAAAATCTGCGATAAAATGTGCGACATCGCAGAAATCTGCGCAGAAATCTTGATGTGTGATGTCCCTTCAGGGCCATCATACCTACTCCTACATGTCCTACACTGTAGATCCTACACATTACAATTTACAATACAATGAACATGTATACAGAAATGTTGCGCCCAATTTCCGGACACGTTCGAACTACACTTTTTGGTTTTACAAATAAAATTAGATCTGTTTACAACAAGATGCATTCAGTAAAAACAATATGCAGGCACGAGCAGGAAAAAACTGGTTTGTAAACCAAGCTTTAGTGTCAATTAACAAAAGGCCTAGCGTTACTTACTGAATACTGACTGTAGAACCAGACGACGCGACGTGTACAATGTTGTCTACGCCGCACCGTCGAGTCGTACGTACGTACGTGTACATAATTAGTAAATGTGCTGCGTACGTACAAGTTGCACGCTACACCTGTCCCACCAACTTTCAGCGTACGTTGGGTCGAGGTTGAAATAGAAAGCAGATTACTCGATTCTTTTATAAGCAATACTGCTATCTGGTATCGATAAAACAGCCCGCATTGTTTCTTACAACACGAACTACTGACGACGCGAATTATAGAATCGATTCTATTTATCAGAGAATCGAAAATTCTTCTTGTCGATTGGATGCATAAAAACAGCTAGCGCATCGCATACGCGCAGCGCAGACGATTTATGCGATATGCATGTTGTGTAGTGTGTATCCTATTACATACACGACATACGTGTGCTGCACCAAAAAAAAAAACATGCTCGGCAAAATGGCTGTAACAACACACGGAAATCAGGTTTGCCTTTCTTTTTCAAAGATTTTCAGATAAGCTATGTAGAAAGTTCGCCGCTGAGTTATGCAGTGGCAATTGTTTAGATCCTTATTTGTTCCAAAATTGGCTTTATTCTAGCATTTTTTTTGAAAAGGCCGGCCCTTTCATTTCAAGGTATTCTGCAGTCGAGTCGTCATTGCGCTGCCACTGGAGAGTAGGGGCGGGGTTTGAGATAAAGCGTGGGGTTTTCTTTTCTTAGTTTTAGAAGATGAAGATAATTATAAAATTAATAGCATCACATGATTAATCTGAAGCCACCTTTAGAGGGCGCAATTCTCGGCGGTATTTTTTTGAAAACGAAGCATCCATTTATCCATTTTTAATATCCTCGCAAAGGAAGGGAGGGCGATGGGGCACTGGATCTGTTGGAGGTGCGGAGTCGCAGAGACGCGCACCGATAGAGGGCGCAATTCTCTGCGGTATTTTTTTGAGAACGAAGCATCCATATCCATTTTTAATATCCTCGCAAAGGAAGGAGGGCGACGGGACACTGGAGTCGCGGAGTCACAGAGACGCGCGCCGATAGAGGGCGCAATTCTCGGAGGTACAATGTAGGTCGACTGCGGCTCCACGCCTCCACGCAGCCGTACGGAGGCGCGGATGTAGAGTGGAGTGGCCCTGCATTCTATAGTTGTACTGCCACCTTTTGTCTTCAAGATGTTCAGCGTAGGCCTTACCTACTTTTTTTAACGTTACTCAGGCCATGTATGTAGCCTGTAGGCTGAATAATGATAATTGGGAGACTTCTGAGTCTGAGACGTTGGTGGCAGCAAACACACCCATCCTTTTTTCATTGTTTACGTCATTTTTAAGCTGAAGCGTGCATGCTCAATGATGCAAACAATGGGAAAAGGACTGGTACGTTTGCTGCCACCAATGTCTCGAAAGTCTCCCATTGTACATGTACAGGTTGTAAGAAATTATTCCACGTTTTGTTAATTCTAAAAATGGAAACATTTAACCATATCTGGCAATCACTGGTCACCTTGTGCAGTGTGCACAAACCCTTTGAGTTTGAGACTGGTCTGAAAATTTCTGTGTTTTCTCAATATTTACATGTACTTTAATATTTTCGCAGTGGCTATTGTTACGGCAGCCGTAACGCATTTCCCATTTTCTATCGTTACGGTAGACTGCAACTGTTATAAAAACATGACAAGAAAATATAAAATTAGAAGCAAAATCCTACCCTCTATCGACTGAGCTGTCGCACTGCTCGCTAAAACGTGTGGAAACAAATAATTATATACCTGCGTGCGTATCAAAAAGTATCGTAGAGGGCGCTAAACAACGACTGCCGTAACGATAGCCACTTCGTAATATTTTCCCTTCTTATTTTGATTTTTAAGGACATACATGTATATGTACATGTACACATGTTTTATCATTTTTTGATGGTTGATAGGTCACTGAAGTGAAAGGAAAAATTAGTGATGGCCAGATATGGGAATTTTTCCGTTTTTCAATAATTTTTCAACAATTTGATGGTGTGCCCTCTGGGGCAAGTAGAGATTGCCATGTCACTTGAACGCCTCTTTCAAAACATTGCCAAAAATAAAACTAGCATGATTAGGGCTGTCTATTTTTTGAATAATTTAGTATTTGATTAATTGAAACTGTCATGAACTGTGTTTGACTGAATATTTGAATGCAGCTGTGTGCTGCGCCCATGGAATGTTGCACGCAAAGTGTGCCGGGTAAAATGTGCGTGCAGCGATTGATATTGTGAACTAAGAAATATGGGCCACTGCTAGGCCAAACTTGGGCGCTAGAACTCCTTAATTTTGTCAAAATGACTGTAAATTGGCAGTTTCATGAACATCCAGCTTAATTAAAAAAGGTGCCTAAATCATGGCAAAGACTTGACCAAAAAAAAGTTACATCAGGTGCCTACATGTACTTGCTTTTAACAACAAGTCAAAGAGGAACTACTGGGGCTTCAAATCATTTTTTGAGCTGCAAATCAATGAAATTTGGCCTGTTTGATGGTGCAGTGGGTGTCACCACCATGGGCATGTACATTTACATTTAAACAATAGTTAAGTTCCCTGACCTGAGATTAGGAAACTGGACGACTGGTACATAAGCAACAAAGCGCGCAAACACAGGGGTCACGATCACGTGAAATGTAGAGAAACGACTGTTTCGTCAAATGGTACAAGACGCATTGTGGTTACTTGGCTCATCCCCGCCCCTCCCTCCCCCTGCAAACAGGACGCTGGGACAGCTGATGAGCTTCACAGAATCTTGTGAAGGAAGTGGGATGGCATTCTGGGTAATTTATCATGACCTATGTATAAAGACATCTGGCTGCAGCTGTTTAAGACCGCAGTTAGCCAATGTACGCAAATGCTATCCGAAAACTGTCTCTTAGAAATACATACATTTCGTACCGGATGTGACTTCTTTTTCATTGCGGACCATGTGAACAAATTTTGAGCGTCGCATAATATACAATTTGACCATTCATGAATTCGAAACGGAGCCTGAACAAGTGCAGGAATTGAAAATTTACAAAGCAGATAAGTTTTACAGATTTTCCTACATTATTACGCTTTTCAATGAAAAAAAAATAAATAAAACTAGTGATGACTCATTCTTGACGGCCGTTTCAAACCTTGCAGGGTCGTGGCTGTGATGACTTGCATGTCACAGGTTACACAAAATCTATCCAATCAGAGCGTGATTCATCTGCCTGTCCCAGCGTCCTATTTGCAGGGCGGGGGGTACGAGCGAAAGTGGAAAAAGGCTCTAGTAGTTAAGAATATTTAACAGGTTCATGTACAGAATTAATTGCCCCAATGTGATATCCTGCCCCAACAAAGTTACATCCACATTTATGGCAATTTAACCTCTGTAAAGTGGCGTCAGGATACATGAACATTCTGTCGAAAATATTTGCTACTTTTTAAAATATGTTTCTGTATTGTAATTTGAATTGTATGACGTCCATAGTCTTACTGAAATTTAGTTATTTTATTTTATTCCCAGACCGGCAACTCGCAACCAAGTAAAACATGGGGTAAGTAGCACTTATCATTATTTAAAAATTAAACAAAATCAATAGCCACGCTGAATGAAGATGTCGCAGTGACATTGAAAGCTACCGGTACGTCGCTGCAATATTTTTGATTCCAAAGATTTAAGAAGTTCGTGGAAAGTCCTATCAGTGCCAAGCCTACGGTATTACAGAGAGACATGTACATGTATGTAAAGCACAGGTGATGGAAAATGTGGGAGGCTTAGATATGAAGCTTTTGAGCAAAAATAACTAGCTATGGGGTTGAGAATGAAGGCTCAGTGTACAATATACTTTCCTCCACCTTTCTCCACTGTTCAGAACTCAGTTTGTATGAGCTTCACCGCACCCCCCAGGAGGCCATTACAGACGACACAGAGATTGCAGTCTCCCCTCGCAGCCTCCACAGTGAGCTGATGTGTCCAATATGCCTGGACATGCTGAAGAACACCTACACCACTAAGGAATGCCTGCATCGATTTTGTCAAGAGTGCATCATTACTGCGCTGAGGAGTGGGTGAGTTTTGTTGTTATTCAAAACGGCTCTCAAAACACACTACTATAATCTAGCCTACAACACCACAGAATAAGTTCTTCTGGTTGTCAGACTGTACATGTTATAGTATACACTGTTTTTGTTTTTGTTTTTTTGTCGTTTTTGTTTTCTGTTGTAGCGCCATGAGTGCCTTTTTTAGGTGGATGTGTACGCATTTTAAGTATTCATTATTATTATTAATTATTATTATTATTATTATGAACTTTCTTGGGTCCCATTTCAGCTGCTAGACACAGACATTTAATTATATTCTGTGCAAAAAATAGGTTCCCAGCCAGGTTTTTACAGATACTGCCATCTTTGTTGTCGCCAATCATTCTCAAGTTCACATATCGCCACGTAATATGAGTTTTAACCCGCATGGGCTTCATGGTGCATATGTTCTTGGGCAAGACACTTTACCACAAATTGCCTGTCTATACCCTATTTATAAATGGCTATCTGAAAGGGTAGTCACCAGATTGTACTGATCATGAGCTGCTGCAGAAAGGGTAGTAATTCCTAAGTACACTGTGTAAAGTGCTACATGTACCTGAATATAAGTATTTAATAGAGTAAGTATTAAAGGTTGTGCATTTTGTGGGCTCAATGTTCCAGTGATCGTAAGTTTGAAATCTTGCTTCAGTCATATTTTGAAATATAGACTCAAATGGAACAGCGGCCTATCAGGTATGTGACAGGCTTAGTAGCAACAATATTAAATGCAAATTCTCTTCTTAAGGAAAATCATGATTTGTAGTCAATCAATTGCTGTGATCTGCATCTGTGTTTGGTTTTCCTTTTCTAGAAACAAAGAATGTCCAACATGTCGTAAGAAACTCGTGTCCAAGCGGTCACTTCGTCCAGATCCCAACTTTGACGCCCTGATCTCCAAGATTTACCCCAGCAGAGATGAGTATGAGGCCCATCAGGTATGCAACAGTCTTAGCAGCAGCAATCTACCTTATAAAACGCAAATTCTTCTATGGATAGTTTCATAAACCCAATTACCTGTGCAGTACATTTTAGGCACAAAATAATTTCACCTCGGCCACCCCAAATGCTTCAATGCGATTTTCAAGATTTGAGGTTTTCACTTCACAATTCGAATTTGGAAGCTGAAGGATTTTAAATGATTCAGTACCTGATCTAGGATTTAGAGAGGTACTCATAGAACACTCCAAGGACTCTAGTTTTCTGAGTTTCTAGTTTGATCATATTCATTGGACAATGATGTTGGACTTCTACTTTCTTGACCTCAGGAGCGTGTTTTGGCCAAGTTGACCGGTCACCACACTACTGCGTTAAGCAACAGCATAGAGGAAGGGCTCAAGATACAAGCCATGAACAGAGCACAACGAGTGGTAAGTACACAATTAAGCCGCTGTATCACTCACTTGAATTTAGGATCTGAGAATGGCTTGCACATTGGTGTCCTTACGACCTCTGACATGAGGTCAACTCTTAAATATCCCCATTGGAACAATTAGGCCCTGTATTTTGTTTCTTTGTGTACTTGAGAACTTAACCAATCAGGCTACTGGGAAGGCAAAGAAACACTGTAGGTGGAAAGTTCTGTAAAGTAAATAGTGTCACTGCCGTCCTATTTCTTTTTACTTAAACTCTCAGAGAGTTAGTTCTGTAGGTGTATAAAGTGTGATTTGAGCAGTAGTCACCAGGGAACTGATCATAATAGTGATCATTCTTAATCCTGTAAACCCACCACCAGTCATTATATGGATTGCCTTTATGTGATTCACCCCCTATAGAGGAAGCACAATCAAGTATGTGAGGACATGGACCCAGGGGATGCCGTCTGTGGTGGCAGTGGAGGGGACATAGCAAGCCTGGACATGGATCCTGAACCTGAACAGGAAGCTGGTGAGGCAGATACCTGCAAGAGATTACGGACATCGGATGAATCCAGCACCGAGGCTTTGGAACAAGTTACTGATAGCAGTAATGCGGACACGGCTGATACACATAATAACGTATGTTGTGTAGGAAGGGAGCAACCCACTAATGGCTGTCGCTCTAGGTTTAATAAGCCTCTGTACTGATGACGTCACACTTTGTTTACATGTGTGCTTTCTTATGGGAGCCTGGTGGGGACGATGGTTTCGTAGCCCCATAGAAAAGCGCACAAGTTAACAATGTGACGTCATCAGTACAGGGGCTTATTACTCTCAACCATTACAAGCTACAATTCACAAGTGTTTGAACAGTAATGGTAATTGGTATGGAAATTGGTTGTGGTTAAACAACATACTGCACTGCATAAAACTGCAGTGAAATCTTGATAAGTCAAACCTCAAGGGAACAGGTTCAAAATTTGACTTCAGCAGAGTTTTTAGTTAAGCAGGGTTGTATATCATTGTTATACTACTGAAGGGAATGTATACTTTGTTTGACTTAACAGTTGTTCTGAGTTATCAGCTTTTGACTTATTGAGATTTCAATGTGCTTCTCTTTACATGGTGTGTGCGTCACCACCGATGGGGGTTACAATGACTGTGCTTTGACTTAAGTTTTGGCATCGTGGAAGGTGCAAGATTCTTGCCACATATAAACCCCATCAAAACAAAACAAACGCCATTGACATTGTGTAGGAGAATTAGGTGTATCTGTAGCAGAAAATGGCCAAGTGCTGTCTGCCCAACAGATACATGGAGGTGCACTGCATTATGAAACGCTGGCTGTGAGTCATTGAATGAATGTTGAAATTCCTAGGCTTGCCCCTGATTTCTTTGATTTCTCTTACTTTGTCTGCTCGCTCTCAGGAGATTGAACTCGTCTTCAAGCCGCATCCCTTGCATGAACATCAACTCTTGAGACCAGAATCCATGCGTTATCTGAAGACGTCAGCTGTAGCAACCATCGATCACCTTGGCAAATATCTCTCCATGCGTGTCGCCTTGGATGCAAGAGGTATGGAATATTCTGGACTTTTTTATTTTGTGAAAATTAAAACCTGACTGAAGTCTCATTCTGTGTCGTGGAAACAAAAAGATTGGAACAAGATTTACAAATATTCAATTGAGAAACACCATAGAAGTCTAATAAAGCATGACATTTCCTTGTGATCTGTGACTTCAAACTTCTAAGTTGCCTTTCTGAAGAAGCATTCTCTGTTGTTTTGACAAAGCCGATTATTTGAAAAGGTTTTTAGTAAAAAATGAAAACTGTAAAAAGCTAATGTATCCCCTTCAATAACAATGATGGAAGCATTTTAGGTCATTCTTATTCAGTGCTGTGTAAGCACTGGGTTATATTTTAATGCCTCTTGATGCAAAATGTTGATCATTTCGTGCACTATTTCTGAAAATCAAACCTTTTCTTTGCACCTCTGTTTGATATAATTTGCTGTCATAAGTATCCTTTTATCGCACTGACCAGCCATTTTGACTCGTTCTTACTGTCTAGAGAGTGGTCAACGTGACATTACGGGCCCCCTGGAGTTTGACATCAGTATTAGTTCCACACCGGCACAATATACGGTGAGTACTGCACCAAACAATCCCATGTATATAGCTCTCCCATATTGGCTTATTTGTACAAACATGCATTAGCTCTGTTAAATTTAGTACTGAAGTTCATTCTAACTGTATATCAGCCAAATGTTAAGCATGCTGATTCAAGTGTATCGGACCAGTCTTTATCTGTTATGTCACCCTCTGAAATTCCATACAAGATCAAGCCTATTGCTGTCATTCATTCATTTTTTTAATGGTTTTTGTTCTTCAGATATTGATAGGGTCGATGACCCTGGAGCAAGTACAGGACAAATATTGGCGAGTGTCCCGGCCATTGGAGATGTACTACAGCATCAAAGGCAGCCATTAGTGGGGGCCACGGCGCAATGTACAATGTATATAACCTAATGTATTTGAAATGTCTTGTGTTGTCTGGTCTTGTTTGTGAACTCAGTCAATATAAATGTGCACCACCAAGTGAATGCACATATGTGACGAGTTATTTCGCAATGCAGTGCACTACCAAGCAGTTTTTTTAAACCGACAATACAACTTTCCAACATCGTCAGTCAACATCATGTATAAATTATCCTACAGTTATTCACTTATTCTTCATTGTTAATGTGCATTACCACAAAAACATGAATGAATTTGGAAGCCTTGTAACATGACACTCGTGATCTTCATTAATATTCCAAACAATCAGACAGAACATTACAATAGTCTTTGTGAATAAATAATAGTTAAGAGACAAGTAAACTTTTGTTGACAAAAAGGCCTGCCTGCGGTAACCTTGTTGGTGCATTGCATTGTGAATTGCCCGTTTCATCTTCATGTGAACAAAAGTGCCAACCTGGTACATATTGTTACTTGTGCTATTTTTGAAAATGACCAAAATTTCAATAATTACCACAAACATTCGGGGAGTTGGCAGTTATTTGCATATACGCATGAATTATGAACGAGAATGTAATATTTAGTGTATGTGATCTTACTAGGGGAGATTGGAAATAAAAAAACATGGTGAAAGCAACCCATCATTTTGGATCTCATTGGCTTTATTTCATCACATTCTTTTCAAAGGTTATTGTTATGTGTTACACTGACTGCTGCTGCATTTAAAATGCAAGGAACTATTTGCATTTGAAATTGTTGGCAACATTGCTCCTTTAATCTACTGGCTCAGTGACATCTAACCTGTTTCACTGATTGTTTAAAAATACTTGATAATGTTCGGAAAATTAAAAAAATACAATTACCAATATGTAACTTCCAAAATCTCAAAGTTTAAATATACAAACTACATTATGTCACTCTCTAATTTTTATAAATCACACTTGATATTTATTTTTGAAACAATAAATTTATTACAAGAATTATTTCACAGGCAAAAGCCAATTTCAGGAAATCACAAAGCATTGAAAGTTGCTAAGCATGTGAAAAGACTATTAAAGCAACTACAGGCAAGGGTACCAGCCAAAATGCCCTGAGATGCATAACATGTACCTGGTACGTATCGCTTGATTTCAACTACAGAAGCAGATTCTAAGAAGTTAAGCTGTTTAGATTTCTACATTGCTTTCAAGTCATTGGATTCGTTGTCTTTATCATTGAAGTATTGGTTCTTTGTACAAATTAAACTCTACATGTGGTATTCAAAAGTTCTGAGTATTAAACGTTGCATGTACTCCAGACTGCCTACATTTTTTGTCTCTTTTCATGTGTCATACTTGTGTCAACATTTAGGAATAATTTCAAAATTCACAGTTTTAGTTGGGCAGTGTTGCAGACCAGTCCACTACAAGTCCAGTCTCAAGTTGTTTGTTATTGTTCATCCACTTTACTTGTGCCCAGTCTTGTGAATAAACTTGTGATAGACTGCTGTGCATTGTCAAATAAAAATTTAGTATATTATTCTAACTTTTACTTGATTGAATATATACTCAATATTTGGTTTGAAATGCGCTGTTAAAGTGTAACATGCGTGGGCCTAAACTGACCACCAAACGGGATTTGCGTGCACCTGCGCTTATCAAAAATTAATAGAACTGGTGGCGGTGGTTGATATATAGTGACCAAATTTGAAGAAGACATTTGAGCATCATAATAAGTCCTCATGGGAGCTCTCAAATCATGGGCAAAAGTGGCTTTTGATAAAAGTGTAACATTGGACCCCCAAAGCCCCCCATTATACGATTAAAATAACATTGATGTATTCCATCCATGTCTCCTGGCAACCGCTCACATTTTTCGTATATTTGAATTGAAAAAATGCTATTTGCATGATTAGTTGATTATCAAAATTGGAGTATTTGGGACGGCTCCATAGTGGACTAGACTACACCACCAGTTGGGGTTTGCCATTAATTAAGCATTGCTCTGGAGCGTAGCGCTGTCATAATTTGGATTGGCAATACTGAGATCTCTGCCTAGTGAGCCCTCTCTGTTGTCATTAGCATCGCCCGTCTCATTCTTGTACAGCACAGAGGGGATATCCTTGAGAACTCGCCGACGTCGGATGAAGTACACAGCTCCAGTGGCTATGACCACAAAAGCAACGGCCAATAAGATGCCAAGGAGGACTTCTGTAGCAATCGTACCGCCAGACACCTGGGCCGATGTATCCCCGGGCTTTGCAACTACATGGAGAACAAACAGAATATTGCGTATTATTACATCTCATACATATTCATGAGCCAAACTTGCTTCTTTTATTGGTCGATATTCCAAAGTGTCAGGTAGTATTAACAGACCACTACAGAAATTTGAGAAATTGGTTATCCAGAGAAATCCCACATATGTGCACAACAGTCCAACAGGCTGGAACATGAAGCATGCCATTAGGCAGGTGTATGTGTTGGTGCCCATTGGATCAGTGTACTGAAGATATAATCCTACTTTGAAATATAATCCAATCAGGTAACAAAACTATTCAAACTGATGAAGGGAATAATAAAGGGATATCACAGACAGTTACTTACGTTCATCGCAGCTATTTTCCCGGATCATCAGGTTATCTATGGCGATGTAACCCGTGCTACTGGAACCAAGTTTGCCAGTAAAGAAAATCTGTCAAGAAAGTGCGATGAAAAACAGTTATTGATAAAAGCAACTGGTGCAGGTACAATTTTAGACGTTTATGTTAAGACCAGAGTTACGTAGTATAAACCATTCTGATCACTATGGGCTCCGTGCACCAACAAAAGAGGGCATATTTTTACCTCTTTTTAGAGCTCCGTGGACGGGACACACAGTGTGCCCGTACTGTACTATGTGTAAGCTGGTTCGCGCACGAAGTACACACAACTTTCTGAATGTGTAAAAGCTATAGCCATTGACTTTCGCGTGAGCATCAGGGGTCGTCGGCGTGCGAATACTTTCAAATTCAACTTGCGATGGTCTCCAAGACTAATCCCCGCCTCCAATAACTTTGGATACATTTGAAATACGCAGTGGATGGATCGGCAACCAGTCTAGGTCAACCTCAACTCTCCTTTTCTGGCCGTTGATGGGGTACCTGTGTACAGAGCCATACACTACTGGAGATCCCTTTCAATGGTGAATGCATTGTACCAGCCATCATGGCCATAGGATCAGGTTATCTGTGCGTGGCAAGTCACTTTATACAATAGCTGGCTCAATGCCTTGGCCATGGAAGGGGAACCATTGAAGGGGAACCATTGAAGAGGCACCATTGAAGAGGCACAATTGAAGGGGACGCCGTGAATGTTCAGTGAACTGCATAGTGATAGCTGCTTGGATTAATCTATAGAATGTATGACAAAGCAGATAGTGGGAAAAGTCCCAATCACAGCCGTAAAATGTGAATGTGTGAGCACACAAAGTAGTCTTGCTTTGAGGGGAAAAGGCAACACTGTGCTTTAAATGAAGGTGAAAGTAGACAATAAAAAACACTCTAATAAAAATCAAAGCTGAGCTGCCAAGATCTTAGAATGCACTTACTGTACAAACAGTTTTGAACAAATACATTGCACTGTAAAATATACGATATCCGACTGTTATTTCGCCCGCCTCTTAATATCACATTGTTTATGACTTGACAGTCGTTTAAATACAGTTTTAAAAATGTACGTTTTAATTCCCAGATGCAACAACAGTTTTAAGAAAAGTCTCCCTCTCACCATAAAGTCTTCACCAACTTCTGCCTTGGTCAGTGTCCTGCGGTCGTGCGTCCAGCCTGTCACGTCAGTCTTGAGCATCAAGTCATAAGGCACGCCAGCCTTCTGATATACAGACACCATCAGTTCTCCCTCCTTGTATATGGTGTAGTCATAGTCCAAGCAGTGTTCATTAGTGTGGCCGGCCATGAGGGGACTCAAGATGACCGCCCAGGTATCGGGTTTGAAGAAGGTGCCATCCAGGTACATGAAGGAGCCATCACCTAGCAAAACAAAATGAGATCGTTGACTTGCATGAGGCTTTTACAAAACACTGACTCAGTAGCGCTTCCCGTGATCTTCAACAAATTTGATTTTGTCTTTGTTTTACTCCAACCAAAAACCCAACTTTTTTTCCTTTTTTGGGATGTCTGCAACCCTCTGAAACAAAGGTTTTTGTTTTGGGCACAAAGAGATCGGTTTTGGGAGCAGACTGACTCCCTGTTCTTACATTTCTTTTGGATCGATGCCACATCCAAAAGTGAATAATTTTTGTATTGCTAGAAAAACAGCAATTTAGAAAAGGAATCTATTTTTAGGGATGGAACCCTAAAATAGCACGGAGAATGCAACTTTAAGTTATGGTTTTCATGAAGAGTGAATGCTAATGAGCATATGTGTGTTACTTCTATTGCTGATTTGTTCTTGTTGTTGTCATTGTTTCAGGTTTTATCATCAATGGCGGGCATGATTGCTGCCATTGTCATAATGCTAACATGTCATTGCATTACATTGATCATTTGCATAAATGTCATTCTCCTGAAGTCAGCAACATCATCATCATGTTCATGCAATCTCAATGTTGTCATCACATTATTCACATGTTCCATGATCATCATTCTCGGCAGAACAATTATGGTGTGTGACTCTAATCATCGTTGTCATCACCTCATTTTCATTTCACAATGCCACTGCCATCATCATTGCAAATGCTCCATAGAACCAGCCAGCACTATCTGGCTGTCATTTCTAAATGACATTGCTATCGTCACCATTGTCAATTGTCATGCTAATGACATGGTAATTGCTCCTCCACACCATACCTGCCAGCAGTTCTCCAGGGAGGGTAGAGTCTGTGATGTATTGATCATACCACAGCCAGTAGGTGTCAGCTTCATAGTATTGGTGGAACCCGTTCAAGTCTCCAGGCATCTCAAAAGAAGTGAAGGCTTCCTTAGCAAAGCCAGGGCACGGCTCAAACCGTAGGCTGATGTCATCAATGGCCATATCACCTGCCACTCCGTAACCAACGACACCTTCAAATATAATCTGAAGAAATAAGAGTAACTTGCTATGACATGTGATATTATGTGACCCCATGTGACACCGTGACACCACGGCGACACACCGTGTGACACAAAGAGCACCAAGGGATCCATCCTTGTACGTCACAGTTTCCAATATCCAAATTCCCTCAAGCCACTGCATTACTGATTGTTTGCCAAAACAAACTGAATGATTATAATGCAAAAACTGGTCACAATAAATTTGTAAACTTTTTTCAAAGGTTAACATCAATGACTGAACAGTAAATGCGAATTGTTCCCAGGTTCTATGAAAGTCTATCAACAAAAATGTTAAGTTTGTGGTTTTCTACAAAGCATCTGGGTAGAGTCCGTGTCCTATCAAATTTAGACTGCTGTAAAATTGTGCAATTTAATTTTTATGGACTCCTTCTATGGACACTTGCTGTTTGTGAGATGCACTGTGTATAGAGACATGCACAATACAACCAACGAATCTGTACTTCAACAATTGCACACTGCACCAGTCAAAAGTCTCCTACCTGAAACCGCTCCCCCATGTTAGTCAAGTCCACTGCCGCTGGCCGCCACATGTCCTTGGAGTTGCCCGTCAGTGACAGCAGCAACCCGTTTGCCGTTTGGGTCAGCCAATAGACGTTGATTTTGCCCACATCGGGGCCGTTCATGTGATAGAAGAATACCATGCATTTGGGGGTGCCTGACACATGGTACATGGGAGGGCTCATTAGACGAGCTCGATCGTCCGGCCGCTGGGGTAGGGATGCCTCCACGTACATGTACGTCCCTAAAAAGAAAAAGATGCAACAAACGGATCATCAAATAAGGGTTATAAGTAGGACCCATTACAAAGCATTATTTTATCTACTGTTCATGTAATTATACTGTCCAGGGTCCACAACAAGCAAAAGATCTGAGAAGTTTGATTGAACGAACAGGAACATGAGTCTTTCACACACTCGTCTCGGTCCGGCAACATGCAACCTGTGATGTGACCAATGTTGGCATGTGGCATTATGGTGTCAAGTATGCTCCACTAAAGTGATTCTGAATGTCCACAAACCCGTTGCATCTTTGTGTGAGCTTCAGGCATTGTCAGCTATGCGTCAAATAGGGCGTGTGCAAGTGAAGTCAGTCAAACTATGGTTAACCAAGCTCAATCTTCCTCCCCACTAATTTCCGTCCCAACAACCACTTACCTTTCTCAGTCCCCAGGGTATGATCCACCTGTGGCCCTGTGCCCTTTGATGCCGTGGCACCGCTGTGCTCCAACCAATAGAAGTCGTAATATCTCTGATGCTCGTAGCCACAAGCTTTGAAGCCAGACTCAAAGTCACAACTACCGTCCATGGGGTTTGGAGCAGCCGTGGCTATGGATGAAATAGAAAGGAAAAACTGGCTCAGAGTTAGTCCTATACCAACAAGAAAGGAGATGAAATACTGTATCAAATAGACAAGCATACTATTGTGTTCTAGGCTTATAATCTTATAGGCATTTCACAGTTATTTTGACCGCCATCTCTTGAAAGATGACATTCAACTTGAAAACAGTTGCTCATAACGGATGATTTATAGAAGTTGCATGTTGCAGACAAAAAGACAGGATAAACTTAGTATGAAGCTTTCAGTTTTTCAGTGTTGACTCCCACTTATTGATGCTCTTCTTTAAATGATGATGATGATTTTATTAGATTTTTTTTTTATATTTTTTTTTTTTTAGATTGATTGGGTTTTCCAGTTGAGATAGCTTGAAAAGTCCACAGAAAGTGTTTATGCATAGTATGCATGTTTGGTGTTAGGATTGTGTATTTCTGCTTCAAATTTCAATATTTTTATCAAAGTTCTGTTGGAGAGACGTGAGCATGTAAGGTTCTGATTACATTTGATAAGTTACAATCTCTTAATAAATGATAGTATTTCCACATTGTGTCCGCTTGACAATGTTCTTGGGTGTATGGCAAACTCATATCAACTTACCTTTTGGACAAGCACCCATTGTGAACTTGATATCGTCAAGGCCGACATTGTTGTAGTAGCTGTACAAAGCCTCAAACACAACCTGTGCAAACAGTCAGATAGTACACAAACTCTTGAAGTTCTAGGTAGCGATAAGGCAGTGAGCTGTTATGCCTGGAACATCATATCACACTGTTTTGATTTTGTCTTATTTAGGAAATATATCTTATTCACAGAAATAGCTTGTGTTTTTAGCCAATGTTTTTAATGCTATAATTTTAGGAAATATTAACAAGAGTATTTTTGGTGAGTTTGTGGAACCTATTCAAAAGCTATAATATAAAGTGCATGTGTTACAGCTAATGCATGTGTGACTAGACTTACAGTCAGTTCTCAAGAACTACAGAGATCAATTGGAGGTTTGGCTTAGAGCAAGCATGACTAAGTATAGTAAACTGTAATTTGACTGGCTTCACTCGAACCCACACCAGTCAACCAGAGTTTGATTTTGCCTAGCTGGTTACAATAGCCACACTACCGTAATTTTCGGAATATAAGCCGCGGCTTATACGATGATTTTGCCCATGAAAATGTTTACTGCGGCTTATACACAGGGCGGCTTATACGCCGAGCCTTGAAGAATAAAAATGAAATTCACATGTGTATTTAATGTACTGGTACAAGAAGAGATGTGTTGCTGAAATGAATTATCAATTAAGAAAGTCATTAACCAACCGAAACCACGTGCCACGTAAAGGTGCCGAGCGGTAAAAAGTACGGTGAAAGCTGTCTTCGATCGACGCTTGCAACAAACCGTACGTGATTCTAGTGCTGCTGCATGCAGCATGCTTTCCCCAGCGGACCACACCATTTGAGGTAATATAGGGGTGTACTATCTTGGAAACAATAATTACCAACATTTCCGCTGTTTAAAAAAAGAAAAAAGACGACTAATACTTTTTATGGTGTCCAAAACATTTCTTTATTCGATAATCAGTTGTTCAAAGTCACAATATAATTTTTGTACTTGAAATGTATTCAAGAAACGACGTAAACCTCAAAACAGGGACTACATCACCCCTTACAAAATTAATGGATTCGTCATGAAAATGGCAGCATCATTTTGACTATTTTCGAAGAAAGTTACAATCGAAACTTGAATACTGCTCGTTAGTAATCACAAACATTTGATAAGTTTTGAGATAAAAACGGACCTGTATATTTTTAGGACAAAACAAATCAGCATCTGTTGCCACAAAGCAAGATTTGTACGTAGCGCTCCAGTCAGACAACACACACAATGGGGGAAAATCACGGTCGGTTGCATACTCTCTCGCGTGCTGCAGGAAAATGTTGTCATAGGCCGGCGCGGTGCAGGCTGCCGCACCGGGCGATGTATTAACTTTTACGGCCGGGGACCGGACGGGGCAGCCGGCAGCAATTCCCGGTGTTTATTTCTCAACATCAATTTCCACATTTGTTTGTGAGAGTATCGATTGTAAATGATTTGATACAACTTTTGTGGCCCTTTTTATAGCTTCTGTAGTGTAAATGGAACTGGTTCAAAGCAATTTGGCTAGAATTTGGAGGCCTTACAAAATTGAAACCGCTGCCGTCGGTACGGCTTATATGCCGGTGCGGCGTATACGCCAACTTTAAATCTTAATTTGCAGGATTTTGCGTGCTGCAGCTTATACGCCGCGTGGCTTATATTCCGAAAATTACGGTAATTATAATGCACTGCAGGATACCAGGTCAGATATTGTTTGATAACATTTTGACTAGCGTGTAGCTATTTAACGTTGCGTGCTCTTCAAAAGATTTCATTTTTGTGTCTCCTTATATATTTTTAACTTGTATGTTTTACTTCAACCACAACACCTCCTTTTTTTTCTCCACAGGGGTGTCTATACAACCCTCTAAAAAAAAGATTTCATTTTAGGCACAAACAGATCCACCTTGCGAGCAGACATGGCTCCCGGTCCATACATTATTGATACTGATTGTGGGGTGGGAACCAGTCAATCCTGCGAGACCGGAATTATTGTTGGGCCGCAAGTAATTTGAAATTGATTAAGTAATGATTCAATAACTAAACATAGGTCGATTTTTTTCGGTCCATGTCTCATTCAAAAGTGAATAACTTTTGCTTTGCTAGAAACATAGCAATTTAGAAAAGAAGGTTTTTAAAGAATACCTGGAAGTTGGAGTCCATGGGAGGAATATCCACACGAGCCATGTTCCATTTGTCCCCCTGATCTCCATATATGGAGAAGAGTGGATCGATGGCGAGAGTGTCGCCCCAACCAGCCAAGTAGATCATCAGGAAATCTGGTCGGTAACCAGACATGAAGTAGTAGAACTCCAAGCACTGGGATTGGTTGGTACCCATGAGTAGCGGTGAGTAGATATCTGCTCTGTCGTCATCTCGGAGGTAGTAAGATCTGGTGTCGATGTACAGGTAGTGGCCTGGGATTTATCAAAATATAAAAAAAAAATGAGAAAAACAACAAAAACATGTCACTGATCCCAAAGTCCATTTTGTATTTACAAAAGTTGAGCCAATCTTAAGGTTTGATAAATTCTTGAAACGTAGTTTAGTCTACCGCATCTTTTTAAAATATTTTAAAAAACTACAATACCTTATCCTGGTTTAGGGTAAAGCAAAAATCAGATTTTTATTCTGAAAAAGTAGCTCAAACTTTGTGAGTTCTCAAAGCAAAATGTTTTCCTTTAAAGGGAATAATATACATCATTTGCTTTTGCTGTAATTTTCAGAAATGGATGGAATTGGGGGGTTGGAAATATATAGCAAATATAGTTACACTGACTTTTTTGAGGTTTTGGGTTCGAAAATGCTATAAAAACCAAGAAAAACAATCATTTTCCTGTAGTCTGGTTCCCTGACTCAATATAAGAAGAAACAGAGCACTTTACATACATTGGGGAATTGTAAGGTCAGGGAACCAGTCTAGTTTTCTTGTACCCGTTCATAGGTGTGTAATCGATTGCAAACAAGTGCGATGGTCAATTGGGGCCAATATATTTGAAAAAAGCCAGTTTTGTCCAACGCTGGTCGGCCGACCAGCGTTGAAAATTTAAACAAAAATACCACTTTTCTTGAAAATGACAGTATACCAGGTGCCATGATTTTACAGGATGCTTTACACTGTCATTCACTAACAGTCCAGCAAGGTATTTCAAAATGATTTGGTAGTTTTATTTTTTGATGTTTGCAAATGTTGTATTTTCCCTTTAATACATTTTTAAATGCGAGGAGTAAGGTTCAGTTGTTAAAACACCTTTGTTATACACTAGTGGATAAATTACTGGCTGACAATTATTTTACTAAAATGTGACACTTTGTTTTGGTGACACTATATTTTGAACAAAACATCCCTTGGTTCTATTTTTTGGCGAAAAAACAGGCCACGTACCATTAGCAGTTCCTAGTGTATGGTCAATCGGTATAGGAGAAGCCCTCCCATATGACCAATCATACTCATCATAGATGGACTGGGTGTAGCCACACATTGTATTGTTCACGTCTTCAAAATCACAGTTTGCGGACGAGACAGGCGCTGGCGTGGTCGTTGGAATTGGCGCACCGGTCGTAACTGTTAAACAAAGGTGGTTAAGTCAACTGTGAGAGATAACAACTCAGAGAACACTTTTCTTTGTAAATCAAATTGATTATACAGTGCATGTGATTAGATTTGAAATAATAAAAACTATGGTAAACTATAGAAGGTTCACAATAAGAACTGTTAGTTGTATAACGATATTTATATATCAAAATACACTACTTACCTTTACGTTTTCAGGTAGAATATTTAGTTATTTTTTTTTTACTAGTAGGTTGGTTTTTCGGTCAAGGTAGTTGCCAGAATGTGGAATTGAACTAGTCCGAGTATCACCCGTTATCCACGGAGCCCAGACTCCTGTCTAACGTCTAATATACCAAAGTATACAGATTTTCTTGCGCCTCAGCCAATCGGAGTCGACTTTACTAAATCGTGACGTCATTTCATTCCCAAATCAGGACCAAACGTTTGATTGGTCAATTCAAAAGCAGTGTTTTTGTAACACAACAGCCGGGCGCGTATCGCGTAACATAATACATAGCGCGTGACCACAGCCTTTGTTGCTGTGTCTAGGTTTCTTTTATCCATGTCTATGACGCGACAATGTGTGAATGACCCAACAACCGATATAGAAAGCGCCCGCTGATTGGTCAAAATCTAGAGGTCAAGATGCGGTTGTCTTGCATAATTAATCAGCGAATTTGCTCAAATGTTATTCTACATGTATCTGTTATGGTCTATTAAACAGACTAGGATTGAACCAGGTCAAAATGAAAAAAACATTCAATTTGATTAGTTATGTTCATCGTGTGCCACTGTAAATTTGTATTTTCTGGGATCAAAGCAAAACAATACTTACATGGAGGACAATCAGCTCCTTCGTAGAACGTGACGTCATCAATAGCCATGTTGTCTCTGTATGCCTGCCCTCTGGTCCCCTCAAAGACAAACTGGGGACAAGATTTCAAAAAGAAATACAGGAAAAAAGATTAATTTAATTTGCATCTGGGCAAAATGTACTGGATATAGCTTTAAAGAAAATCTGGTCAATTTAAAGCTGGCTTATTTCCCAACTCCAGGCTTTCATGCACTCCCAGGTGAAAAAGTAGATCGGTAGGATCAAAATAAAACAAAAAAATATCAGGATAAAAGTAGGACTTTTGCGGGCTTTCAGGAGTAGTTTCCATTGATGCTCACCCATGTCCATAGCATATAAGCCTCATTTGGCATGTTCTGTATCCACAACACTTGTGCTCCATCCTCAACTAAGCTCTTGGAAGTACAGTTGCAGTACTCCTGCGCCCAAGCCCTTCATTGTGTGATTTACATATGACAGTGCATAACACTGTTTGAAAAATATTCAATGAGATTTCTTTTTTTTCGCAGTTGTGGGACTGTAACATAGGAATTTCTTTTTTAAATTTCGAATTTCAAGAGAAAAGTAGGAGCAAGGTGAAAAAGACTAGGTAGGAGGAATACTTGAAAGCCTGTGACTCCCTAAGAAATGTGTCGATTACAATGGACTGTGTGTATAAACAATAGATGGCGCTTTGTTTCCACTTGTTAGTGATCCATATGTACACAGCGGTTTGCATATTATGGTGCGAGGTATGCAAGATGGAGTTTAACTCTAAATATGCACAAACACATTGTGTCTTCACATGAGCATCAGGCGCTGTCAGTAATTATTATGCATGCACGAGTCTTTACAGAGTCATCTCCCCCAACTGTTTGTCTATAATCGTGGAGGACTTATTGTGCATGGTGTCCATTCCAACCCAGCGTGACAGTTCAGGTCTCACTTGTGCTAATTGAAGAACACACATTTCAATTTACCAGCCAAGCTAAGGCCATCAGTGCTACAAGTAACTCTATGACATACATGCACAGAATAGTGAAATTCTTGGTTTCAATTCTAATTTCAAGTGCTTTCTTTACCTACCCTGAATTTGTAGTCTGTGACCGGTACATCCACCGTGGCCCTGTGCCAGTAGTTGCCCTTATCTCCACTCATACTCCACACAGGGTCATCAGGCAGGTCGGTTGCACCACTCTTCTTCATGTAGACATGTAAAGACTCAATGTCCCGGCCATACATGTGATACCAGAACTCTAAGCAGGATTGTCGAGGTTGAACCTTGGCTTCTGGAGACAGCAGCCGAGCAGTGCCACCGGGGAACGTGTTGTAATCCTCCTGGATGTACATGTAGAACCCTGGTGGTCAAATGGTCAAGGATTGTGTGAAAAGCTGGCAAAATGTCGGTTGGGAACTTTCTTTCAGGTTTGGTAACAAGAGGCCATTTCACATTGCGATCTCTGCTAGCTGTGTTGATTTCAACATGGGTCCTTTATGAGCAAACCCAGGTACATGTAGGGCTGAACATGGATTAGAAAGGCATATGATTTACATAATAATAACCCACTCATGTAGCAACAGCTGCCGCAGTCATTATTGTGTCTCAACCGTAGATTGAAAAAGTAGTAGTAGATTCTTCTATATGAGACAAGGTAATTAGTTTTAATGATACAGGACGAGGGTTCTCAGAATTCAAAAGCATGGTACATGTCAAAAATATATGATGGGACAAAGGAGAAGTTCAACTGCCAATGGAATTAGGAAAAAACATTGAAAGATTTTATCAAGTTTTTTCACAGTTTTTCAAGTTGCAATACTGATGAGGAAAAAAATGCACTTGGAATTCCTGTGTTTTTATGGACAATCTTTTGTTTGCAAACGTAGCTTTGTGGCTCTATTCATGGATGTTGTGATACTTTACTTTGCTTGTGGAATCTTTCTTGTGCTTTAATTTATTCCAACATTCATTTTAGGTTATTGACAACGTCCAATCAGTTGGGTGATGGTTTTTTGAATTGTTTTTTTTTATGGTTTGATATCATTTTAGTATTGTTTTATTTTTGATGCCATTTTGTGTTACTTTTATCATTTATTTATTTCATCTGGTTTTGGGAATCCTGTTTGACTGTTTTACAATGTGTTTAGCCTGTTTTACAATGCATTTGGTCTTTTTGATATATTGAAGTTTCCTTTCGGCTTTCATGTTTGTTTTTTGTTTGATATAAATATATTTATATTGATCAACTTTGGTTTTATCTTTATCTAGGAAAACAACTTTTTGGAAGTTAATGTGTGAGGCATTTGTTTGGCAGTCTGGGTTGTGTTTTTACAAAAAAAAAAACATGTGCAAGGTTTTTAGGTTTAACCTCAAGTTTAAATAGGCATTCCATATTCATAATCATCAAATCACACAAGTAACTTCTACAGAGCATGTCAAGTATTTGCATTTTATAGATCTTGAAAGAGTTCAGGAACTAGGTCTTCGCTAAAAAACCTGAGGATTGGCAAATGCTGTCAAAGCATTGTAAAAAGTTTGCAGGGCACATGTGACTTCAGGACTAAAGACATATTTGCACATAAGAAAAACAAACATTGGAAAACCTACCCACTAGCTATTCGGTAGGAATACATGAAGGCCTATTTACTAGCAGATAAACCACACAATGGCCGAGTATAACTTTGTTTGACAGACTTCCTGAAGAAGTTTGTTATCGGTAGAATAAATATACCACTTGTCCTCTGGACTTACCAAAAACCAAACAGTCCAATATTTATCTTTTGTTCGCAAACAACACTCTTATCTCAGCCCTGAACCACTTCACACACTAGTATTAACAAGGTGATTATATTGAAGCCAGAAGATAAATGGTAAAATAAAGTGTTTCATGGCCCATAAAACTTGTTTTTATGATGTTGTAAAGTTGGCTTCTTGGTTCACAAGGCCTACCTTATACAACAAATTTGGGGACAAATATTATCTAAGTAGCCAGGAACACGCTGGTACAACTTTACTTTTGCAAGTTGAAAGTAGTAAAGGAATAAAAGTTTGAAACCACAGAAAAAATGTTCTAGGGAATATTTTCTTTTTAAACAATCCCTGCATCATTTTTGTACTAAAACTAAAAACCTGGGGTCAATTTCAGTGCACTTCGTAGCTCATACATAGGGCTTGCTGTGACGGCCATCTCTGTAGGAGAACTGCAACTGCGTATTTTGCGCAATCAAGCAGGCATTGCACAGTGTTGAAAATGTTCCAAACACGCGCGCTTGTTGCACGAAATGTGTTCGAAATACAACGCAGCCAGATCGCGTCATGCAAGTTGACGCTCAAAATGCTGATGCAAATGGATGGTCTGTAGGAAATTACGTCATTTGAACGAGACCTATTGGAAGCACAGCAAAGATCTGCTCATCAAAAACAGATTACCATGCCAAAATGCCATGCTATTTGCTTATGGACCTCAGCAGAATTTTGCTCAGAACATTGATTTAATAAATACTATTTTCTGTTAAGCAACTCTAAGAAATAGGGCGCTGGTTTGATGACAATGTTATGTTAAAGGTAATTCATCACACTCTCACCAAGTTGACTGTTGGTCGTGTGGTCTTCAACTGGCCCAGTATTGGTTAGTCGCTGATTGGCGCCATTTTGCCATACCCAATCAAAATCGTCTGCAGTATCTTGCACGTAGTAGCAGATCTCAATCTCTTCAAAGTCACAAGTGATACTGGAGTAGTTCTTCAGTCCAGCTGCAACCAATGAAAGATTTTCTTCAAAAATGTAACATCAGCATACATTCAACAAATGAGCAAAATCTCAATCCAGGAAACATAATAAAATAAGTAGGCCTATTAAAAACAAACTGGTCGATTGTACATCCTGTGTTTGACAAATGAGGCTTCTAGCAGGTTAAAGGGGCACATTGTCCTGAAATCACCAACTTTTAATGATTAAGATTGTTTACTTAAGCCTTTTCCAAGGTCTGGTTGAAAGGAAAAAGGAAACTGACCTAATGTCACACTGTTCCTGGGAAAAGACACAAAAACACCCCTGTTGTTTGCTTCTGATGCAGCAGACTTTTTGTGGCATACGTACTTCCAGCCATTAGTCTCCTACTGGACGTTAAGTTGGCCCAACTTCAGACAGTTCAATGAACAGTACACAACGTGAGTGTACGCTTAATGTATAAGTAGGCCTACTGTGAACTCAGCACCAATACACACATGCTGTTTCCCACACGTCTGCAGCATGTGATACACTGATGGAACATGTGCACCCAAACCACTCAGTCACAATTTTGACCCCCGAATTCTGATTTGGCAAGAATAACAACCACATGGCAATTTTTAAAGGATGGTTGTGTGGATGTTTATATTCTACTTTTAAATGCTCATATTTCCAATTGATATTATTTTGTGTAAAGTGCAATTTGTAGACCAATTGGGTGCTTTTCAGGACCTCGTTCCCTTTCAGACAAATTTCAAGGATCTAAACCTCACCCTCTCCAGGGCAGCCCTCAGTGGATGTGATCCACACGTCGTCAAGGGCGATGTCACCTTGGTAACTGCTTCCTCGGAATGCTTCAAAAATGACCTGAAACATTGAAATATTCCAAAATGAGTTGGTGATCCATTCTTAAGTTTTATCCAATATTAGATCTTTCTTAAAATAATGCAGTTATTATGAGGGGCAAAACCCAACACAAGTAACTGGAAATGACATCTTCCCAACCAAAATGAACTTATTGCAAGTTATTAAGAGATGCTTAAAGGTCTCATTAAAAAAAAGTGGGTTCTGCTTTAGAGTTTGGGAACATTTGCAAACGATGTTGAGTTTTGATCGTATAAACTTGTAAATATGCACAGTTTCCACTATTTCAAGCATAATTCTCGTTAAATATTATACAACAATTTTGGTTTTTTTACAGTTGCACTGAACCATATAGTATGGAGCTCTCCTAGTCGACCCAAGTAGATTTTGTTTTTAAGCAGGTGAACTTTAAGGTATTAATTTTCGTATAAACAAGACAAGTGAGACGTTCCTAATGACTGCAATAGTGCATCTTTTGCTGTAGTCACTTCTTACAAATTCAAACATTGAACCATTTGTATTTGTTGAGTCATTTGGTTTGATATGACTCAGCTTGACCGTTACACCAGTCAGAAATGGATATTTAATTTGAATGATCCTCTCCCAGTGGTCTTATAGCAGTGTGTATGAATATCTGACCCCTTAAATTTTCATTTAAATCCACTTCTCTGTGAAAAGAATCTTTAAGAGATGTTTCACGGACATTTAAGTGGGGCTTATAGGACTAATCCTGTAAGGTTTTTTTCACGGTTTTTTAATGGCCCTGGCCACTGAGGATTATCATTGGTTATACATAACGGTACACTGGGTCTATCTCCATGGGTAAACAAAGGACTTTCCTTAGGGTGTTTCAGTCCTAGTCCAGCTTGATATATTTAAAAATCCGTGAAAATTAAGTTAACTGTAAATTCAAGGGAAAATGGCTCTTTAATGAATTTTAAAGGGATGAAGATGTTCATAGTGTTTGTTTACCAGGAAATCCTGATCACTCTGGAGATGAACTTCGGCAGCACGCCACTTGTCCCCACGGTTCCCCGACAATGTCCAGATGAGCTTGCGCTGTGTGGGTGCTGTGGTGTTGGCCAGGAGTACGTTCAAAGCGTCCACGTGCTGGCCGTACATGTGGTACCAGAAGATGAGGCAGTGGGCGTGGCCATGGGTCTCGGTGATGGCCGGGGAGATAAGACGTGCTACATGGCCGACGTTGACGGGGGATGAGGTCTCTATGTACATGTAATTACCTACCAAACCAAAAGACATTGAGAAGTGAGTTTTTTAATAAGGGAATAATTTATAAATATGTGCTTGGCACGTTTTAACCAAGTATGTTTAAAGCCTGTTTGGGGCCTGGTCGCCGACCCAACAAACATTCAAGGGAAACCTACCCGAACCGACTCCAAACTGAATTGACCGAAAAAAACCTGAATATTTGGCTTGGGCAACTGTGTATGATTGTTGTGCCTGAATTTACCCGCGTCTTGTGCAAATCCACACCAGTAGAGAATCATACCGTGCGGTACGGTGATTAAGACTCATAACATTACATAACATTACCTGCTGGTGCGCCTACATGTTACAGACTGTGCATGATAGATTGCAAACCACATGCACAAACACGTACCGGGTTGACGTTGGTCATACAGGGCACAATGTCTCTGCAATAATATTGTTTCGGTTTTTGGGCTTTATTTTGGGTTTTTCACAAGATGGCTTAACCGACCCGACCGACCAGAAAATTCGCAAACACAAAACCAAAAAGGAACCGACCCAACAAAGAAATTTCAAACCACACAAGACTTTGTACAGTGATTTTCAATTTGTAATGGCATTTGTGAGAAGTAAAAATTGAGGAAATCAGCGGATTGGATCCGAGGAAAAGTTGCATGCCTGTCTGTTACTACATGTAGTGTTAAAATCTTTGTTATATATTCACACGCAAAAAAATATTCTAAAAAATATTTAGTTTCAGTTATTCTATCCTCACGTATCACCATAGTCCAATTTCATTGAGCTTCATGGCACAAAAATAATTGCTTTAAAGCGAAACTGGATGACCAACCAAAATGTCATATGATGTATATAGCTTACCATTGGTTCTCACCTTTCTGATGTTAAGCTCAAACATTTGTGAAGCATTATTTTTTGTTCAGCCGTTACATGAAATTGGACCTATAAAGTATCTAAGCAAGCATCTGTATCTCTGGTCCAGAGGACTAGGTCTTCATCTATTACAACTTTGCTGGGCACATGCTGACATTAAATGTCAGTCGTAGCTCTGAACACCCATTTCAGAAATGGCCTTATGTTTGGGCAAACCTACCTGTGCTATTGCCATAGGTGTGGTCGTTCTTCGGCCCCGTTCCATAGCTTGGAGTTGCTCCATTATGGACTACCCAGTCCATATCGTCTGTACGATCCTGGGTAAAGAAGCAAATGTGGAGCGTCTCAAAGTCACACGTCACCTCCTCTGCCATGACACAAACAAAGAAAAATTACTTATCATCTATTAACACATGCTTAGAAAATAAATGCACACTCTCTTCTGGAAGTTGGTGTCATTACCTACTCAGCTGATTGATACTTAACCAGTCAGTGTTCACTCGTGCTTAAATATAAGACTTACTATGTTCTACTCAAAACAATTAGGTCAGTCAAACAATATCATGAAAGATCTAATCATTATTTTGCAAGGAGGTGATTGTTCGGTTCTGTTACTTACCGGACGGACATCTTCCATCCAACAATTTGAGATCATCAACAGCGATACACCCATCATAGTCCCTGCCACGATTTGCCTCAAATGCAACCTGAAAATATATCATATGACAAGTGTGAAATGGCTCACATAGAGACATTAACTTAATGGCCAATTCTACATGTAGCTATGGCCAATTAATCGAAGGCAGCCATTATTGCATAAACAGACAAGCAAGATTTGCTCAAAATCTTGATTCAATAGTCATGGATGCTTGGACTACCACACAACTACAGCCAACTACAGTTAGAATGAGCCTTGCAGTGTTGGTTACATTGCTATAGTTACTGTGATAGCTGCAATATTATGCACAGCAGGGAGTCAAGATTGAGAGGTTATATTCAACTGTAGACTGACTCAGGGTGATTGCACAAGGTCATATTTAACAAATGTTGACTGCTGTGACGTGGAATATTATATCCAGAGGGGCACATGCATAGATGCAACACACTTCACAAAACAACCACTTGTCCTATGGAGGTTGTTGACCCAACTTTCTCTTTGGTGCTGTTACATTGACATCATATTGCAGTTGTGAGAGAATTTCACTCATACCTACATGCATGGGTGTCACCTGATTTGTCCTGGATCTCTTATCGGATAATTTTGATTTACTGGCAACCACAGTCTGACACTTCAGCTTGCTCACTACACATGCACACGGTATGTACATGTACATGGTGTGATCATGGTGTGAGATACCCACTATGCTTTACGATATGGAATTGGGTATGAGACAGTGGGAGAATACATTTTCACCCAATGTTTTGGCCTACCCGATAGTTGGCAAAGGTTGGGTAGATGTCTAGCAATCCTCGGTTCCAGTAGCCTCCCTGATCGCCGGTTCGGTTCCACGGTATATGGACTGGGGGCGGCATGCCGTCGCGCACCACGTACCCATTGAGCGTGCCCACCTGGTTGCCCCTCATGTAGTAGTAAAACTGAAGGCATTTCTGCTGGAAGGCAGGCTGAAAAAGAGCGGTGCGAAACTCACCCAATTCCTGTACCTTGCTTTGACTAGCGACTTGGGGGACGTACAGGTACAACCCTGTTGAGAAAATATCACCAAAAATAATCAATCAATCAAGCTCAAGGCCCAATACGGTACTTCAACCAATGTTATACTGTTCAAAGAGATCTATTTACAGTAATTAGTTTCCAATATGAAGAGGAATATTGTTTTAAGTTTGTGACAAAAGTGCATGTTTTCCTAGAAGCATTGCATCTATATTTTAGTAGTGGGGGAAACCGGAGATTTCAAAAAAAACATGATTATCCAAATTTTTTTCAAACCGAATAATGATTATCCGATTTCACTTGGAGTTCCCATTCCCAACAGAAAGCTATGTGTGAGGTGCCTCATATAATGCCCTCCCAATGACTCGGTATAGTTGGCAGGATAAGTTGAATGGGCAGGCTATTCCTATACCAATAAGACCACTAGCAAGTGAATGCAGTTACAATCACAGACCATGGAGCAAATTTAAGGATGTTCAGTTGTTTTCCTTAGCCTGTGTCACAAAAAATGGAAGGCTTAATTTTTGCATATGTTGGTTTCAAATATCCATTTTCCAAATTCGAAACCGAATAGTTAAATTCAAATAAAATTGTTTATAATCCAGATTTTAATCCCACAACTAACATACTTTATTTGTAGCATAAGTTACACGTTTAAATAACTGCATTTCAGTGTTAGGGTAAACCATCAACACTCATGTTGTGGCAGTCCATGACCATTTCTCAAAACATGACTTTTTCTCAGGCTCTGGCTAATGGCCCCAGCTTCATGATGTTGGGAACCTGCCATAAAGACTTGGGCTGCATTATTCTGTGTCCATTTCTGCAAATGGAACATCAGATAATATCGTCGGTCCACCATGAAGTGATGTATCCTGTGCCCAAATCAATAGATGATACATCACTTTGTGGTGCACCCGGCGATGAAATGTGTGAAGTTAACATTTGAAGTTTTATCATTTGTTCAAACATTTCAGGCCCAGTAAATGGTTCTGAGGCCAGAAATGAAGCCACAGCTTATAACTAAGCTGATGCTTGTCAAATGGCCAACCCTTCAATTGTGGTATAAACCATCTGGGCATGTGATTACTGCACGAGCATGAGGCCCTTTCAATGGAGAAACCGTTGTGCACGCTTATTGTATATGTACAAAGCAACTGCCTTAGCTGTGACAGATTATCTGAACAATAGCTAGCACAATGCTTTCGCCATTGAAGGGGGCCTTTGTGATAGAATTGTTAGCGTGCCAGGATTGGTCTAGATCTACCCACCAGCAGATGTGGATGTTGTGTGGTCGTACACAGGCGCCTCATCATTGGGTACATAGCCAGACTGCCTAAAGATCCAATCAAAGTCATTGCGATCGTTGGGCTTGGGCGTGCACACGCGGTCATTTGGGTCATCAAAGGTGCAATCATATGAGGCCAGGGGTGTGACGGGAGTAGTGGGTTGGGGTGCCGGAGTTGTTACATCGAGCGCTGAAAAATACAAAGTACAGTAACAGTCAGTCAGTAGATGAAGCTTTGCCCTCTCAAAGTGCTATGATTAGTGGTGTGGCCAGGAATCATTCAATGGGGAGTTACCAAAAACAAATTCCTTGAAATTTGAATTTCCTCGAGGGACGTGAAAATGTTTTCTTAAATTGTAGGCATATATTTTAGGTACGCATTTACCATTTTATTTCTACTAACAATGTTGAACTAAACATCCCAAAAATTACTATAAATTACATCCCCTTGCCACGTCATTAGCAATGATGTCTAAAAGGTACGCGTACAAATTCTTACAAGTGTGTATTGCCTGCAATCGGGGACCCATACACGATCGCCAAATTGGGGACCTTCGGGAATTGGGGACCCTATTGTCCTGTATTGTTCAACGTCCCCTACTGAATGCAGAAACAAACTCATTATGTGTCAATGAAGACTTATTCACCGGATAAAGAGAAACGAATGCATGATTACAATGACTGTCTTACCTCCAGCACACTCAGCCAGTGACAAGGTAATGTCATCTAAGGCAATATCACCACGCACACCCCAACTAATATTAGCTTCATATATTATCTGGGGAATAAAAACAAATCCAACTCATTATCTTAAGACTCTAGTTCTGGTACTAGTAGGGCCTATTGGGGCTGGATATAGGTCTCCACCCAGCCTGGGACCTTGGGTGCAGAAAAAAACTTGCAAACAAATTCTGGCTTACTTTACCGACTCTTTAGCTGACAAAATTCTCCAAAATTTTCATGAGGCAAAAACAAGATCCTCAGTATTTCACCAGCCAAGTTTGAGGTCTCAAATTTTAAAGGAACTTTTCTTCACGTTTCGCACCTGAGAGTGATGTCAAGTGATTTCAATTTGAAGCCTATACGTAGACTGGTACATGCCCAACTGTTTGAAAAGATTGACCATTCAGTGGTCTGGTGGCAGACCATGGAGAGTCCATGTAGAAATAGATTCTGTGTACAAGATGCTTTTCTTTTGGCACAGTTGATTGACGCAGTTCTGAAACTGTGTTGGACTGGTTGTTTCATGTGCCAGTCTATTTTCTTGTGTTGCATGTTTTCAATACCTTAAGTTTTGGGACTCGATCTATAGTCATGCACAGGTGGAGAGTCTCAAATGTTTTTGAATGAAGTCTCCACCTTTGGCCCACCTCACATGATGACAAACAAAACATCCTTCAACCAATAGCGTAATTCTTATATATGATTCATGTCCACACTTCCATCATCAGCCACCAGCACACCAGCAAAGTTAAGTTGACAATTTATTACTTTTTTTCAATATTAAGTAACTTTTGAAACCTCTCACAGTATTGCATAATTTTGCATTCTTTCTATTTGTGTCATCAGAATTTCAAAAACAACGCAGTTTATTTAGATCCATCATCCATCCCCACCCCGGCCCCTCTGCTGTCTTGTTCAAGTACCGCTCAAGTACCTTGGGAATTCTATCACACTGGATTCTCAAATTATTCCAGATTACCTGAATGCTAGTGATACTGCTATCAACAGCGATTTCAACCTGGGTATAGACCCAGTAATCTCCCACATTTCCAGTGGCGTTGTAAATGGAGGTCTCCACATTGCGTATCTTCTTGTACACGTGCATGCTCTCCAGCGCTGTGCCAAACATGTGGTAGTAGAACTCCAAGCAGAGTTTGGGCGTACCGGCCGGGACTGCTACAGACGGGCTGAAGACTCGGGCCGTGGGAGAACCAAAGCCGAAGGTACTTACATCGGTGTCCAGAAAATGTCCTGGATGAAAGAGTCAGATTAGCGACAAGTATCTGGTCAGAAACTACAGTCTTCACTTAACACAAAGACTGTGTCTGGATTTCTTATTAGAACCTAGGAGTTACATGTATAACAAATATGAGAAAGTCAAGAGACTGAATTTGGAAGTCACTCCAAAATCAAGCTTGTCGTTCTATTTCACAAGTAACAGCTGAGTTCCTTGCGCTATGTTTTTCTCTATGTTTTAAATTCAGATTTTGATGACTCCACTATTTACAACGTTACAACCCTAACCACGGGCATGGCTCTTCAAGTAATACTAGTCAGCTGCACCTTAGTCAGCTGCACCTTAGTCAGCTGCACCTGACCCAGCTGGCCGTGGTTCAACAGAAACAGCATAGAATCAAATCTGACAACAGGCCTAAGTTTTAATTTCGCCAACTCTGAGTTCCCAAGTGCAGATTCTGCTCACGCGGCCGGCCGAGGCCAGTTGCCGGTCTGCCCTCTGCACTGCCAATTACCGCGTTTTGTCACGTATAGGCCCATACCTCACACATTGGAAATATACTCCGCCGCAAACGCTGAGAGCCCCTTTAAAAAGTGTTGATCATTAATCTTACTGGCTATTAAAATTAATACAACTGGTTGTGTGGGTCACTGTAGGTTTACTATAATTGCAACCCAATGTAGGTGTCAGGCTTTCAAATGGTCTGTATACACTATATTCATATGAACAAAAGGTGTATATATAAACAAAAAGTGAAGTTTTCAAATACTGTCAAATAAATTAGAAGTATACAAGTTGGTTAAAACTATCATCAAATTACCGGTAGTTGTCATCACACAACTAGCGTCGATATAGGTGGACAGGTGTCCCGTTCACATAACTTTTTGTAAGTGCCTAGTGACTAGTAGATACCCCTAGAACTATGGCTGTTCCGCGTAGCGGAACCCAATAGACAGCATCACCAACGAATTTGTTAACTACTACGAAACGACTACTCCACCCGGGATGTTTGGGTGCATTACACGTGAGTACGTCAAGAAGTACCACACAGAGTTTAAGGGAAAACTGTGCAGTGGTTTTCTGGCAATAGACTACATTTTGATGTATGTTTTTGTACATAGTCAGATGGTAGTCCTTTTGTAGTAGTCAACAAATCCGTTGGTGATGCTGTCTATGGGGCTCCGCTACGCGGAGCAGCCATAGTTTGGGTTTGTGTAGTTTAGGACACCTCTTTCTGTTACGTTCTTAAAGTATTTTAATTGTTCTAAAATGACTTTTGCAGCCTTCAGCAATCTTCTTTACTAGCTCTGACCAGCCCAGTTTTCATAATGTTCAGCAGTTCTTTGGTTACAAATGCAACTTCTTTATCTGAGTGATGTTCTTGTCCTAACCGTGTGCATCATCGCATTCGTAGTCCAGCGAAGCCACATTGCACTGAAGCCTGCACTGTACTGAATAATACTGGTCAATTTCCGTGTGTGTTTTACCTCGTAATTGCGCTCCAAACTGAAAACCCTACCCTCTCTTCACCAAATTAATTCTTCCATTTACATCGCCAGCTATTTTACTTTTGGGCGAGTCCAGAATTTAAAGAGTGGATTTTCACTCCCTTATATACGAAAACGATTGTGTAGTTTACTTTAGGACCCCCTTCCTAGTATACAATGTAACCAAGTTATAACTTGGTCAGTTGGTTACATTGTAGACAAGGAAGGGGTCCTAAAGTAAACTACACAATCTCTCATAGTACTAAGGGTAGGTCCAGACAGGGCTCTGGAGTGCTCTGAAACATGCAAAGCTAAATCAGGCCCACTTTACTCACACTTTAACCAGCAAATTTCGCCAACAATTCCACTGGGGCAAAGAAAAGTGTCCTCAGTATAGACCGCTTGCAGATGTGTTCAATGATCGACGCGCGAAGGCGCGCGACGCCATGTTGTGGGACAGGCGTATATCTATCCATGCACATTTTGTCCCATAACATGGCGTCGTGCACCTTCGCGCGTCAATTATCGATCGCGTCTGCAAGCGGTCTATTTCACCAACCAAGTTTGCAGACTCAATTCAATTTTTAAAGGAGACTTTTCTTCAATTTTTTTGCACATTGAGAGGGAAGTCAAGTGATTTCAAAATGGGGCTAAATACTAGACTGGTACATGTCCAACCATGGCAACTATTTGAAAAGACTGACCTCTTCACTCAGTGTCAATAGTCTGGTGGCTTGACTATGGAGAAATGTGTAGTAAATTGAAACCAGTTCCCGGTTCATGCCACATGTTTCTTAAATTCAGTTGGCATGGTTGATTGATGCAGTACTGAAGCTGTGTTGGACTGGTTGTTTCAGGTGCCAGTCTATTTTCTTGTTTTGCATGTTTTCAATACCTTAAGTATTGGGACTCTCATTACCTTAAGATTTGGGACTCTCATACACAGTATTGAGAGTCTCAAATTTCCTAGCCTTTCACCAAGGCCATCGTGGCTTAACTTGCCCGCATTCAAGCGACTGGAGATGGAGACCACACATGCGAGTGGCGAAGCCACGAGGGCTTTTTCTAACTTGTCGAGAAATTCTTATGTTTTTCTTTATAATCTCGATTTTGCTACCCCAAAAGGGTAGCAAAGTTCCAACCAATCATCAGCCTTTTCGTGCGTGCGTGGCTACTACCCGGACGCTTCGCGTCGACATGCCCGGATGCTTGCACAAAATTTATAAACAAAACAAGCGAGTCTAGTTTTCCACAATATCGTGACCGCATAATTGTTCTTACATTATTTTATTTTAACTTTACTTATAAAAGTATTTCAAGAAATTATTTGAGTGTATGAACTTATTTTTCATCTGAACTCACAGTTAGGCCTATTTGCTCTTACGTTTTCCTTACTCACCCTTCTTTTAAAAATGGAAGCGACTAGGCAAAATCCGCGTTGTGATTGGTTGACCTTCAGCACTATTCTTATTTGCATAAAAACTATGAATAATTCAACAAAATCAAGTTGGGAAAGGCCTCGTGGCTTTGCCACTCGTGCGTGCTGACTTAATCTTTGCTTCTGTCGCTTCGGGTCTTCGCAACTCCGCCGCTCTAGCCACGATGGGCGAAAGGCTACAAATTTTCGGACTAGGGTAGGTCATGTAGGTGTTGTGCCCATTCTTGAAAATCACGCATTCTCGAGAATGGGCATGCACATTCTCGAGAATGGGCGCGCATTCTTAAGAATGAGCGCCCATTCTTAAGAACGAGCACGCGTTCTTAAGAATGAGCGCTCATTCTTAAGATTGGGTGGGAATATCACGTGCACAATTTATGAATTTTGCCCAATCTTAACAAACATTGCACGACATAATTATGTTAAATGAATTGTATAGCGGTTAAAAGGGAAACAATTCATATAAAGAGGAAAGAAAATGTTCTATGCTTCTGTACTCGTATAACTACGATAATTTGAATCAAATTAAACCTGTTATTATTGCTTTTTTCTGCCCACTATGGGAAGTTTTGTAATAACGGAGGACTGGGAACTAGTCTGGGAAGTGCTTTGTTTAGGCTAGACAAGTTACAAGTCCCTGTATCATATGCGTGCCACGAAAAAAAAAACGATGTCCAGAAGCTGCCAAAATTGCTCTTTTGACTAGATAGAATCCAGCTCTGCGACGTTATGGTGGGATGTGAACAATAAATTGGTGGCAATTTAAATGGGAAATAGCATTAGCACTATGGGATGTCGCAGTATTCATTCTAATTCTTCACATTCTTCATTCTTACGTCCCCCCCCCCCCCCCCCCCCCCCCCCCCGCTTTTATTATCCCAAAAATCAGAATTCTTTGCACTAGTATTATTATGTCTCTTATTTTTTCCCGGTCCCCCCCCCCCCATATCAATACGCCTTTACTTATCATATCCACTCTACTTTTCAGCGCCTTGCGTTGCCACAGTATAATTATTGAGAATCAGTGAACGAGGATTCAGCTAGACTTGCCAAGCGCAGCCGGTGCTCGGCATCGACAAGACCGTTATCTTGTCGCGCATTCTCAAGAATGTGCGCTCAATCTGGAAGAGTTATTTTTTGCCAAGATTGAGCAAGGATCCAGCATGTCCAGTTGCACATTCTCAAGAATGCGCATGCCCATTCTCGAGAATGCGTGATTTTCAAGAATGGGCACAACATAGGTGTAGTAGACTAGTCCCATACCCCCATTCATTCCCATGATGCAGTGCGAATGTCAAAAAGATTATTCTACACACAGACAGAGACAGACAGTATATGAGTACTTTTTTGTTTCTAGTTAAAATACAAAACTAGTAAAAAGTGGCCAATTTGTTTTTGTTTGCGATATAGCTCAATCAAATAAAAACACATTATTTTTACGGGGTTAAGTGTGTCCTCATATTCCTGAATCTATAAATAATATAAAAACATAAAAACAGACATCAACTGAACGACACGTAGCGACGAAAAGAATTTCGAAATAAAAACTCAACTCACTTTGTGGAGGCTGCCATTTTAATGAGTTGTATCTACCGCCCTCAATTGTCTCATTTGACGGTATGTGGTGCAAAAGTAACCACAGGGTAGCTGACCAGTAAATAAACTTCCATAGACCCCAATGGTAAATGCTCCCACTTCAAAAATTCGGGAAAAATACTCACAACTCTCCAAGGTGTTCGAGACACGCATCAAATTAAAGCTTATTTCATCATCTTTCATTTTCTTTTCAATTTTCGGGGGGTCAACTGATGACTTTTAGGAGAAATTTCCATCTGAAGATGATCACCCCTGAAAATAGTCCTGAAGCCCATCGCCATTTTGAAAAACGATGCCTACACTCCATTGCAAAATAGAGCGCTTTTAGGGTCCAAATTACATCAAATTTACACAGAACTGCAAGCTCCCAGTCCTGTGCACGGCTTCCACCCATATTTTTTACAAACCCTCAAGTTCATGGCCCACAGCATGCCCAAATACCGAAGATTTTGAGGGCATGCAAATCGTGATTTGGCCGGCGCAGGCAATTTCGGACCGATTTACTGGTCTGCACCCACAGACACCAGTGCTAAATGCCCATAATCTAAAATTCTTTTAAAAAATACTCAGAACTCTCACAGGTATAAAAGCTGCATAGAAAAATGATGATAAACATGTCATCTTTCATTTTCATTTCATATTTTGGTGGGTTGACCATTGACTTTTCGAGAAATTTTCACCCAAAGAAGATCACCCCTATTAATTCCCAAAGCGGAAAATTAACCATCTTGAAAAATTATCCCTATATTATGGCAAAATCATAAGCGCCACTTTCAAAATTGGCCAGAGGTTCATTGCCATATTTTACCCATAATTACCCAATTTTATGGCTCTCGAATATAGAATATTTTGAGGGTACAACTTTAATTCTCGGCGGAGGGATTTAGGCCTATTTACCAGTGTGCAGCCATACCACTTCCGCTTAGGCATATTATCCGTACTTTGCAGACATAATGCATTTCATGCAGAAACACAAATGGCGGATTTTGATTGGAACATAAATGCGGTCAGTTTCTTTTTCAATTTTCCCAACTACTAAAATGTATTCAATAACACTGAAAACGGAGAGAAATGAAGTACAATCAGTTTTATGCGCCGTTTTAAGCTTTAGGGGTCCACTCTTAATTAAGCCTATAGGTCCGACGCCTCATAATAAGTCCAACAAAACTGTGGCATCCCCAACCAAATAAAGGCGCACAAGTCCGACGCCTCACCCATAATTATGGCCATAAGTCCGACGCCTCATATTAAGTCCGACAACCATGGCCTTAATGTACAAACATTGCGTAAAATGTCAGAATGTTAGCGCCTTTGGCGATTCCACATTTCACCAGAACCCCCCCCCCCCTCCCCATTTACGCCCGCAGCAATGATCAACCCTGTTTATTATTGCTAAAAACTGCGCGCTGGCGGACTATACGGCCAGAGTTATACAGTGATGCACGTCGTCGGACTACCGGAGGCGCACGTCGGACTATTATGAGGCGTCGGACCTATGACGGTGGAATAAATAAATGCCTCATAAGTCCGACGCCCATCCGAAATTTCGTCGGACTTATGATGCGGCCCTATTGTCCTCCCCTCCCGCTTGTCGAATACCGGGCAATGTTTGATTTTGCATCTTCATCTCCCACCCCCCACTCGCCGGCACAGATTTACTACGCCACAGATTGCATGTGCTCCCGCGCTAACCCAAACATCAATTATTGCATGCACATCTATATGTGATGCAAGCGAAAACCAATCAATTCAAGTGAAACACTATTTGAAAGGAGCCAAGAATTTTGACGGATGATCGTTAATATTTTTAATGATCCAGATTAAATACGCATGTAGTTCTGTTTAGGAGTTTACACTGTATCTGCAAACATCCTACGTGTTAGCAGTTCATCAGTGATGTTTTAGAACATAAGCACAACATTGAAAACTTGGTCCATGGTCAATTTGACTTCTCTTGGAAAATTACTCATAACCCGTCAAAAATTATCAGATTTGGACGTTTGATGTCTCATTTTAAATGCTAAAGGTGGAAATTGGAAAAACGGAAAGACGTAGGTCTATCTTTCAAATTGCACCTATATTATAATTGGTTACGCATTCTACGTCTGGCATTCCGTTGTTTGCATTTTTTTGATACACACCTTGTGCTGTAAGCAAGCAAATAAAGAAATTGATTTCTTTTCTCATCAAAGTGTTGAATTTCGATCCCAAAAGGTAAAACAATGGGGCTTTGCACGCCCCGCGGCGCCCCCCAAACAAATCTTGCTCCATTGCAATACCTGTGACGTTGCCGTAGGTGTGGTCAAATCGAGGGGCGGAATCTGTGACGCCTGCGTTGGCACCAGTAGACCGCTTGAAGTCAGCATCGTCGGTGTCCACGTTATAGAAGCCACACAGTGGGTCTCCCGCGTCCTCAAAATCACAGTTGATGATTTGGGCTGTTGTATCTTGAACAAAAAAGAAAAGAAACAAAACACATCATTTGAAATTAAAGGGGTCTCACATCGGGTATGTAGCTTATATGCGGAAGTATATTTGTGCACCTACTTAAGCGGCACATGGAGTCGAGTCGCAAGTCACCAACAAGACAGCCACTAAGTAAGTTGGCAACTACTAGATGAAACTTGGTTGAATTTTCAAGTCATGTTAGCTTATTTCCGATGCTAGTTCCGCAATTTTTGCCGTTTAAATAAAGAATGATGTTGAACTGGAAACATTAGAAAGGTCTTTAACTGGGCTTAACAATAATATTGAACTAAAATAAACGGAACTAATCTGTTACCATGAATAAATGTCTTTAATTTGAGCAGATTCGAATGTTCACGGGAAATCTCAAGTTGGGAATAATGAAGTTTATTTCGTGTCGGCATTTTACATACAGCAACACTCGGGCTTGGCTTCTAATTCGAAAGAGAAACACCACATTTTAGACTTAGTAACAGTTTTAAAATGGTGATTTCATCGTGGCATTCAGATATATGTTCTTCTTTCTTTCTTTTTTGTTGGGGGGGGGCATTTTTGCCGCCAAAAGATGTGGCAATGAGGGGATAATTAAGTTTGCGAAACTTATGTTATGCACATCAATAAAATAAATAATACCTGACTGCTTCCAGGAGTAAGAGTCCCGGAATCGACTTTTAAGCAGAAATGGAGCTGGCAGTAAATCAGTCACCAGACCGGGTGCGTGGCCAGGAAAGTTTGCCAAGAAGTTGATTTACAATTAGGGCCATAGGGGTGACTGTTGCTAGGACATGCCCCTTGCAAGGACCATTTAATGCACATCCCTAGTTGGAAACATTCCATATATTTACGGTTTCTGCTTTTGCAGATATACCGGTAGTTTATTATTTTTCAATGTGTGTGACATTGTGTTAGGAAGAAAACCATAACTAGTGCACAGGTACACAAATATTGTTTGGTTAGCAAACTTGGTGCACGAGGAGTGACAGATTAATGGTTATAATTTAATGCTCCAATATGGTTCCAATATGGTTCGGGGTCGTGCTAAAGAGTAAAGTTCCTAGATTTACTCTCAAATGCCTTAGAATGCAGGAAAAAGCATCGTACTTCTCATTTTCTCAATTTGCCAAGCCGCCCAGGCCCCAGTAGTATATAGGCGTGCTTCAGTGAAAATAAAAACAATGGAGGAAAACGGTTTAACTTTTGCATAAAGGCGTAAATTTTCGCCCATTTAGGTTTTGATAAACAAACTCTTTACTTAAAATTTGTGAATAAAAATAACACAGCTTTTTAAATCAAACTTCAAACAAATCGGAAATCTTTGAATAGACTCCGCCCTGACAAACATCCAAAATATATGCCTATATCTTTTTAAAACTAAATTTGTCTCTTTCGAAAAAGTTTAGTGGTGAACTTTCTTAATCTTTGAAAATTACGTCAAAATAAAGATTACTTACAAGAAAATAACAGCGTTGTTGAAAGAAACAAGAGCAGAAGGCAGTAACGCGGCTCCATGGTTATTCCGCCGAGGTCCGACTTGCTATATGGCACAGCAAAGCACACACGCTAACACACCCCTATACCAGGCCACTTTTTTATTGAAACCTAAGAGCAATTCACGAGACACTTGTAACATGGGGAGATGTCCCACGCAGAATCGAGTGGCACGCCTTACCGCTATCTCGAAAAAAACTCAAGTTTTACAGCACTTGACGGTTCCCTTATTCGTTTCCAAATGTATGACGACCCTTGAGTCGAGTCAGGTACACACGGATGCCAGGAGGCCAGGTGGTACGTAAAAAACCTCGCCCCTCAATAAACACGGATCATATTTATTGAGTGTTTACAAGAGTTTAAGTTATTCAAGTGGGGGCCATGAATATTTTGGGGATATGATGATATTTGGCAGGTTATAACCCTTACCCCTCAGAGGGGGAGGTTGTTTCAAGGAACACGACCCCCGCTGTTGGGGGTGGAGTCCCGGATCAATGATGAACCAATGCCCGCATAATAACTGTGCTCAAACAGACTGATATGCACCGTGCACCATAGAGATTCACTGTTGTTCCTTCTTTATCACGTGCGCTCGCCTCAGAAAACATTTCAAGGCGTTTCACTCAAACATTATGACACTAGCATAATCTCTCATGGTCTTCCCGAAGGATGCCCAAAAGGGTTCTGTATAGACAAAATAATATGTTTTCTTATACATTTTATAGAGGTACAAATTTGAAATGTTTGTACTGGTTTATCTACAAGGTGAGTACAAAAAACAACAAGAAACCTAAATGTCGGTAACATTGTTTTAGTGAAGTTCTGCATGTATAGCACTTTCAATATTTGGGATATGAAAGCCCAATTCATATGCTTTCTTTTAGTACAAGAATCATTCAAATCACTTATGTACTTTTCAAGTTACGGAGTTTTAAACACAACCACCGTTAGTTCTGTCCACCGATCACAAAAAAGTGTGCGTTCTGTCAGCAAAACGAAAACAATTTACACACATCCTTAGGCCCTTATGTGATTTGTTTTCGTTTTGCTGAAAGAACACTGAACTTTTTGTGATCCGTGGACAGAACCTTAAAACGGCGGTTGTGTTTAAAACTCCGCAACTTGAAAAGTACGTGAGTGATTTGAATGATTCTTGTACTAAAAGAAAGCTTATGAAATGGGCTTTTATATCCTAGATATTGAAAGTGCTACATGCAGAACTTCACTAAAACAATGGTCCCGAGATTTGGGTTTCTTTTTTTTGGACTGGCCCTGTATACCTATTGAGAACTATCTTTAATGGTCGTTGCGGAAAATTCTCGTCGAGATTCCTATTCGAGTTAGAGTTTTACCAGACAATACCGGTAGTCTTGTATTTGTACCTTATGACTACTTTGGCCTAACTTTGTTTCATTATTATTCAGATGTCCAAAAATATCGTATGATCTAGGCTAGGGATGTACTATTGCGATTCTACAGCCAATTAAAGCTCACTAAAGCAAACGTTTTCTTGAAAAATAGTGGGAAAAAATCTAGAAGAAAACCGGACCTTTTTGAACTACAACCCCAGAAGTTCAAAGAATATAAACATCAATCATCGGGAAAGTCTTTGTAAGCATTGTACATACCGATGTTTACAGTCGCGAACAAAATGTTGACCCGCGCGTGGGCCCAATGCAGTCACATGAAAACATCGTGATAAAATCAACAAGATCGATCGCATTGCACGTATACAGACAGAACACAATTCACGCTATTTCGAAGTTATTAATATTCAAATAAATTCAGGTTTTCAACGTTCATTATAAATTGATTGAACAGTTTGGACGTAATGTTCAATTTGTGGGGATTTGAGGGTGTTTCGATTGAATGAACAATAATGTGCATGGTTATGCGTACACAATGTTCTTTCAATCTACCATCGGATGCAGATGCACTCTTATTTCGAACAGAAGTTTTCGATCGATAGGGGTATATAGTTTATTTACTCTTTATTTTCAATTCTTTCTGGAGATGAAAGCTAGACGTTCCTCAAAGCGTACATAGGCATTGCAGTTCGGATAATGGTAACAGAAATCTTTGAACACATGATACTACGTACTACAATCATGTAGCAATTTTAAGATCACCAGTTACTTGCAAGAAATGAGTGCCCGCCAGTGATTGTTGAATGAATGGCCAGAAAGGTAGGCCTATGTCTACGCCTTTATGTGTACCCTTCTATCGCAAGACAAACATAATAAATCAATAAAAGTAGCGTAAAATGTTATATCACGCGCGTAAAATGTTATATCACGCGCGTAAAATAAATTACACGTCATAAAAGGAATGATCTCATCTACGAGTACGAACTGCGTCCCTTTTATAAAATGACCGATGGTGGCGCTACAAACAAAACACAGTGTACATGTAGCTGGTTTTAAAAATATGGTTCAGTTGTGTGATACGCGTTCGCCTCATTCAAGATACAAGTTTAGCTCGTACGAGTCTTAGAATGAAAAGCGCCATACTATTCAGTGGCGTTATAGTCAGCGTTCCCCCCCCCCAATATTTTGTAACATGTGCCCTTTTTTCACGAGTGTCTTTCTTTCATGATGCCCTAATTTTTCATTATCGCATGATCATGCGCTAATGAAAAACTAAGGCACGATCGTCCACTTTGAAGAGCGCCCCAAAATGGTGTCCCACCAAATGGAAGAAATGCTTAACATAAGTAACGTAGCCTACAACCATGGAGAACAACACATACAAGCTAATTAATGCTATATACTCACATCGCATGTGGTCGTAGTGTTAATGAACATACTTTTCTGAACTTTATTTCCATGCATACGAAATCAAGCAGGTCTACAACCATAAAGTACAACGTGTTCAAGTAGCGTTAATGATTTCAATTTAATTGCATCAAAAGCAATGCAGTATAGGCCTATATACAAAGAACGGTGGATTTGGAAACGAGACAGATCATGCATAAATAAAAGGTAATGTTATGTACGTATTTCATTCTCAATTAATTAATTTTCAAAAACAAACTGAGATTTCAAAAACAAACTGAGATTGCAGGCATTGCTAATACGGATATTCAACGCAAAAATCCTAGTGGATTGATATATAAGTTTTAATAAATAACAAAAACGCATTTACAAATACAGGTAGAGAACAATAACCAAAGTAGCCCTTTAGCGAAATTAGCTCTGACAAAATAAAATACTTGACATAATAACATATTATTTAGCTTAATTATATGAGCATAAAACCACGGATAGTTTTAGCTTATGCATCTACAGTGAAGAGAGGAAAACCAACGTGCTACGACTTCGAAACAGTACAGAAACATCAAATAAATACCCAAGGATTAAATCTGTATTTTTTTTTTAGAACCGTGTCCAATACGGCCAAAGACATTCATAATTAAATATCAGTAATATACAGCAAAGTCATTTAAAGAATTGGATGTGTGAACTTACCAACACTGACTAAATTAAAAAAAAAAGTAAAACAATAAATTCCTTTTGATCTTTTCCAAGAGAAAGAGAGCAATGGACGGCTGAAATCTATAAAAAAATATCCAGATCCATTGCAAAATCGAGGAGTGAGCGTAATGCACAGAATTGGACAAATAACATTCGCCGCATAAATCGAAGAAATTAATTACCGGGCTAATATCATATCGGCGTACATTGTACCGTATTCACTTATAATTTAACACGCTTGAGCAGTTTCACTTCTAATAATTGCAACCTGAAAATCTTTTCCACGGACTGAAAGTGATATAGAAGGGTAACAACAATTTTCAGTTTTCATTTATAAATTATTAATATACGATCTGCAAGCACGTGACATTTTAGAGTTATAAATAACTAGCAGGGAAGTAGGTGCATGCTCCACCTGAAAGAGAAGCGAATAATTATGACGTCAGCAACACTGACGTTCGCTCTAAATTCTCATGAAACATGAACAGGCTGTTATAATTTGTGTACTGCATATATTACTATCGTTTCCTTTTGAGAATCATGAGTTACCAACAGTTCATTATATCTAAGCAAAAATCTTTGAAAAATAGACAATAATCAAAAATATGAGTTAAGAGCAGACCCTATGCATTCCTCTTTGACGTGCTTTGTTATGCTCATTCAGTAAACATGAATGTCTAAGAGACCCACTCATGCACACCTTGTGGAATATAACCATGCACCTCCAAGATGTTAGCAATGCAAAGAGTCAATAACGGAATACTTATGGGTCTCAACCGTAGCATCTGATCACATCGGTAAATAAGTCACATCAATGCTTAGAATATCATCTCATGAAAATTGACATTGCAGTTTTCCTTCCGGATTTTTTTTCTTTTAATTCAGATTAATTTCTGCCTTTCTTTCTTCATATCCTTATAAATTTATCACCTTTCAATATTAAATATTTTATTTGAGTAAATGAGCATTTATAAATTATGTGTAAATTGTTATATTTCTACAAACTTTCTAGTGATTAGTTTGGTTTCAAATTCAAAAACCAATATTTTCATCTCTGGTTTAACATCATTAAATTATCGAGTTTTCACAAAGTATACGAATTTTATACATGTACATATTATGTATCCCTCGCCCCACTACATTTATCCCTTCGTGAAAACAACAATGAAAATAATGTAATACGTGTTTTCCGCAGAGTCATAAAACACATTACACAGACAATATCTGCATAAAATGAAGCAAGACAAAACAAATATAACAATATGGTCTTTTTTCACAAAACCATCTGCTCTAGTGCTGCTACCTTAATAACACATGGCCAAACATGGCATTCCTTTTATGGCAAATGATTGATTGACTAACTAATTGATTATAATGTAGTATATATATGTACAGAGTATGAAGTCGAGAATGCAAATTTGAATAACATGTGTGTTGATTTATATTTACACTATACATTTGTGAAGTACACTGACAGCTTTCCCAAATAGATTTTTTTTAAAACAAATTCAGCCTAATTCTCTAAAGATCTTTGCTGGTAATCTTCTTGAATCCTTCTGAACCGTCCACTTTGCATGAAATCAATGACAGTTTGTGTACTTCAACTTTAAAGGGCATTGTTATGCCCACACAAGAATATGGTTCCAACTTAAGCTGGGAATAAGTGTCCCAACTTAAGTTAGAACACTTCTGTTGGAACACTTCAGTTGGGTCACCGCTTAAGTTGGGAGCATCTCAACTTTAGTTGGGACCAAAGGTTTAGTTGGGGCATAGCAGCATCCAGCCCCCAGTGGCCGGCTGGACTCTAATATCCTCAAAACCTGCTGGATTTTGGAGTGTTTAGGGATGGTTAGTGTTTTATCAAAAGAATATGGAAGCACATTTTTCATCATTTTCCCAGTCTAAACATGCCAAAGATGACACCGCCTTTTACTTTCAATTTTTTTTGAAGTTTAACCAGAATAATCATTAATATTGAGTTGTACTACAGGAGAACACTTACAGCTACTACTCAACTACTCAACTACACCATACACTATGTGTTTTCAAATTTCAGAATTTCCTAAATTCCATCCTTATTTACAGTCCCCTATTCCTTTGTGTGTGTCATGAAGTGTAAGTCACTTTAAAAAAATGCTAAATGTTCTGTTAAACAATCTTATTTACAATTTTGTCACTAAATATAAATAAGTGAAACCAACAAGGAAAGGAAAGGCATACCAACAAAGTAGAAGGGGAAGACCCAGAACAAACTTCCTGGGAAATATCACGACATGGACAAGAAGATCAAGTCCAGAAATCTTCCAAGAAGCTGAACAGAGAGAAGCATGGCGAATGCTTGCCTTCCGAGTTGCTGAGGCAGCTAGCATCACTAAAGACGTCGATGAGTGAGTGTGAAACCAACAAAATTACCAAAAGTTGTGCATTTTCACATTGATAATTTTAAACTGGATTTTTATTATCTTGTTTTCCAAATAAGTTGCACACTCCAAATGCTGTATACCATTTAAAAATGGGAATTTTAACCCATTTTTACATTTCTGAAATCGTTGGTCCCAAGAGTCCTTCTGTATGAAGTCTAAAAGAACAAGATGACGACCAGTTAAAACTAGTATGTTCATCATTACATTTCTTTAACCTCCACTTTGTCTCCAACTTTGGGTTCAAATTTAGACTGACTAAAAACTACAATACACATAATTGCTTCTCTCCACCCAGGAGTAAATGTTCACATGTACAATTCATTTTTTTTTAACTGCGAGACATGTTTTTAATACACCATTATTGAATTGAATTGAATTTTAAAAAAAGTGGGTATAGGTGAGGGCAGGGATGGTTGTTGTGATTGAATTACATGTAGCTTCATTGCGCCTTACAGGCTGCATCGAGCTGTATACTCCCCAGGGAGCTGAGATGGTATTTGGAATGTTTCATGGACCCAATGAGCAGAGGTAATAATGATGTAGTGCCTTGAGCACCAGTTCTGGTGGATACATGTGCTTTATAAATACCCCTATTATTATTAACCCTAACCCCCAAAGGGTATTCTCTGGGCACCCTGGCAAATGCAACAGAATGCAGTGAACTAATACATGCCAGCCTCGGTACCAAGTACCTACCCTGCTAAATGCAACATAAAGCAGATCAGGACTCTGCTAAATGCAACAACTTTTTGCCACTGGTGCATTCTGTTGCATTTAGCAGGGTTATAGGTGAGCGTGGACTTGGGGGGGGGGGGCTTCTGATATTGCCTTGTCTAGTTCCCAGACCTATTTACTTAAAACTCAATAGTTCTTGAGTCTGGAGCAATGAATGGTACATGTAACTCACTGCAACTCGTGAAAACTGGTGTGCAAATGAATAGGTGTTTTCACGATTGTAGTCATCCCGCCCACACCTAAGTGTGGTCAAAGTTTTGGGTATTTCAAATTGCTATGCTTCCCAAAGATTCTGAATCCAGAGATGATGCCAAAGAACAGACGAAGACAAAAAGGCACCACTATGACTAGTCTGCATACTAGACTGGACTGGTGTATGTACCTACAATGCAGCATAAGTCACTTCCGGTTCTCAACGTTTCAGTGTTGCGTTGCAAAGTCTGAAAAGAAATCCAAAACAATGAGAGTCAAACAACATCTTGTGAGTTGGTTGCTTGAAAAAACAATTAAAAACCCGAAGCGTATCATTACAGTTCATATACTAATGTGTAGGACTCTGGACGTCTGAACTCATTCAGACTAGTTGGGAATTGGACTTTGGGCTTGAATAAAATAAACTCCACTAAGCACTGTAAAACGGAGTGTTTCACAAACACATGCAATCCTGAAATGCTGATGGTTACAAACACAAGCATGTGCATAGAAAATGAGCACATCAATACTATGGAATCACTTGTATTCTCATAAGGAAAAAACAATCCATGGAAACAGTTAATCATTACATACAAGACCAGGTGACAGTTCGTCCAATTATGCTAAAATACCTCTACTGTTGAGATAACAGAGCCAGCATCTGTCGGAGTTTTCCTGAGAGTCAATATTACCAATGATCACAATCCTGTTCTACCCTTTCATCCCCTTACAACCATTTCCCTTTGGTGGGCAGAGGGGAGGGGGGAATTTTAGCTCACTGCAAAATCTGAATAAGCCTCTGTACTAATGACGTCACACTTTGTTTATGTGTGTGCTTTCCTATGGTGCTCAGTGGACCGTGGGCCCCCACTGGCAGACTGGCTCCATAGGAAAGTGCTAAACCACCCTCTTGAACCAAACCTGGATATTTGCTCAGGATATCATCACTGCCTTACAGATTTTCACAATGTATTGAAGACTCAGAGAGTCAGTTTTGCGTATTTTCTACACATGACATCCCAGCTTGCAGTGTTTTTGTCATCCCCTATTATTTTGTATCTGAGACTGGGCTTGTGAATTTACTTGTTTTTGACTTGTGACTGGACTTTTGATGCATAACAAGTACCGCCACAACAACACAGCAAATTACACGTAGATGCTTACTGCTTTGTGAAATTGTGCATTACTTGCACAAATTATGATTTATTAGTAAAATGCCCTACTTCTAATGTTCATAAATTTTACACTTTTTAGTGCATTTTTAAGACCAAGAAAATTACCATGACTCTCTCACTGCAGCTATTTAGAGTTGGCATCAAATACTGTCATATCTTCATCGTCTTCCTCCTGATCAAGAGGAGTCAACTCAACTTCTGATCCTCGTGTTGCTAGGATGCCGTACTTCTTGGTTTTTCTCCTGGACCTTGATCTGGAAACAGATGATTGACAATTAAACAAAACAGTTACATTACTAAGTGCATAAGTTTGTCTTTAACATTTTAGAGGTCACTTTGTTATTGTTACGCTTCACAAAGTTGATGGGAGTACAAGGCTCTGCCTTGCCCCCTTCGCAGGGTAGTCAGCTTGGCCACTAGTTTGAGTATCATCCGTTGTTTAACAGAGTCCTCAAGCTCCACAACAACTTCTGATATATGTGTGCATGCAAATTTTATGCGACCCCATATGCCAGCCAATTGGAGTCGACTTTGTAATTGTGACATCACTTCGAGTAGGAATTCAGCCTAAGCTGTTGATTGGTCAATTGGCTGTCATATTGTTGTAATACAACAACAGGTTACCGAAGGTCCTAGAACTTATAGAAGGCGCCCGAATGGTCAGCATCTGGACGTCCAAGACTTAGTCTTGATTTGTATAATTAATTGCCAAATCTGCACGCATATCATAGACCCTTGCTTTGCAAGCGGCTATTGGGAAAGAATAAAGTAGAAAGATGGAAAGAATGTTGCAACCTGACGCTGCTTTTTTCTTCCTATAAATATATCATCTCAATGAAGGTCATTCATTTCAAAAATGATGATAAGACATGAATCTGGGAGTGGGACTGAAAAACATTTCCAATTTTCTTTGCCCTAGTGGAATTTTTGGGGAAATTTGCTGGCTAAACTGTGAGTAAAGTGGGCCTGATTTAGTTTTGCACGTTTCAGAGCACTCCAGCACCCGATTTCATCAAACTCTTCGTAACTTACGATGCGTCGCAGCTGTGACGCGTCCTGCGATCCATTTCACAAAACACGTCTCAAGTGCGACGCGTCGTATGTGTACTCACAACTCGGTGACTGTTTTATGTATTTAGTCAGCGTACAGTAAATAGTCGTCTGATATTCAACAAAGAGTCGTCGGATCTCAGCTCGAAATTTGTTAAAACGTAAAACAAAATGGCGGTCGTGCGATGCAATTTTGAAGGAAAACAAGCTCTCAGTGGACTGTGTAGGTACTTTGAAATTTCAACTCTAATATTCCGGTCTAATTCATAAATTATTCCATGAATTTTTCATTTACAACTTTACACACATTGTCTCGGTATTATAATCTCGTTAATGTAATTGTTATGGCATAAAACTGGCTTAGAAATGACTCTTCTTATTTTGCGACGACCACTAGACACGTCTTGACTTGCGACGTGTTTTAAGCCGTTGTCAAGGAACTTACGACGCGTTCAACACATCGCAACTTTCGTGAAATGGAAGATACGACGCATCGCAGCGCTTCGTGAAATCGGGTGCAGAGCCCTGTCTGGGTGAATTGCCTGCTTTGTGGCACCTACCTGATTATTCTGAAGGCAAAGCAGCCAATTACAAGCACAGTGACTCCAACAAGAATGAAAAATGCTGTTTTTGTGTCCACCATGTTCGCTGTGTTCATGGGGAAATTGAACCCCCCGCCACCACTGTCGCTCTTGCTGTTGTTCCCAGTTTGTTGTTTTCCAGGTTCAGCTGTGGTTTTTGGTAGGTCAGTTACTGGCTTGGCTGTTGCAACTGGTGTAGCACTTGTGGACTTGGTATTTTCATCTGCCGACTTTGTCTTTTGAGGTTTGTTTTCCTGTACAGGTGCTCTTTTGCTATTGCTCCCATCAAAAGGTTCATATGGTGACTTGTGTCTTCCATTCACTTTGCGCTGAATTTGTGGGTGTTCATCATTCCGAACGAACGTCTTGGCAATCCCTCTTTTCTGGCTGCGTTCATTGTCATGATTGTCGCCATACAAAGTGACAATATGTGACCTGTGTCTCCCATTGACTTTGCGTTGTATTTGTGGGTGCGCAACATTCTCAACGAAAGTCTGTTTGTTGTTGCGAAACGCAGCGATAACTACACTCAGTTGAATGCATGTAAAAAACAACAAAGGATAAAGGATACGTTTTGGCTCCATCTTCCACTGCCAATGTGCTTTTAAAATAACGAAAAAGGCCAAAATATCTCGACAAAGATTGTCACGTCATGATCATCATCACCATCTTCCACATCAGTATGGTTTTGACTGGTAACCGGCGTACGATTACTACTGCACATGAAGTGTATGTGTACGCACAGCTACACGGATCCTATAGGCCTACACACAGGACAAAATTCTGCAGGCTCCAGTATAAAATGCAATGAGCGGACTTAATTGCCTTAATTGGTTAGACGCGTGATATCGGGCATTAATACCCGTTGGCTTGCAATCACGAATTTTCCAGGTGTGCCATTGTGTCGGGGTTTTTTTGCATGACATCTTAAACGGAAATATTCATAAAACTGTAAGCAAAACTACTCCTTATAGGACAATATTCTTCCAAAATTGTAAAAAAACAAAAAAACTTCAGGATATAACAGATGGTACTGTGCAGTTTATGTCGTCATAGATGAAGTATTTACCCGGAAAATAAACGTCAAATTTCGACGAGAACACCGTTTACCCAAATTTTGTTTTTAATTAGGCTTTCATTAAAAAGTTTTAGACAGATGTGATCCCGAACAGATGTGATCCCGAATCAATGCAATATGTATACTGGCGTGCTTTTTACTTTGTATGCTTCCTCCACTTGTCAGTCAAGCTGAACATATTTTAGTTGTGAAGACGTTCGGACATTATACCTCAAAATCGCATTTAGTTTTCTCATCACAAAAAGTGGGGATGATTCCATAGCCCATCCCCGGCCCCGGTCAAAACGTGGGGGATATTATAACCCCCCCCCCCCCGGATTTACGCCCGGGCCTGCCATTAAGCGGGCGCCAAGTTACGTATAACCCGTTGTTGCATTACAAAAACACATGGCATCCAAATTGATCAATCAACAGCTTAGTCCACATTTCTGATCGAAATGACGTGAGAATAATGACATTCCGATTGGCTGGCGTGCGCGCGGGGTCGCATATATGCATAATTATAAAATCTTAAATGGTGATTAAACATATCATAATGTTTTAAGCCCAACAATGGAAGTGCGACTAGAATGTAGTCTGGTACCATCCCATTCAACAGTTCACAATTAATAACATATATTCAGGGAACCCGACCAAAAATGGCTTTCTAGTGAATAAGGTCCATTTCAAACAGCCTCACCCACCCCTGCTGTGGGTTTGAAATCACAGGCCCTTGAATTGCAGAGCTGAAAAGGGCTCGAAATTTGTAAAGTTGTTATTCCGTATTTAGTGGTGCGGCATAGGGACAGAATTGTGCATTTTATAATAAAAGCATGAAACTTCGCATGTTGGTTCTTCATGCCATGGCAAACTGAAAATTGTCAGATATGGACGCATTTCATATCTGACCCCTGGCGACCTTTGAGGGGTCAATGACCTTTGAATACTCTATTACACCTATTGTTCTTGAAAATATCACTTTCCTATGACCTAAGTCTTTGTATAGTCTTCATACAATGTAAATAACGAGCAAATGCGAAAATCACAATTGACCTTTGATGACCTTCCAGAGGTCAATGACCTTTGTATTAACTGCACTAACTCAATACGATATACCCTTTAAACCCCATTTTTTTTTCAAGTCCCAGGTCGTAATGTTAAGTGGCTCATGCTATGAAAAGAATTTCATTTGTAGGGAATCTCATATCTGACCTCTGGTGGCCTTCAAGGGTTCAATGAACTTTGCGTATCCTATTTATAGATATTAAGAGGATTAACTATTCAAAACGCCACTTTTTTATTGCCCATATCTAAATTTTGGGTATTCTTGCCATAATATGAATTTTCAGATATGTAGACATTTCATATATGACCTCTGATGACCTTTGCGAGGTCAATGAACTTTGTGTACTCTGATTGCCGTTATTTATTATGTTCAATCTTCCAAATGCCATTTTTTTCCTGACTGAAGTCTAATTAGAGCAAAAGGAGTGTATTTTCATAATTATTCTACAACGTGTCATGAAGTCAAACCCCAAAGAATGTTTTTTTGCATGGCCTCCAATCTCAATTTTCCTATTTAGAAGGGCAGACGCAAACGTGAAAGAATATAAGCGACACGTACATCGGACAAGCATCACTCTCTTACAGTGACCATTGGTCTTGGTAAAAAGGTTTAAAACGTGGCTATCCAAGTCCAAGTGGATACAGCAGGGTGTAATATGTACACAAGAGTTTATATTGCTTGACATATGTACATTTTCCATTACAAAATAGACCCACATATTTCTACTCCAATCTCCATCATATTGCATCTGCCAATAAAACAAGGAGAAACGAGGTCAGAGGTCACTGTAAACTAATAGGTGCAACACCGTTCTTTGCACTATTGGCGATTTAGTCACCAACGTTTTGGCGAATAAATATGATAATTAACGGTAACTAAACTATACAAAGTTCACTGACCTCTCCAAGGGTATCTATACGTCAAATATAATGTCCCCACATCTGAAAATTCTTTTTATGGTACCAAGAGTCACGGCGCTTTACACTTGGGTCATGAAAAAAGTGGCATTTACAATTATGAAAATCTTATTAATATCCATATGTAGGCTATTGTTTTACAAAGGTCATGACCTCTCGTAAGGTGACCAGAGGTTGAATATGAAATGACCTATATGTATATATGAAAATACTTTTCACATCATGAACACCTTTCATTCAGACTTGACTTGTGAAAAAAAGATGCGGTTTAAAAGAATAAATCTTACAAATATAGCTATAAACAGGTTTACAAAGGTCATTGACCTCTCAAAGGTCACCAGAGGTCAGATATGAATTTTTCCACTTCTGATCGTCATTTTCATTGTATGAAGACCTATGACATAGACTTGGGTCATTGGAAAGTGAACTTTTGAAGAACAAAAGTTATGAATAGTGCATGTAAAGTTCATTGACCTCTAAATGTCACCAGAGGTCAAATATGAAATGCCTCCCGTATCTGAAAAAATGTTGTCATGGCATGAAGAACCAACATGCGAAGTTTCATGCTTTTATCACAATCTGCACAATACTTTAGCATATTATGGTGGCTATGCCGCACCACTAATTAACAACAAGGTGGACTTTTCAGTTAGAATTCTCTTTCAAAGTAAATAACTTTTGTATTGCTGAAAAAATAGCAAAATGGGGGTAAAACTCAAAAATAACACTTTTAATTAATTAGAGTTTTAATCATTTCTGAGGGGACGGTATGTGATATGGTAGCAGTATATAGCTGCATTTTAGTACTCATGTGTAACACTTTTGTTTACATGTTAATTTTTGGCTATAGGTTTACATGCACTGGGTGGGACTTTATGCACATTTTTGCAAGAATAATATGGCATTTATTTTATAGCCTCGTTTCTTGTTTTTCTTAGCATTTTAAATTTTTGACATGTGTGAATCGGGAATACTGTAATGTTTTGGTTTTTTACTCGCACTGTTTTTTGTGTCTTTTTTGTGTACAATTTTTTTTCTTCGCAACCTGCTTTTTTTTCTCTTTTTTTTTTTAGGTCTGCTGGGGGACTCCATGACTCAAGAATACATATATTTTATATATATTTTTTGTTGACTTTGCAGATGTTTTGGTATGAATGTGCAATAACTGTTTTTAGTGCTCTCTCTACGCACCTGTTACTTTTTTAATCATCAGTCAAACTGTTTTCTTTGTTTAATTTCATTTCCATGTAATTTTAATGTGAAGGCTCCAAAGCAGTTTTCTTAAACTGAAATGGACTACCCTCGTATTACAATAAATGAAAATAGAAAATAAATAATTGCAAGTCATCAACCAGTCTATAGAGGGCGTCCTTGAATATAGCGTTTCTCTAAAAAATAAGTGCCGAGTACCAGCTGAAGTTGCACGTCACACATGTGATTTCAACCTCGTAGTTTTGTCTTCGTGGATTTTGAAATAGTTGGATCGAGAGGCCTGAGAACAAGGGTGAACATTTTCCCAAACTATCGTTCATGTCGTTGTGTCCGTGGAGCGGTTCAGTTGTATTTGAACAAAAATTTATATTTTTTAATATTTAGAGGGTGTCGTCAGTAGCTGACAGAAAATGGATGATCTTTTGGAGTTAGATGTACATGAAGCTGAAGAGGATGAAGAGTTCAAAGTGGATGAAGAATCTGACCGTAAGTACCGAATTACACCAAGTTAACTAGGCCTTAGCCCCATAAATGTGGCCTATTTACTGGACTGCCTCCGTAAACATAGGCCACACATCCACATGTACACAAATCGTGTCGACGGAGCCAAATTTTGATTTTCACATTTAGGCTTAGTTTGTAGGTTTTTTTTGCTTTAGAAGCATACTCACCCTCTTTATAGGCTAATCAGAAAGTGCTGCCTTTTTCAGATGTATATTTTTCGTGAAATTTCCAGATTCATTTTTACACGTTTGTGACTGTGTATCAAAATTTCAACATGAAATTTCACAAAAATTAGGCATCTGAAAAAGGCAGCACTTTCTGATTAGCCTGTAAAGAGGGTGAGTATGCTTCTAAAGCAAAAAAAACCTACAAACTAAGCCTAAATGTGAAAATCAAAATTTGGCTCCGTCGACACGATTTTTGTACATGTGGATGTGTGGCCTATGTTTACGGAGGCAGTCCAGTAAATAGGCCACATTTATGAGGCTAACTAGGCCTATGATTGTTCGTATTTTTTATTCGTATCGTAATGTTCTTGTCAATATTGTCAACTCGCCCCTAACTGCCTAATAGTACTATTTATTGATGAAGTTATGTATTAATTAATCCCCTTTGGCATGATTTGGCACGGAATGACCCTATTTGAGCCACATTTGTTGGGCTAATGACCAGCATGCCTCCATAACCATGATAACAATCATGCCCTGAATCAATTTGACATTGGGTTTTCCAAAACGTTACTGATTAATTTGAATGAAATGTGATGAATTTGGGCCTGGGAAAATTCTGATGAAAATGAAATGATCTGAAATGATCTGAATTGCAATGAAGCTTTTATGTTATTGTTATTGTTATCATGTACATGTAATCTAAATATTCTTAATTCATAATTGCAGAGGGCATCCAGAAATTGAAGCAAAATGCCAGGAGGCGTAAAGGAAGAGGTTTTGTTGCAGGTAAGTGCTCCTTAACCCTTCAACCCCCCCCCCCCCCCACCCCACCCTCCTCCGCCTCCGAGCCTGCAAAATCCAACAGGAGGATTTTGCAGGATTCAGGAAGTAAACAAGTGTGAAAAAAAGAAACATACATGTACGTTGCTATCTCTCTGTGCCTTATGTAACGCTATATTATGTCATTTATTGATCTTGTTTTGTGACCGTGTTGAAATGCAGATTTCACTGTTTGTGTACTTTCCAGATAACACTGGCATCAGGACAGCAGACACAGATTTTGAACCAATGGATGTTGACACTGGAGAAAGTGGGCCTCAGAGATGTAAGTGAGAATAATCATCAATGCATTGTATTAGCCTTCATTATCCATCACATTTACACACCCTACAGCCAGTGTTTTTTTAAGTACTATCGCAAGGCTGAGAAAAAGCAACTGTGTTTACCGTAACGCCCTAAAAACTGTCCAGTTGGGCACAGTGTGTAGGTAGGAAAACTGTTGTTGAACAGTTATTTTTATGTTTGTCTGTCCCTCTTTTGTACTTTCTTTTTCTTTTTTAATGTAGGGTTCCTTTAACACTGTTCTGTTGAATTAACCTTTTTAATTGTTGAATTGATCAATAACACACAAAAACACTTCCATATTTATTAAAGGAAGACTCTTTTATTTTTAAAATGTACATTACGTCATTTTAAATTTCTGGCCAAATGTGGCAATAAAAAGTTTGAGGTCAGCAATTTGGACTGAAACACACATTTGTTTTGTTAACACCTAATCTGAATTTAGCAAAATCTTAGGATTCTTTATTCGTGGAATCTGCAAAATCCGACAGAAAAGAGATATTCACCTGAAATTGAACCTGCACTCAGGACTTAGGCTCATTATTAGGCTTATATTTTTCTCTGAAAATATGAGCAATTGATAAAAAAAGAGGTCTCTAAAGACCTTGAATAAGTTTATACTTGTTCTGCAAAGCAGACCAAATTACTGCCATCGGCTGAAAAGAGGTGCTGAGGAGTCTTCTTGAAAAATCATCTGAATAGGCGGATTGCATCGCATTGCGATATCTGGACGCTCTGTTGGGTAAACAGTTATGCTCAGTCAAATGTTGGCTGACGACAATTTCCTGTAAGATTTCCCCAATTTATGGAGAGTTTAATCCTAAGACAAAATGAACCCTAGAATCTTTTCTCTTCAACTTTTGAAGGATTATTGTCCAGATACCTCCTTACTAGTGCATTTCTTGTTACGTTTATATGCAGCCGTTGAGGGCTGGATTCTCTTTGTGACTGGGGTTCACGAGGACGGATCAGAAGAAGACGTCCGTGATAAATTTGAGGAGTACGGACTCATCAAGAACATCCACGTCAATCTGGACAGACGAACTGGATTCCTCAAGGTATGATTCCACATTGAATATAACACTTACCGTCCTAGATCAAACAAAATGCAAACAGAGGACTTTGAAGGCTTGAGAGATCTTGCAGGATTGTGCATGGTAGAGTCCCGCCACTATTACTTGACATAATCCTTGGTGCCTCACCTCCTTGAAAGTAGACGGATGTGGCGTCAGTTTCCTGCTCAGTCAGGGATTTTGGAGGATTGAGGATGGTTGGAGCAAAATGCATTGCATTTGATCATTTTGATGTTTTTGTTAAGAAAACTGGTTTTGCTGTGCTTGTGAACCATCGAATCACTAAATTACATGTAGCTGAGATTTGACATGATGCGATAAAAAACGATTTAACTGTAAGATTTATTTGTCAAAATAATAGAATGTCATTGGCGTTTTTTTCTCTCTTTTTGTTTTTATTTCAAAACCCATGTTTGTAGTTTGCATGGAAATTTAAAAAAAATTACTGAACAACTCTAAATACACTTTAGTTGACAGTTGAGTTGTAGTTGAGTCCTAGTTGAGTCCTCACAATCAAATCACCAGTGATAGCCTTGGTCAAGGCGCTAAATGTTATTCATCCCGGCCGTGGCGCGTAAACGATATCCTCGCTAGGGCCATGCATTATGCAGTGCATTAAAAATACAGCGCGAACAGCGACCTCATGCGGCCACCATTTCTATGCAAATTAGTTGGACCCAATATCGCGCCTTGGTTTAATAGTCGGCAAAAGCTTATGTTTTTCTTTATTTTGCGCTGGATTTCTAGCGCACGACCTCGTAGGCAAATACAGATAAGTGTAGGCGGGGCTAATATGTGGAGTGTCCAATCACACCTTGGTAAATACGGACGTCATCAAATTGTTTCCAGCTAGCTATTCGCCTTTTGCGGACGTGACAGGAACCACAGTTTTTGTGCATTGGTGCCGTGTGCAGAGAGACACATAACGTGTACGTGTACATGTATGGATTATGTACGGTGCCACGTTTTAATAAGCAAGTTTCCCCGCAACGATCGACCAATAAGAAAACGACATTTAAGGTCAGCTAAGGCTATTAACATAATGAGCACCACCCCCAAAACCTCACATGGACGATTGAACCAAGGCGCTAGATTGGGTCCAACTGATTTGCATAAAAATAGTGGCCGCGTGAGGTCGCTGTTCGCGCTGTATTTTTAATGCACTGTACTGCATGCATAGCGCATAGACATTATGACTGCATGCATTACCGCGCTACGGCCGGATAAAAAACAACTAGCGCCTTGACCAAGGCTAGTCAAGTGAGGAGTAAGTACATCAACTACGCTTAAGGCGCTCCTTTGTATTTGTAAATCCATTGTTACTTGTGACCTGGGCCCAATTTCATGGCACTGCAGTTAGCAGAAAAGTTGTGCTTAGCATAGCAGACAAATTTGCTAACCTTAAGCACTATTTCACAGTTTGGATGTGCTAACGGTCGCACGTGCATGGAGATTTCTATTGTTGTGTCACAAAGTTAAGCAAATATTTCCTCTGAAATAAGCGTGCCTTTTCGTTTGCTGTGATTATGCTTACGGTCTCCATGAAATAGACGGAGGCTCTGTAAGCAGAAACTTGTGTGCTTAGCAGCGTCACGAAATTGGGCCCTGACGTGTGAATGGACTTGTGATTTGACTTATGATGGAGTGTCATGGTTGTAGCCAAGCCAGTCATAACAAGTGGCTACAGACCATATGTATGTTAAAGGTGGAGTCGGAGAGCAATGGTTTTTGTATCGCTACGATAGGCATGAGTAAACCATATTTGCATTTATTGTTAATAAGTGTAAAAAACAAAGAATACCTTTAATATGTGACATCCCCCATGCATACCTAGTCTATTCTAGGTGTTTTGCAAGTGCTTTTGTTGAACTGTTGTGTCTTTTCCTCCTGATTGATGCTGTGTTTTTCTTGCTTCACACCAGGGCTACTCGCTGGTTGAGTTTGAGACCTTCAAGGAAGCCCAGAAAGCCATGGATGCACTGAACGGCAGCGAGTTACTGGGCCAAGAAATCACTGTAGAGTGGGCATTCGTCAAAGGACCCCACAAAGATTCCAAGAAGAGGTCTGTACAGAAACTATCTTTTTTATGACAAATATTGATAAAAGTATGTTACATTTACACACCCTTTGATTTTCCATCATGTCTCCTTGCTGTACAACATGATACATGCAGCTACTTAGTAGCTAGCTATGCAATTATGCATCCTCCGTTTCCTGGTCCAGAAAAATCAACTAGAGTAGTAGCTATGGTTGACCAGAGGTGGCAGCAAGTCATTTTTTGCAAGTCCAAGTCAAGTCACAAGTCATTAGGTCCAGTCACAAGTCAAGTCACAAGTCATTAGGTCCAGTCACAAGTCAAGTCACAAGTCATTAGGTCCAGTCACAAGTCAAGTCACAAGTCATTTGGTCTAAACACAAGTCAAGCCACAAGTATCTTTGTCCAAGAACACGTCAAGTTGCACATTATTTTGTCCAGCTGTAATAAGCTAAAAGAACCTGTCGTCAAATTACAAATTATTTTGAACATGCCTCCTTAATTCCCCTTTTTCAATGTGTTGCAATTACTATTCTTGTAGTTTATCACATATCTGTCGGATATTAGCCCTTTGTACTTTAATAAATTTACTTTACATTCTAGAAATAAATGTTGAGATGACATGAAAAAAAACTTCACTCACTCGATTACATGTAGTATACTAACACTTTATTGTTCAATTTTCATGTATACTAAACGCCTACCAATGGGTTAGGCTATCCGGTATTTTACATGCAATTGACAAAGGACTGCTTTCTTTTCATAAAAGGTTCCTTTCAAAGTTTGTTCAACCATTACATTATAAAGCAAAAGACCTGGTCATTGAAAACTGTAGTTTGTTGTGACAGTCTTATTGAAAACTTTTGAAACTAGTGGGAACTATTCATTTTACTGGATTCAGTCACTGAGGTCTATTTTCTGGAATGAAACTTTCTCGCTGCATCTATAAACTGCATTTATAAACACCTTCAGTGGCCTTTTTGGGCCTTGTGTTGGGCGACTCCAATTTAAAAAAAAATCTATTTGTTTCATGTACAAACTGTTACACTTCAAGTAAACAAGATTTGATAGCATAGTATCACTCAACTTTGCTCGGTGTGGCCTCATAAATATTCCTCCATGACTGAATACACGTTTGATGGGGGAGCTAGTAGTAGCAGGAACAGACAGCGTACGCAACGTAACAGCTCAGCTCACTGATATGATCTACAGCTGCAGCTGGGCGAAGTAGAAACCGCGCAAGCCAAAGTCCGTTTTTTAATGCACGTAAGGCGTAAACTGAATAGCTAATTAAAAGTATAATAGCTTAATTAAAGTGTATTGGCCATTGGGTCGCTCGAGTAGCGTCTGACTTGGGTTGGTAACAAGTCATTTTTTGCAATCCCAAGTCAAGTCACAAGTCATTGTTTGCAAGTTCAAGTCAAGTCACAAGTCAAAGCTGGTATTTACAAGTCAAGTCACAAGTAAAAAAAATAGCGACTCGAGTCCGACTCGAGTCCAAGTCACATGACTCGAGTCAGCAACTCTGTGGTTGACTAGCATGGGTTTGACCAAAGCTAGTCAACCTGTGGATATAAGTTGCATGTTGATGGATGAGGTTGAGATCTTAGGAGAAGTGACAAATTGCAGAGAAAGATCATTTCTTGCTGTATTATGTGTAGAGTTTTGGATCTGCTAAATGAGTGTGAGGCAATGCAAAAAGTGCGCAAACCATGCACATGTAATATGTTCCTCGCAGAGAATAGTTTTGATTATACGTGTACCTTGAAAAGAAAACCACCATTGGCAAAAACAGCCAGACAAAAATAAAATAAGTGTTTTTTTGACTACGCTTATTTTTCCCTTTGTTTTTCCCTAGGAGTGGCCGTAGGAGATGAAATGAGCCATCAAGGTCCCTGCACCATTGTTGCACCAGTGTTCAACCTGTCAAAGATGCTAAGTCCTGCCCTGAACCTAACACTTGTAAAGAAACCAGAGATTTCTTCTTTCCCGACAAACATTCATTTACATGTAGGTATTGGGATTGGTACATCTTCACTAAAGAAGCACAATACAACCAGATTGGGGGTTGAAAAGAGAAATTGTTTTTTTTTCCAATCTACTTGTTTACCAAGTTTGTTTCATATTTGTGAGTTTTTGAAAATTTCTTGGAAAGTGACCGGTTGTTTTCCAAGCCCGGAGACCAAGGTTGGGGACTGTTCATTCAGAGTGTTGTATCAAATGTTCAATCGTTTAAGGCCACAATTTTATTTTGACTGACCATTGTCCAAGTATGACACATATGACTGCAGTTTCAGATTCTTTGTGGTCTAAACCTTCAATCTGTATCATGTTTTGTAGATTCTGTAACCATGTTCTTCATGCTCTTCAGCAGGTTGAGTTTTTTTAAAAGTTCCACTTTCACAATTCAATTAAGGATAAAAAAACGAACCGGTTGCATTTCTTTTTATTTAGTATTATGAGCCGATTTAAAGGTTGTGCATATTTAGGCATTTTGTTTTTCACCTTTGTTTTAGCTTTTTGTGTATTGTTTGGATCTGCACTTCTCCAGTAGTTAGCCGTTCGTGCTCCTTGTTCAAATGGGAAAGTGAAATAAAAAAGATATATTTCTCTTGACTTGGATAAAAACTTATCTTGCTGAATTTGCCTGATGTATGAACAGATTGTTTGGGCAACCATTGGGGAAGTGACCTTCTGTAAATGTGACAAGTTTTTATTAAAACACGTTAGTTTGAACAAGAATGTTCGAGAAATCTGTTCATTTTGTTGTGTTTGTTTGGGACGTCTCTATAGTCCGAAGTACATGTACCATTGGTCCGAAGTCCATTGGTCCGAAATCCCATTGGTCCGATGTCCATTGGTCCGACGTCCCATTGGTCCGACGCCCCATAGGAATAGGGTTAGGGCAAGGGTTAGGGTCAGTCAACCTGAACAAGTGGAACTACACAGTATTATGTTTCGGACCAATGGGACTTGGACCAATGGGACTTCGGACCAATGGGACTTGGGACCAATGGGACTTGGGACCAATGGGACTTGGGACTGTCGAGATGTTACCGTTTGTTTGACAGTTGATATTTTCCCCCAGTGGACAGGTCCAAGAATAGCTAGTCTGAGATATTTTGAGGAGCTGAGGTGGTTCTTATTGTCAATCAATACTTGTTGGGGTTAATTTTTGTCTCCGGCCGTGTCCGAATCACTTGGCTACGGCTGTTAATAACACACAAGTCAATGGGAAGTCGCTGCAGCCGCTAGCCAGTGGCTTCCTTAGGTGCTCGTATTATTCCCGGCCGTAGCCAAGCGATCTGATTCGAAACGGCCCTACACTTGGTCTAGCTAGCTGGAGACGCATTTTAATAGCGCCCTCTGTTGTCATTTTCTGTCGGTTCGTGCAGCCTGTGTACGACGCGATGACCTCGGTAATCCATAAATGAAAATGTAACTATCTATCCTTGACTCTTAGATTATTTCCGTAAAAAAGACGCGCTTTTGTGTTTAGAATTTTCTTATTGTAACTTTCAACTCGACACAAACGGCACTTAGGCACGGCCTGTAACCTAATGGACAGTGTTGTTAACTGTGGTCGGACACACGAGTCCAACACAAGTCCATCGCAAGTCCTCCAGTTTAATTCAAGTCGCAAACTATTCAAATGAGTTGTAACAAATTCCTGTGTTACTGGTCACCCACAGCTACCTGCGACCGGAATAATGGCGCTTTACTTATGAAAAGACGTGTGGTGGGCTCCTGTGTTTTATGCAAGATAAATCCAACAAGCTTCGCTTTGACGGTTGATAACGAATCGATCAAGCTTAACGGTAGCCCACAATTTAGTCACTTTCTTTAAATGCTAACTATACATTGTATGACCTTTGGTTTATGGACTCTGTGCAAGAACTAGACAGCGATTTTTGGCCTACACAGGGCTTGTAAGGACACAACACGTGCCGCCCGACGCCCTGGCCTATAGCGCGGGAAATAATGTGCCAGCCAAGTACCCGCGCGCGACTAACTGCCAAAATGATAGTTGTGCGTCTGAGCGAGAGTGATGCATCATTTAGGGAAAAAAACCCGTAATGTCGACTACACTGCTGCAACAGCGGTGTTATAGTTTGGTTTAACACCAGTGGTATCTCTACAGGGTGTTTAAAAAAAAGAAGGAAACCCAACTTCAAAGAATGAGTATGGACAGATGATATGTTTACTGGCTGTTATAAGCTGGTATCATCTGGAAGCGTAATCTCTATGCTTTTCAATGATACCATGTTTAGGTTTTGTGAGTCATGCATCAGTGAACATCATTGTCTTGAAAACTGGATGCAAAAATGCCGTTGGCTCACTTCCACTGGGCACGGTGCGCCTATTGTTACGGAAATGTCTTTGAAATGGCTTGAATGTTAATCGTCGGCAAATGGCACATTGTTTTGAACGTGGCTTGGTCAAAACGAGAAATTCATGACAAATAATAAAATCCAGTTTTGAAACCAACCCGACTTGTTTTTTTGTTTCTTTTTATGCACTCGTGTCTTCTTCCTGAATACTTATTCTCATGCACACCATGCCTATTGTGTTTGACATGAAAGTGAATCAACTGCACTTTTGCATCAAAATCTCATGACAGTGGCGCTCAGTGATGCATGACCCTGGAAATGTAAACAAGGTATATTGAAAAGCATAGAGATTACGCTTTCAGATGATAACAGTTTTATAGCCAGTACTGGTTCTTCAAAGTTGGGTTCCTTTTTATTGAAACATCCTGTATAGGGCAAGCGGTGTAAATTGTTTTACACCGTGAATGGTCTATATCACCAGTGTTAAATAAAACATGCAATCCTGTCTGCTGTCTTGAACATGAAATTGAATAAAGCATGTCTACTACAGAGAAACAATAGACATTATCCTAAACTGGTTCTTGATAATCTCGCGTCCTTTTCATCAAGTCTTATCTACTGACTTCAGCGGGGTTCTTGTAGGGGGTGGGGATCTAATTAACCCTCACCTGCCCCTCTCTAATCCACCGGGAGTGATCCCGGATCTTGTACTCATTCCACAGGTGAAGACAGCCAACATTTGAATACACAATCGGCTGTTATTCTGCCATTCCCGTCATTGTTTGTAATCCCCCGGTGCCAGCGGGTACCACCCCTCCGATTAAGCTGAAATCACCAGCCAGCCCCGGTCGTTGAATGATGGTGGGATCGGGTTGAGTTTGGCCGGCCGATCGAGTTCACGTAACTGGGTCAAGACTGAGGAAATGAACACACAAGTGCACGGAGTCAACCGATTTCCATCCGTCGTCAGCTGTAAGATCGTGGAGGCCACCGAATTCTAGTCGGACCCACGGTGATGAATGCACCGCGAATTCTTTTCAAATTGCACCGCGTGTGCTACTGACAGACTAAATCCTAAGGGCGGGCAGTTTACAAGAAGTGCATATCCTATCGCGTTGAGAGAATAGATCAACAGGAACAATAAGTACAATTCAATATTTCACCCATGCCGTGCAGTGAACCCAAGCTGTTCAACCGAGGCCAGAGTGATCGAGAAAATAGGTTTTTTTTAACTGCAAGTTTCCCGACATCACAAAAAAAGAGAAAAGAATATGCCTTCGTAAAATCGTTTCTTTATAGTACAGAAGGACGGTAGTCCTTTTGAATTACATCTTCTAATTTCACAAACTCAACGCTGTATTTGTTCAGTATTTCGTAGAAACAAAGCACTAATTATGATCTGATTTGATTTTTATCTAATCATTGCCTGTATATGTTAACATCACATAAGTCTATAACGAATACTGACAAGTCCTGTTCTTTTTGGTAAATTCTCGCCAATTTGCGAGGTCAACCTGAAGTCTCGTCAGACTGCAGCGCCATTAACTTAGTGAATAGTAAACCGTTATTTATCGCCTGTTTACATTTTCATGCGTTTCCCTTTCCTGCCAATATGGGACACTTTCTTTGTCTTCTCCCGACACTCCTGATCCGAATAATTAAATGTTGCCCTCTACCGACATTAAAAAAAACCCATACACCCTGGTATGCATTGCAATTTACCGACGCACAATTCCACCACAAACAAAAGCACCACTCCTTAGATGTTTCTATAAAAAATAATATGGAATCTTCCATTGTTTCAACAAAAATATAAGGCCATATAACTACTAACTGGGTATATAAACTCTATTTAGTCTATTCATATACATATTCTCACAGGGTTACAAGACTTACTGTCCTTTCTGGTTTTGTTTATTGTCTTATATGTGTATTAAGTGTTAATACAATTTGTCAATTGCCAATTAATATTAACGCGTCCCTAGTCGACAAGCAGTTGCTTTTTCGGGACCCCCATCCACATTTCCTTTTCTTTTTGTATATGCATGTAAGGCGTAGACACCAGTTATGTGGAAATAAAGACTGAACGAATGAAAAAAAAACCACACCAGCAGGAAACATTGCGGTAACTTTGGCATCATTATGTGTTAAGTTTGCAATTTATTACAGTTCTTTTGTGCAAAGTTAACATGGCACATTATTAAATACTGTTTCCAGAACTAAAGAAATAATGTCCAGAACATACCATACTGCCCCTTCAGTGAAACACTCAAACACAGTACATTTTACAACTATATTTATTGTTGTTTCTACAACACAACATCACCAACAACAATTGGTCCCTTTCTAAATCAGAAACAGAACTTTAATCCTCTGAAATTAAGATTTATTTATTTGCACAAACTGGCGAGCCTTGTAAGCTATTAACAAAAATTACGAAAACTTTTTTTCATGCGAAATCACTTAGATACAAATAATGAGGTATCTGGTGTTCAGCCTCATGTTAACCGAAAACAGGTTGATCACTCCCTTCGTATTTTATTTCTACATCAATTAAGAAATTGGTCCCTTTATATAAATCAGAAAATCACAAAGTTAATATAATTGTTTGCATCATATTACAATGTATGTCAGGCTTTAGCAGCCCACTCCCCAAAATTCCAAACAACCAAGTTTAATCATTCCACATCATTTGCAACGCTTCAGAGATTCGACCATCCTGAAAGCCTATAGCTTTACGAAAATGGTCACGTTGACTATCTTTTGAATGATAAATGTCGTCGCACTCAGCAACGACATTTCCTTTTCTAACCCTTTGAATTTTGAGGTTATTTTGGACTCGTGCACACTAGCCAAAAAGTTACTTCCGCCTTACATTGGTTCTTCCCGTTCATTTGAAGTCTTGGCACAAATAAAAGAAGATGATTCTTATTATCTCGTCTTTTGAATGTTTCTTATACGAAGGTGGTTTTCATAAAAACAGGGAAGCCCCTCATTTCCCTGCCCCGGGCAATCCCCTTGGAATAAAGTAATTTGCAAAATAACTTTCCCCTCAACTCCTCTGCAGCAGTTGTTCAGCAGTTTTGACCCGAGTTGTGAAATGTGACATGTCCAGAATTCATCTTCGAGGGGTCAACTTGGGTCAAAGGTCGAGGTCAACTAAATGAACCTACTAATTCACATTGGTATCCTCAGGCAAATCATGTCTGTGAATTGGAACAATGTCAACGGTTCCTTATTTGCCAACTGAGGCGTTCCAATTAATCGTGTCCGTTTTTCTCTCGTCTAAATAGAGATCATGTGTGTTTGTAACGGGTCGCATTCTTCAAGCGAATTTGCGCTTCAAAGTTTAGTCTGGTCATGTGCGTCTTCCATCATTTTCTTTGTGGTCTGGCAACGGACCTGTTATTAGCGTGACAAGGAATGGCCATTCTTCACTCGCTACTTTTGATGTCGGGAATTTGCGCTCTCATCATAATCGAATTGGTTGTTGTGAGACCAAACTGAAAAATGCAACAATTAACGTGAACCGATGCGGCGCTCCATCACGCCGGACCACTTAGTCGCGCCTCCAGGCGCCGAATGGAATTCCCGACCCAACTTGAATGAGCACAAGGTCCGAGACAAAAACTATAAGCATAGCCGTTTGTTTTTACATAAATCTCTCGCTAATGAAGCCATCACGGGCAGTGAGATCAGGCAATAGCAATGCCATTCATTAAAAACCTACACACACTCGACTTGATTTTGGATTCATTGCGTCAAAGAAACTCATAATAGACCAATGTTATATTTTATCCATTGAGCTGGCGTCACTTAGGATAAGCTTTCATAAGACCGTCTGACTCGACGTTCAACAAGCCAATTTGTCAATTTTGTAAAGTATAATTATAACTCCGAAAAAGCAGCATTTGTTTAGACACATTTAGCAAATTCTACAATAGTTTATACACTGCGGTAATATTAATTTGTTCATTATATAAAAGTCGCCTTTGAGCGCTATATATTTTTACAACCGAATATAAACTACCACTGGTTACAAAACGTAAGTATTTTTTCAGTAACGTTTTAGTGTAAACAGTAAAGTATTATTATTTTTATAAAAGTTATGCCATCTTTCAAAACCTGTTCCGGTAAATTGGTTACTCATTTTAACCCTACTCAGTTGCTTACAATGTGCATTATCTCTTTTGTACAATAGACGTGAATATTTTATAGACCTTATGCATTAAGGCGGAGTAAGGGGCAATGCTTTTGTATCGCTAGGATAGTAAACCTTTCGTAAAGTTATTTTGTTAGTAAATTTAAATAATACAGAACACCCTCTGTGACACCCGCAACGCATAAGCTGCGCTTCAAAAATAACATAGTCAAAATACCGAGTGTAACTATAAGGGACAATATACTTGGAGTCCCATCCACCATAAATGTTGGGGTGCTTCTTCTGCCACGCCGCTTGCCCACTCGGAGTGAAGCATGTGACATTTTAATTGTGACTCATGTTAACTCGATTCCCCTCCCCTAATCCAGACCAACCCTCTTCTCAGGTTACAACACGGTCTAGCCAGCAAATGTTGCGAGGATGCCCCGTAATCACTAGCATGTGCACCTTCTGATTCCAAGGTCCCAGCACGAAACCTCACCAGATAAACCGAACATTGAATAACAGAAACAGGAGCAAAATGTTATAACGATAAAAAGATGGCTAGACAGCTAGAAATTCTAAATATATAGACTACTTGCGCGAGGTGAAAGAGCTCAGACGATCGAGGAAGAAAAATATACCTTCCCCATATGCGCCAGGGAATGGTCTAACCCTCGCGTACATCGTTGAACGGTATCCTGGCAAACCGAGTCAATAATTATGCCTACCTTTCCCGTTTTGCAGTCTTGATATTAATTAAAATATTTCTGACAAATCAGGTCACTTTTTGCAAACGCTAAAACAGAGTTGACCTTCCTCCCAAATAAAATGCTCTGACAGCGAGCTGTGCTGGCTTGAAAAGCGCTCTCTTATTGGCTAACAAAGCTTGAACTCTGCAAATCCAGACTCGAACATTGCTTGAGAAAACGTCAAGAAATCTATCAGTTGCGCACCCAGGATTTGGCGGGGGGGGGGGGGGGGGGGGGGCTCACACTTTTTATTGGTCAATTAAATTTTTTTCAAAAACATTTTTCCAAAATGATTTTTTTTGGGGGGGGGGAGCGGACTATTTTGACGCTGGTAGCGCCACTTACACCCCTATTATACTACTTGAAAATAGGCCACATACATATCATCAAGGTCAAATCGTTGGATTAAAAAAAAAGCACACAAACAAATTAACAAAAAATTGACAACCTGGGGGGGGGGGGGGGCTCAAGCCTCCTGAGGCGCCCCCCCCCCTGGATGCGCCACTGAAGTCTATACGCAGAGAATCTGATTGGCTAACAGAGAGTGTCAACAAAAGATTCAGGCTCGGTTTGCCAGGGCGTCGTACAACGTAAGATTGCCCAAGCTAGCGAGGATGAAACATGCAAGCTGTTTCCCTTTTTCACTTGATCGTTAGCGCATGCATGGTCATGCAGGACGCCGCTTGGCGTAAATACAAAGATTACTACATGGGATTCGGAAATAATAAATCTGTGGCAAATGGCAGTATAAATGATACGTCAATAAATCTGGCAATCCTTAGCTTTTGTATACGGCCTGTATAGGCAGACAAGCTTGCTAATCCGTGCGACCAATTCGATACTGCGCTCGTATTGCAACTGTATCTTACGTGATGATGTACTTGTCGAGAAAATGAGCGCTTTGTGCATTGATCCATATTAAACTCAAAAACCTCTGTAGTTAAAGGTGCCAGCAAAGGTAATTTAGAGAAAATCAACAAACTTTATTCTCTGCCATATACCAACAGAGGGTTATCTCATCAAAATCATGAATAAATTCCCAACTGAATGGAAAATGAATCCTCATTACATTGGTCATCCCTACTTTACTCGAGGGAGTGAACAGTTTCACTTTGAAAATGTTGTGGGGTTTGTTTTCCATTTTGGGGAGAGAGAAGACTCCATAAAAGTCGAATAAAATCTAAAGACGTCGTTGCTTGTACCTCTTTTGTTGTATATGACTAAAGTAATCTTAATAAATAATTGATAAGGTTTAAACTTATTCTTACTGCAAGGTTATACACGTTGTATTAAACAGAAATAAGACAAAGTTTACATACATTTACATTTACTTAATAAATATTTTACGTAAGCAGCAAAGCCAAAAAAAAAAATTGTATGTTTCCTCTAACTGAAAAAAATTTCAACAAAATACAACTTAGCAACGGTGAATATTGTTTCATGCTGAATTTCCTTGTGAAAACCGCATGTCCGTACACTGTTTGTTGTAATCACGTGATGTTGCCATACGTACACTATTGGGTATATGATTATATATAGGGAATTCATGTCAAATGTAGTATGAACCAAATCACCTAACATAATTGAAGTGAGTGACATAGTTGAGGAAGCAAATTATGATATAACCAAAACGCAGCCACTGAAAGCTCCGTTTCTGGCTGACTCTTATTTTTTTTCACTTGGTAGCGCACAAGTCATCAAGTGAAAAGTTCAACTCCAAATTAACCTTTGCATGTATATTTGTCTACATTTTCTTAACAAAAATCGTGGTTTTATCTTTCTGCACTGAAAGAGATACATTAAGCCCCTCGAATGTATGATTTTAAAATGTTACATAATTATGGAGCACTGTCTCAAATGCAATGCTGGTTACTTTACAAAACTCTTATACAGTTATATGGAACAAAACTCTGTACAAAGCAAGCATTATCAAATGAGCCATGGCAATGTGGTATAAATAGTTCAGCGGAATTCTATACACTTTTAGAAAGGCAGCTAGATGTGTTTTGTCCTATTGTATAAACAATTACTAACATTATGTTTGGTACGAAACACTTGAATACATGCCTCTTTCAGAAATTTCAATTTGTTGGTATTAGGTTGCAATCTCGATTGTGTTCACATGACTCTTTATTTGTTGTCACAAATCATTCGATTTTCTTTTTGGCAACGTAAATCAAATTGAATTTATCCTTGGATGGCGTCATGCTGACGTCAGTGAATCCGACTTCTTCTAACATTTTCACGGCCATCTCGCGGCCCCACATGGTACCAAGCCCCGCCCCATCTTCGAACCCCAGCGAGACCGGCATGCAATGCATCATACTGATGACGTAACCGTCGACGGCCCGCGGGTTCCCGATGTTCTTGGACGGGTGGCTGTGGACGTTGAGCTCTAGCATGCCGAAGATGCCACCGGGTGCAAGTGCCCTGTGGATACCGTTCAGCACTATGCGCGGATGAGCCATATCGTGCATGGCATCGAAGCAAATGATGAAGCCAAACTGTTCCACCCAGCGCTCCGGTAGAGACGCGGCGTCTTTGATGATGAAGTGACAGTTGGAGAGACTAAGACGCTGAGCCTCGTTCCGAGCAAACGAGATGGCTTCATCTGAGATGTCTATGCCATAGAAGACACTCCTTGGAAACCTCTGGGCTAAGAGGAGCACCGCCCTTCCCCGGCCACACCCAACGTCCAAACAGTCACATCCAGATTCTAAAAATAAAGCAAATAGTTGAAGGGTCTATATTTATATGAAAACATTTAATAAAGAACGATGTGTTATTAAAAATCACTTGTACAATATACCCGTGCTAACAGGCTTTCGTACAATGCCTAAACGTGTCACCGACGTCCACAAATCTAAACATGTCGTAGATTTAAACGTTTGAAAAAGTGGGTACAATTTAAGATAGGGCCCTCTGCGTTTTAGATCAAGCTTTTAAACTCTTAATACAATTTTTACAGTGTTTGTTATGCTATAATATGGAGCAATTCTGAAACGTTTATCTTGATAACATTAACATTTTATTTCATGTACGTACAATATATCGCGTAAGAAGACGATACAATCCTACATAGATTAGACAATGTTTAGCGTGTAGATATGCGATAATAATCAAAACAACTTTTCCCAACTTTGTCTCCAATTATGTGGTCTTTATAATGTCTTAAACCAAAAAGCAAGCATCGACAACATTTGCCCGTAATGAGATAACATGTTCCTGGAGCAGAGTGTGAAGCCAATCTGTCCAAAGAAAGGGGCCTTAAAATTCCCCGAAAATGAAGATGAAACCAGGCCCATGTAGGCTTGGAAAGAATATCTATGTTTTTCCAAGCCACATGCTTATCCAGTACGCGCACCATTTCTAATAGGGATATCATTAGAAAATAATGGTACACGTACGGAATATGCGTATATGCAGCTGGGAAAAAGTCGCCTGTTAAATCACCATTGGGCAGCAATGTGAATGCAGCAATATTTGGTCAGCAAAATGGTGATTTTACTGATTTAATACACCACTTTTTTTCCCGAGCCGCGTACGTATCCTGTATACCCGCAGCAACAACGTCGAGAGACTGGTATCTGGACACATGCTGACAGTGGACGGCAATAGCTCCGGTGGCCTGTTTCGGACAAGGCCCAAACGACCCCAGAATGCAACGCGGTTAGCAGTCTGACCTACGTCATTGCGTGACTGGCTCCCGGCAGTTAGTGACCAGCGACCGTCCGTCACGGACCAGAAACTTTCCCGGTCGTTTCGCGCCAGTGAAAAACTAGAGCAAACACCCACTTTGGTAAAATCACATCAATTTGCTTTCGAAATGAATTTCCAATCTGGCTCTCCAAATAGTGTTGGCAGCTGGATATCTGCCCCCCTTTCTTACCGTGACCCACCTTTGGACGCGCCCCTGATCTAGTTTGATTACGCGAGGCATTAAATGCCTAGTTTCATGCCATCAGGTAGGAACTGGAGCGTATTAAGACTGACCACCAAGGTCAGCATTATAAGGCGACCGTGCTAATTAGGCTGTGAACTTTAATGCATTTTAATACGCCAAGCATTCAACCGTTTGGAGTTCGCTGAGCTACATCAAAGCACAGCTGGTTTTTCAATGATCCCCAACACGTCCAGCAAAATTATCAAGATGCGTTGGTGTAACTTCTTTATTTTTTTCGAAGCACGTAGCATTCTTGCCTCGGTTATGTCAACATGACAGCGCGCTACTCAGAAGCGCACGGAATGAAAATTCCAATTTTAAAAGAGACTCCATGGTTCTCTATCATGTATACGTGCCAACTCGTCCCAGCGAATTCATCAAAGGACGCCCTGACCACTAATCCATTTCCCAACATCTTGTCAACGGGAAACGCAGACATCGCAAGGCATTGTGGGTATGTCACTACCCATGATAGATGTACGTACATTCAGTGCGCACCCGCCATGCGCGCGCATACGCGGAAGTGGTGACCCCGGGATAAACAAAATATGCCCAATGAACGTTCGTCGAAATTAGAGGTCACCAGTGGCCTAGTTCGGTACCGGATCACACTGACGAAAGTTAGGATTAAGTTTGAGGTCAGGGTCAACCCTTACCCATAATAACAATGAAATTAAATAGGCCAATAAATTTTGATTGTGGATGACGTAAACGACAGAAATTTGCATCAGATGCACTAAAGAGTTCACTTGGCGGCGTTGGCGCAGAGTATATTATGACTGCCCCAAAACAGAGAGGTTAAATTAAAGATGAATCAATGCGTAATCATGCATTGTGGCAAGGAACCACAACTCCTATATTACAGTTCAGTATTACAATTCCAAGCTTTTATTAATATTACGCGCCTCATCACCAAACAGAAAAGTATGGTTACCAGAAAACAAAAGATATACCCCAGCCCCTTCCACCAAAATGAAATTTGGCAAAGCACGCATCAAAAAAAAAAAAAAAAAAAAAAAAAAAAAAGAAAAGAAAAAGAGGCGCGAAGTCATAGTAAATTTAATGTGGGGGGGGGGGGGGAATTTCCCTGCCCCTCTAAAACTGATAAATGTTGAGAAATACAGGATTTTGGGGGGACAAATATGTTATGCCCCCGCTGGAAAAAATCCTGGCGACGCCCGTGTACACTGTTTGTGTTCAAAGGGTGGTACGGTGAATGATAGATTCCTTATCCTCACGTTTCTCTCCTCGTAAAACTCCCAAGAACCATTTCTCATTCCTGTATTTATATAATTTATCTTATAGGCCCTAGGCCTGTATGTCCAGCAAAATATCTACAGAATCCTTTTAATATGTTGAATTTTTACTGTCTTTTTACATAGACAATTGTCAATAAAAAAATCCTGACAATTGCAGCATTTGATCCAGACACTCTTGGGCAAATTCTCCGCAATGGTTGGTCAAGTTTTGCCCGGATTAACCAACAATGAGGTAGCTTTCATTCCAATCTTGGCCAAATAACATTGCCCAACAGTATTTTTTTAGCGCCCAACTTTTTTTTAAAGTGAAAATGTTATCAACGCTTATCTCAATGGTACTTGTCATACAGAACATATTGATATTCATGAAAGTATTTATTTTCAAAACATCAGTAGCTGTTGATTCCTCGATTCTAAACCACAGATTCGTAAGATTTCTGAATTAAACGATTAGATGACACAGTTTGTCCGCCCTCTTTTTTTTATTAAATTTTATTTACAAAAAAGAAGAAGACGGGTGGCGGAAGTGAGTGTGTTTTCTTAAACAACAACCGAACATCACATAACATTATTTTTGCCTTGTAGTTAACCCGACCCCATTATTCCCATCTAGTTTTCATATTGCATAATATCATGTGTTAAAATATAATCGGCATTGGGTATCCAACATTGTCCATCCAGACGTTCCCCCTAAATCATTTCGTGGTAGTTCTTGGCACAAAACTCAAAAACCTGTTAACATTTTTGAGATGCGTCAGTGGATAGGCGCGGCCGGCACTCCCAGGCCATGTATAACGTTGAGTCTCCGATAAACATCGTTTCATAACGAACATTTATAATGATACCACCGGCTAGACTCAAGCACGATGAAGTAGGTCGGTTCCATGGATATGAGTGTCTGCACACAAAACATTAATGTCACCGATATCCCATGTGACCATAGCAATATGATCAAAACAAAACAAACTTAAGAAAATGCCAACTCCGAAGACATGGGGGCAACAAATGCCTTTTTTAAAACAAAATTTGTCACGAGGACAAAAGTGTTGGGATTTTTCCCTCTCAAACCCGCCCCCCCCCAAACCCCCCCCCCCCCCAAAAAAAAAAACCCCAACAAACTGAAGAAAAAAACACGGTGAACAATTCCCTTATTTTCAAAGAGTGAAGTTAGGGACCAAACAATTTAAGATGAAATACTTTGAAAAAATATAATCACTTCAGTGGGAACTCAAGCGAGAAACGAAACTCGATCTATTCGGGTGAATGAACTTCACTCTAAATGGTCTGGTCCCTTGCTTCGGATGGTATGAATTTTCGCTCCAACAGAATGAGCTTGCACTCCTTGGATGAAAGAGAGACCAACAAAAGAACAGAGTTATAAAAGTTCTTTCAATTGTTTAAAAACCGTGTCCGAATTAAATGAGAGGATTTCTTAAAGGACTAATGCAAGAAGCAATAGTATGCAAACAAAAGAAGTCTTAAGAAAGTCAATCGGGGACTGCAGGAAGTGTGGCCTAGTGGTTAGGGTTCGTGACTCGTGATCAGAGGGTCAGGGGTTCAAATCCAGCTGTTGGCCATAGACAAGCCACTTTACCCCCACTGTTGCCTCTCTCAGGAGTATGAATGGATACCTGAATTAGTTGGGGAGTTACCTGCTATGGACTAGCATCCCATCCAGGGGTAATACAAATATTCTCAGTCGTTTCATTCTACTGAAACCGGAGATAAACGCCGGTCTGGTGGGCCACATTGGCACGTGACAATTTTTATTTCACAAGGATTATCATTGGCAATTATCTTATTATGGTGAGATGTGGGCCGGGTGAAATAACCACACCGTAGTGATGTCTTTTAATCGTTTCTGATGGTCCGAATATGAGAAGTCTTAGGTCAACAACATATGTGAGTGTAGATGTGTGCCACTGGGAGTGGGGAAAGTAATCAGAAAGTTTCGGCAGGTTCGAAATTAGCGTCTGTATATAGTCATGTGGTTGCTAAGGGCGATTTCTAAAGGTTACGTAACACTTCATTTTGAATGAAACTACATGTACACACACATGTTCACGTTTGCGGGCGAAATTTTGAAAATTAATTTCTCCCGTTTAGAAGACCGTATCTTCATGAAACTTTCAGGGTTTACTTCCCTCATATTCATAATGATGCAAGTATGTGCTAAAAATCGTTGTGATGTGCTCATTACTTTTCGTTGAAATTGGAAAAATAGGCCTGGCTACGTGCACTTTTGAAAGTTGGCATACTAGCGTTTGCAATATCTGTCAATCTTTTCAAGCCCGACGTTTATTAATAAGGTTCCTGTCCATTATGGTGTGCAGTAAAAATGTGGAGAAAAGCCTTCTTCACGAGTTATTAAATGATAAATATCACCCCTTTTGCCGGCTTCCATTGGGCGATACCGAGACCCACGGCAGTTGGTATGTTGACCAACATTGTGCACAATTTCAACCCTTTTGCCCAACTTTCTTTAAGTTTAAGTGTAGGCCTAGACTTGACCAAGATTAAAGAATAACAATTAGTTTGTTGCATTAGTTTTAAGTAATCGTGTGTTACTGTTGTACCTCCACAGTTTTTGGCTTACTGCTGTCAGTGCTTTTTGCGTCGTCTTTGGCCTAATTTTGGAAGAGTAGGTCACATTTGCAGTCTGTCTGTGTGTGGCACGCTCTGATATGTCAGAGGACACGTTTACTGGATCTTATACTTTCGTCAACCACTTAGATCGATTGCAGATTACGATGACAAACGGCATACCCAAGCTTGTTAAGGGTCGTCATTAGCCCACGAACCGTGAATTTACGGCCTGCCCGCTTGCCGCTCGACACGGCCCATCTTTCACCAATACCATCATTTCGTTGGTGTCCGAACAACCCCCCTTCTCCGAGGCAAAACAAAGCGATGTGATTTGTATATAATTAGGGCTATACTGCCGTCATTGGTGGCTCTTGACCGGTGGATTTTTATTTTGACGGCGTCCCTTGTGTGTCGTTCGTTAGACTGTTACCTGACGTTTCGTGCCACCCAATGCACGTCCACCCGCGTGTTTATTGCTGAAATCTCTCCCAAAACTCACTGGTGAAAACACAAATGTGGCACGGGAAGTTGTGTGAGGCCTTTCGATTTACAGGCCCGTAAATGACGCTACATCGTGCCTCGACCTTGAAAACCGGATCCCTTTCATTTGGGTGTAATTGGCCAAAGCGATAATTCATGGAAACTATTTCATTTTATAGTGCACTCAAACTGTATGTACCATCTGGCTCAGATCTGATCGTTTTTGGGTTCATATATCAAGGGAAGGTGCATACAAAATGCCGAGTAAATTAACAGGAAGTTACAACTGGGGTTTTCGACGAAATACTTTATTTACTGGCAGAATAATCGTGAAATAATTCGAAGTATTAAGCGCCATAACTACAGTCACCTTATGTCCGACTGAAATGCAATCAATGCAATTTCAAACTGGAAAGGATATTAATTTTATGATACGTGTGACAAGGCCTAGGACATTAATGTTAAAACACGTGACTCCAATGAATACAATGTGAACTCCTATCGGGCACATGTTAAAGACTATGGTCATTTGGAGCAATTGTGCCGGCTGCTGCAAATGTTTCTTCCCGGTGGAGATGAAAGGTACTGAAATCCCATTTGTTCTACACTCCATTAAAACCTAGGCCCTATATATGATTCGCTGAGCTTTAATTGTGAGTGAATGAAATAATTTGTTCCTTTAATATTCTAGATAATGTAAAAGATTGTGGAGGGCCAAGTGTCATATGAAAATCGGACTCTTTTCCCCTTTTATTGGTAAAACCCTCTCACGTGACCGGTCCCTCTCCTAATTATCTATGCATGAGCATGAGCAATACCACCAATGAGTCCGTATTTCATCAACCTCGTACCCAGGGTGTTGAGCAGTACGTGCCCACCACTACCTGCTCTCTCACCCTGGTATTGGATCATTTGCATGTGCAAGATTTTTGAACACGTATGCAAATGAGGAATAGTCTGGTGCCTGCATGTGCGTTACATTAGCGCTTGTTTTTGTATGCGGTGTCTGGGGTAAAAACAGAGTCAATTCGTCGCAGCGCGAGCATGGCGTGAGTTAAAAAAAACACGATTTATTTAAACTGTTACGATCTGATTGATACAACATGTAGTATCACATTTCATATTAATATGAACAAACTTGAAAGGAAACGAGTATTTTCGAGAAGGCGTGGACGAATGATCGGGAAAACACGTACTGCACGTTTTGATTAACAACACCAAGTACACGATAAAAGTCCATTTCTAGTCAATTGCGGTATCGAATCAGGATACAGGAAGAAAGTTTCCTATCCAGGGCTTACTATTGGAAACGCGGTTGGAAATAAAGGAAGCACTGGGGACGAGGTTGGTAATTCATGCTACACCGGTTCATACTCGGCGCGAAATCGAGCGCGAACGCGATTTGGTGACGTCAAGGCAATTATTCGCGCTGCAAATTCGCAACAGTTGAACACATTCAACTCCAGCGAAATTCGCAGCGAATGTTCCTGACGTTTTTGTGTGACGAATGAATCGGTCTTTACGAAGCGGAACACTATATCAAACATCAGGACTGGGGCCTATTTTGATTGAGTACGTTGAACGAGTAGGAATGTGTTTGGACACACAGCTGACATAGGTATGCAAGAAATGCTCAACTATATTTCGCAAAAGAGTCAAAATTAAAGTCCTGTTGCAATTTCTTGTACAGTTTAGCATAGGCTACCTTTTTCCCCTGAATACTCACGCCCGAATACTGAAAGGCGATACTAGGCTATGCTTAGTTCTTATATTATACCATTCGTTTTCTTGTCGGACTCAGAAAAAGACTCGATATATTTAAAGCTCAGACAATTTGTCAAAAGAGTGTGTCAGTTGTCAGATGTTTACAAAACTCTTTCAGTCCTCCAAAAGAAACAATGGATGACTTTAAGTCTCTGCGTAGTACCTACACACAGTCACATGCCCGTTAGATTACACCATATATACGTGTGTATACAAAAGGTAATCCCAAAACAATGTGCTAATATATAAAAGTTAGGATGTCTACAATGTCAAAGTGGTTCCATCTTAAAAGATGGTTCTTCAGCTTGCAATTTATACCTTATTAACATCTTTTCAGTCACTGATGACTGAACATCATTGATTGCAAAACAAAGGCCAAACAAACTTTATATTTGATTTCTTTCTGGTAATGAAACCGAGGATTCCTCAAAAGTTCCCTATATGCACTGTAACCCGAAAGCCTGACGAAACTTGTAGAGAGAAGACAGTGAGAAGAAATTACAGTTTTAGAGGTGGGAGGAAAAGCCCAGAAGAATAGTCTAGGGAAAACCCACGGAATCAGGTAGGGACTGAAAACCCAATCCACGTATTGGCCCAGGCGGGATTCGAACCCGGGTCACAGCAGTGGAAGGCGGGGAAAGTAACCTCCCTCCCCTGTTCGACTTGTCCAAGTCGAATAAATGGCGCTTTCTGAAGAATGCGCTGTCGTTACGAGTGTGTTAAAAAGGGGTATGGTGTAGATGTTGTTTAAAATAGTACATCATGTTGTCCATAAATAATCCATCATTCCAAATATTATGATGATGTTTTAATCACAAACTAGCAATCCAATTTCAAAAATCTTTAAAACAGCTTGCAATGGGCATTGCCAAAGCCATTAAGTTGGGCCGATTCCCAAGCTATGTTTTGAGTACAATTTTACAACCGGTAGTTATTATTTTAATGACTAAACAAACCAATCTTCGACATGAGTGATTTAATCATGAAACACGATACTCCATTTATGCTCAAACAATGTCTTTCTTCCCCCATTCAACACGTAATCCATTGCGGCTGCGCACTTTTTTGGACAGCTCAATTTACCACTGAAACAGGCAAATTTGCAAAAGAGGTGTTTGTGATGATAAACAAAACCTCTGGAATATTTAATCACTCATGAACAACATTATTATGTACCTTAAATGCACCAACATCTCTAACACACCCTTTTTAATGCACTGTGTGTGCACACCGTCAGCGCATTCATCCGACAGCTTAATCCACCACTTAATTCAGCAAACTTAGAAACAGAGATTTGTTGACCTTTGTTTTGCAATCAATGGTGCTCTGTCATCAGTGACTGGGACCACTTTGACAGTAGTCAAGTTCATAACTTTACATATTACCCATTACTCCTGACTTACCTTTTTTTATTTTTAAACCCGGTATAGTGAAATTAATCAGTACCCCGGCCTGTCCCTAAATGGACCGATCCAGTAAGCCCCGCACACTGCGCACTGGGCAAATCAACACGTGCTCCTCTCCAATGCCACACTGCATTTTCCTGCTGCGCGCATCATACGCGCGTGCACGCATGTCGGACTTTCGTGCACGCACGTCGGACATAAATCACGGCTGTGATTGGTCAGAACACCATGGGACGGTGCTTACTGGATCGGTCCATAGAACGCTTGCAGATGCGTTCGATAATCGACGCGCGAAGGCGCGCGACGCCATGTTGTGGGACAGGCGTGTATCTATCCATGCACATTTTGTCCCATAACATGGCCTCGTGCACCATCGTGCGTCAATTATCGATCGCGTCTGCAAGCGGTCTATTGGATGACCATCCTCTTCAAAGTTTGCCAATCTCCTAACTACTGGTACGGTTCCTTTGAGAGAGAACACAATCAGGTTATATTCTGTACTCACCAAGCTTTGGCACAAGACCAGGGATGGAGGGAACCACGTCAGGGATAAGTGTAGTATTGTGGAGCATGTTGGACATGTGGTCCATGAACTGGTGAAATTTGCCGTATTTGGTATAGCTCACACCTGTAATAAACACCACCAAAAAACATTGTCGTATAATGGGCGGATCAATGGCCTCATGAAAAGAGGGGGAAGGTTTAAGACCACACAAGAAAATTGGCTACAGCGTGTGAATTCCAATTACATTGTACAAAGTTTATTTTATTTCAGCCACATCCAACAGCGTAAGCGCCAATAACAGGATAGATAAATGGAGAGAAGACAACGAGAAGAAGTTACAGTTTTAGAGGTGGAAGGAAAAGCCCAGAAGAATATTCTGGGGAAAACCCACGGAATCAGGCAGGGACTGAAAACCCAATCCACATATTGGCCCAGGCGGGATTCGAACCCGGGTCACAGCGGTGGAAGGCGAGGAAAGTACCGGTACGCCAACCTGACTCCCACTTCTCATGCCAAATCACTGTCAAAATCACTGGGGGATGAGGCACGTTATCCCCAAAACGTAATTTTCCCGCTATTTTAATTCATGCTGTTATACCATGTTGTTTCATAGGTCCTATGTAGGTTGGTGTAGGCCTCTACTTAAGTACAGTGGCCGAAGCATTCCGTACAGTCTATCCATCGACCCAACCATAGTTCGGGCTTAATGAGCAACAAGTTGTCGACACGTACCGTGGTCTCGGAAACAAAGTAACAATTCTAAGGAATTTGTAAACTATTTTGCGGACAAACTTCTGAATCACGAAAAGGTTACACAATATTGTTCATTCGGATTTGGAAGAGCTGCGTGGAAAAGACCCAACACAACCTCGGCCTTCTCCCGCACAAGAATGCCGAAATTAAACGACTTTACCGAGAATTTCGTTGAAATGAAAGTACCGCGCGGTGAGTTCAAGCGCATTGTGCTGATGTGATCCCACCTGGGAGGCGCAACTCGTAATCCTCAGTCGAGCCTCTGGGATGTTTGGGGGTCTTAGTGGGGAGGGTCGGGCTAATTCCAGGGCTTTGTGTTCCCCTGTATTTCACATCTGTTATGCGGATTATATGCCAGTGGCGTTGATAAAACCGCAGTTTTAACCCTCAGGATGGTCCTCGTGTAAAGGTGTTGGGGATGGGTGGTTACAGCATATGTCATCAGCCGGGTTCTGGTATAGTGTGGTTGGGACACTGCAGCAATCACACTTTTTGCAACCAATTACAGTCACTTTAATGAAAATGCGTCAGCTGTTGACGGATTGGTTCACGGACTCTACTTTCCTTAAAACCCTCCACAGCCATGAGTCGGAAATAAAAACAGATCTTGATTTTCATTGAAAAGTACAGCTTGATTAAACATGACTAACGCGAAGAAATTTCATGTTTCGGGGAAAAATAGGCCTTATAAGACTTAGGAAATGACATTACTCGGGTTACCGACATCGCATATTTCGAATAGCAAACCAGCGTGATTCAATGCATTCTGTTTACCAACAAAGGTGTTTTCTTCCCTTCGTACACTAGCTCTCCAGAAGTTCTTAACGCCACAAGTGCAGCAACCCCCGTAATAACAGAAAATTGTTGACTTAGAAAAATTGGGTTCTTTTCAGACAGGTCCCTGCGCTTGAAAGAATCATTCTTCGGGACAAGGGATTTTGTTGGGGGGCCTGAGTCACCTGGTCGGACACATTTCAACGCCTCCTTTCTTGAGGGATAAATGTCTTAATGAGGCGTGAAATGTGATCAGGTGAGATCAAGCCGGCTGGTTTGTGGGAAGCACAGGGGTGTTTTGTGAGGGGCGATTAAGCTCGGCCATGTGTGGTACACCGGCTTAGTGTTCAGCATTTAGTCAGGGTTAAGGTCAACAGGTGCATGACCGCTATTACAAGGCAATCAGCACATGGGCATACGTTTTCTTTCATTCCTTGCTATGTCATCTTTCATTCCTTGCTATGTCTTTTTAAAAATGTAATTGTATTGTATACTTGTTTCATTTGGCTTTATTTCATTATATCAGCAGCCGATTCTATGAACCTTTACGCAATAGCGTTACATAGTGTCGTCACTGACGTGGTCGAATTGTCGGGAGCACTTTGGGGAAGCGATGATTTTCTGGAGGGGACATTCAATGGGTTTTTAACAGTTAAACGCTCAGTTTTCAGTTTTACTAAGTTGCCTCCGAATTCCGAGCAGTGCATGCTTTAAAGGGTGCCCCTGCCTCCATGTCCCCCGCCCCGCCAAGGAATCCAGGAATTTTGTGCAGGGGGATACTTGGCCTGCGTAAATTCAAATAGTGGGTGGGGGGGGGGGGGGGGGGGGGGGCTGGCCTGGCACCATCTTCCAAAATATTGGGCGCTCTTCAAAACCAGCCATTATGCAAACTACCCATTATGTGCTCATTTTCAGGGCGCATTGTAATGATTTGGGGTTTGGTTTTCATATTCCTCGTTCATATCAGAACTCTCTATACCATTTTGGGAAATGGTTGCTGAAAACAAATTATCCGAAATTTTAGGGCAAGTTTTGTTTTCATCTCGAGGGGGGCACATTTATGCTCGGGGCACATTTATGTCAGCAAGAGGGGCACTTGGGTAAAACTGGGGGGGGGGGGGGGAGGGGGATCCGCGCATGCTCTGCACATGCCACATTTAATTGCGCAATCAAGTTGCGCGGCACGTCATAACACATTTCCTCGACAGGTACGCATTAAGCGCGTCCGCGAAACCCAGTACAGCTACACCAATGACGCCAGGATTGACATCACGAAGACGTCACACTTACCCGAGGGCCCGTCTCTTCGGAAACACTCGGCCACGCTATCATAGGCTTCGCACAACATCGGAATCAGTCGGCTGAAGGCGACAACATTCATTGGCCCGTCCACCAGAAACGGGCGTCTCTCCGGCGGCACATAGTACGTGTCCTCAATCGGGTCGACGTCCACAATTCGGCCGACAACCATCGCCCCTAACCACTCCCTTACGTACCTGCAAGCATACGTGACGTATGAGATAGTCACAAGAAGACATACCCATTATCACCGCACGGCAAATAGGATCATGTTACATCCCACGTGACCGAAGGAATTGAGACATTTCCTCCAAGGCACATTGGACTTGTTCCCAATGGGGGCAACATGCCAGGCTACAGGAAATGTCATTTCCAGCAACCCTCCCGGTACAGCCCTCATGTCTCCGGGTAACCTCAATTCATCATGGTTCTTGCCGTTTATGTGCAAGCAAGGTAATTGACCGTGACACAGGATCACTCATGACTACCAGAATGTTACTCAAAAACATGATGTCTAAAGAGAGGTTTGTGGGGCCTTCAGTTTATTTTGCATGTAGATTTTCGACGTACATTTTGTACATCATGAGAAATTCATTCATTGATTCATTCATGGCTCTTGCCCCCCTCCCCTACTTATTGTTGGGGGATTTCTTTGGAGATGAGGCGTTTACCCCACTTAAGAAGCAATCGGTATTGACAAAGTGTTTCAAAGTTACAAAGTTTGAAATTGTATTCAGCACATTGAACGTGACGGTACAATACCATTTAAGCTCTGCGATACTGCTTGCCTATTTAGGCTTACAAGAAAAGAGAAATTTGTATGTTTGTGCACGTGACGAATCCTGGATGTCATGCAATAACGCAGCAGTGACTGAGGGACGAATTGATACCCATTGCCAAGTTATTGTCAATCCAAGAATACACACTTCTTATAAGACAAGGTATTCCTTAACAAAATAGAAAAATCCAATAAAGAAGAGCAAGAACGCACAATTATTTCTACCAAATCTGATTTCCTTTCCAAAATGTAATTAATTTCCCCGAACATTACATTATAAAAATCCTTGACCATGGAGTAATGTACATGTCTAACACCCCAACACTCTTCCATCCCCCAAAAGTGCGACATATTGGTTTTTGGCGTTTCCTGAACTGGGCGCAATATTTACTTGGATTTTGGAATGTTGTCACGTGACAAATCAAACCCAATCCTTCACAACGGTGGATCTTTTTAATTGAAGTCACAAAATAGGCAGCCATTGTGTGCACCACCATCTTTTGTTTAAAAATATATATATTTAAAGTGGTCAGAAATTGCTTCAGATCGCACCACAGCATATAGAAAGAGGGACCCGAACCCCACGCCGTAAATTTTTGAATCAACTTTTTTGGGGGAACATAATTCCCCCCATGTCCTGGATCCGTCCTTGATCCTTCAATGTTCGAGACGCCTGTTTGAGGTGGTCATGGGTATGATAGGCACGGCTAACCTTTTCATTTGCTATGACTGAATAAAAAGCCATAAAATATCAATCAATACTGACCATGATAAAGCTATTTATCTTTGACGAATGATGAATGAAAAGAAAGATATGCAAAAAAAAACCCTATGTCTTTATTTAAATACTTATGTATTTATATATTTATCATTAAAACACTCCTGCGATAATCACAATCAAAGTAAATTAACTGGGACTTCGATTCAGTTTTAATCGTTACCCATTTGGATCCCTGCCTATAGTTACAATCGGGCCGTCGTTTCCATCTTATATATTATGGATCTGCGCGGTATACTGCGTCAGACGTTGCCCTGAAATGTTCGGGTGGCTGCCCATCTGTGGACAGTAACTCGGTCAGCAAACTCGGACAGTCTCTTCGTGTTGATGCATTACCGTATGCAGTTTACGATGCAATAACCGTATCCAATTATTTTTTTCTCTTTTCCCTCAAGTTAAAGTAACTTGAAATTTGTCCTGTAGATATTTCACTGCCAAAAGCAAGCTGCGGCACGTAAGTAGGCCTATATGGTTCAATTTGAAGGGGACACTTGCAAACTTGTCGTGAACTTCTTATTTTGGCTCTCAATGCATTGTTTGTTTAGAAAAGAGAGAGATAATTTTGACATCTCTGAGTGAGGGGGGGGGGGGGGAACTTAGCTACGCCACTCCTGAAATCTTGACTTAAAAATGAACCAACTTTTACAACAGGTTCACAAATACTTATGACGCGCAAAGCGTGTTTTTTTTTCATCCACTGGAGGTGAACTCTATAGATTGTTCAGCACTACGCCTGGACTGGGAATATCTCAGGCAATTTCAGCCATAAACTAATAAATCAATGGCGTTTTTATTATGACCAGACAAGAGAACATAGCTAAAATCTTGCGCGCTGGAAAGAATATTAAATTGTTCAGAATATTCCTTGGCCTAAAATAGTGCGCCCGGTGCAGTCGGCAAGTTTCACTTTCGGGTGATATTTCAACCCCTAATTTGGTCTTGACCCTCGTGCACTCCTCTTATTTAATCTTTCAAGTGGTTGGAAGCGGTACATGTATATCAATTCTTAAACATTGTTGGCCTGTTGGCTAAAGCGTAAAATTCTAAAACATCCCTGGCTTAAGAAGGGTATCACAATGGCAAAAAGTCTCCCACCAAAAATAAAACATAAAAAAACACTATATACACGTACAAACCATTTTGACGGGAATCGTGAATAGGTTTGGAATGCTAATTTTGCTAAAACTGTTATTAGGTTTTGGTGACGAGATAATGCAGACTCATTATCTACTGCAGTCTGTCATTTGTAACTTCGGCTTCATATGTATTTCTTGCTTCATTCTCAAAGGTTTTTAAACCTCGTGAGAGTACTATTGTATTTCAAACAAGAAATCGTTGCACTTACCACCTCGGAAGAGGCTGCTTATTGGAGTGCTTCAAGGAGAACACAAATATTAGGTAATATCATTCGATGAGACAGTTGAGTTGACGTGAATCGTCCGCCGCAGGTTGATGAGAGTTCGATAAAACCCTCATTTTACAAAGAACATTTACCTTTCTTTGAGTCCCGCCCTCTGTGCAATCTGTGAACTGGTCGAAGGTTCTTGTAAATCTCCCATGATCTTAAGTAGGCCCGTCTCCACTCCCAGGCTGAGGGCCACAGTCATTGTCGCCGAGTTGATCATCTTCATGATTCGATGAGCGAACTCCTGAGGAGTCTCCATCCCCTGATCGATCGTCTTGTTGCCCTTCAAAATATCCATGGTTACTCCCGGATAAACAGATGACCAAAATAAAGAAAAATCAGACTCGATGTGTCCTGATCATCCAAAGGTACAAAGATTTCTGACGCGTGGGTGTCGCATCTGGTTCCTTTTATACAGCGGCAGGAAAAGTTCGGGCATGAGAACTTTCGGGAGGAATTTTGGAGGGTCTCTTGTTTCCATTCGCGGGAGTGCAACTTTGTCTTTTGCAGAAGTGATTTCGAGGCAGGCTTAATTAACCACTGGAAGAGACGGGGACCATTTCATTTTTCATTCGGGTAAGTATCAAAATTAGCATTTATGTTCATATCTTATTAGCATGTTCTTAATGGACAAGGGTCGGAGAAATCGTTGCAAACCGAAAACATTTCTTCTAATACAGGAGTTGAAACTTTAGATAACATTCTCTTGAACTTCAAAGGAACAAACTGCCCGCCTACACCCCTCTCATTGAAATGGAATCTTCTCCAAGTCACTCCATCCAGCAGAGTACTTGTGACGTTGAACGTGGCGTGTAACTTACAGTGTCCCATAGGGTACACCTTGACATAGCTTCGTGGTGTCGGTGAGAGGGTCATTTTGGTCTGTCGCTATTGCTTAATGAGATTGCCTGCAAGGCGTGTCCGCTGTCTTTTATTGGACCGTGACACTGCCTGGATTCGACCCGTGTGTGCTGCCTGCGCACTACAGCGTGTGGAAGGCACGCGTACGGAAAAACACTCCGGAAAGACCTTTGAATAATTCAAGCGGATAATTCACAATGAGTATTGCCAATCATATATAGGCCATATCACGGCTAGGCCAATAGTCAAGAAAGAAAAAATTGCAAGCAAGAAAACCTCCTATGTCAACTCCTGGTTTAAACTCATTTTTTTTTTACCAATTTTTTTTTTTTTTTTATCTTTCAGTGATCAGTGTAGGCCTAATTCACTAACTTTCTTCGTAATGTTTGGTATTTGGGAGAATTTCTTTCGCTGTGTAACGGGACGAAAATTATATTTTGCACCCAAACATTTTTCTATTGAATGTTCTTTCTCACGAGTGCCATTTTTCACGAGCACTTTTTTTTTCACGGTGTCCTTGTTTACGTCCCGTGAATGTCATGCCGCGTTTAAAAGTGCCACTTATTGTCTGAAAGTACAGGTTTGGATAGCGCCCCCATTGGAAGGTGGTTTTCCCCATCCCCCCCCCCCACTTTTTGAATTTACAGAGGCTGGATGTCCTTTTAAACAAAAAACCGTGTGTACCTTTCGCCAAGGGTGCCGAGTGCCCTTTTCTCGCAACTGCATTGGACAAACAAAACTCTGGCTATATATACAAGCCTGGTTCAGCAGACTATCTTGATGAATTCAGACAGTCATTTAAAACACATTAATGTGACCGCCTGCGATATTCCTCCATGGTCTTATCTTGATGTAAATGCCTCACCCATTTCAAGATCCAAATGTTTGATGGAGATGATATGAATGTTGTTTAACATTATGATAGTGTTTTCAAGGTTCACTCAATGTCATGCACCAACATATGACGTCATGCCATATTTGTGAGGCGATATTATTTTGCCACCAACAAAAAATGAAGATTGATAAGTTGAACCATATTCCTTCATGGTTGAACCCTGACAATAATGATACGACACACTCTGGCATTTTAGTGAGGTAGTGCGAAACAAGTAGGCTGCTCTGAAAGTTGGGAAGGCGGGGCGGAGCGGGAAATATTGCAAGAAAAATGCACATTTTGTTAACAGCAATCAGCAAAAATCACAAGTGACACTCGTTGAAGCTTTATGGGGTACTTACTTTGGGCGCAGGGGGGTGGGGAGATTGCTGTCTGCTATAGCTAGATCTGCCTATCGTGTTGCAATGGGTCTGATGATGGCTTCATCGTGCGGTTGGGGGAAACCCTGTATGTGGGAAGCCTTTGCTTGGGCAAAGTGTTTGAAATTATGCAACTTAGAATTCTTATATATTTATGGGGGCTATATTGCGCTCATAACTTTTGTATCAAACAAGTCAAAATTGAGTGCGCAGCAAGAAATGAGTAACGAAATAGTTCAGTTAAATCACGTGCTTAACCATTGGACAAACAAATCTCAAAGGAAGCAACTGTCCCACTTCTTACTGTCGTGCGATACATTTTCACCTGTGATTATGAAAATAATCACGACGGAAAAAGATAACAATACCCGGCTAAATAAACATGATGTTTCCTGTCACAAACAAATCACATGGAATTCTCTGTAGAGCAATTTAAAACCATAGAAAAAAAATACGATTTATCCTATTGTGTTTGATTTACTTTTTGTGTGATGTAGTCCTACTTATTGTTTTATCGTTCTGGGACCTTCAGTCATCTTCACAGAATCAATATAGAAATCAACTTTCAATGTTTTCCACAAATGATGCTATGCAATTTGACTTTTTGTTAACCACCTTTGTTTTGTCACTAAATCACTGTCGTCATGGCAGGGTTTAACCAATCTATGTTAATGAATGCAATGATGGGCCATTGGGGAGGGTTGTTATACGTGAATTGCCGTAGGGCTACGGATGTATTCAAGTGTGTGATGGGAGTTCGGCTTCCACCATACTGCGGTGAAGTTTTCAATTATACATTTTATCCGAGTCATGTCTTTCCATTTCTTGTTAGATTTTGACTTTGGGATCATTTCTCTGCGCGTGGATGGAGTGGGGGTGTGTGGACTACATACTTAACCCTTTGCCCTTGATATAGAGAATATTCTTGTCGTATTGAAGTGTACTTTTCTCTCTCACAAATTTCGGCCCCGGTGATTGTCAGCCTGATATCATCGCAACGTGATTTAGGATAAATGGCCGATATGTTACGACCTTCCCATGTTTGAACGAGAAGATACAAATATCATGCTAAGAATTGGGTAGTTTGGGGTAGATTAATCGATAGGGAACTGTTGAGCGTTTGCAAATCAAATGGATGGGTATAGAGGCTGGGAAGACCGACGAGATTTTGTCAACGTCCAGTGTAGTAGAGGAAGTGAAGAGGACGGCCAAAAGGGGGAGGGGTGTGGGGAGAAAACCTATCCGTGAATCTCAGCCTTGGTGTAGGGTTAAAACATTCTCATAAAGTATGGCATGCATCATATCGCCTATCACTTTAGTTAGGGCCTAGGCCTACACCATTACGCATGCGTGTTAAGTTTATAAGCCTGTAGCGAATCGGGGAGGGGGGGGGGGGGTTGCAACCCCGTTCAGCCTCTGTTTTGTTTTCTTCATGATACTAGTAAAATGGGGCCAAAATTATTAAAATTTGACTTGAAGTTCCTAATTTGTTTTTAAATTGCTTTAGAATGGGGGGAAGGTATGCCCCTAGACCCCCTATAGCAGGGGCACGCCTTCACTCAAATAATACTCACCGTCTCCATGCGTTTCCTGTAAGCTGGTTTCGCCCTTTGAAAGTTGGACCGAGCTAAGTATAGGTTTTCCCGGCCAATTTCCTAAAATGTTTATTCACTTCTGAAAATCGGTCATTCATTTTCGTCTGAACTAGAAACGCTCTGAACACGCGTTTCATTTTCGCTCGATCCATTTCAATTCAATCGATTAAGTGATTGAGCAGCACCTTTCGTTGATCAATTCAATTCAATTCAATATAACATTTATTTATATCCAACCATAAACAAAATGATGTCCAATTATAGTTTACAATACCTCTTTTTCGCTTAGAGGGCGATTTCAAACATTCGCCATTCTATTTCACTTTTTTACAATTAGAGGGTTGTTTTTCATTAACCGTCAATCAAATTAGCTGTACCTGAAATCAATTTAGAAATGAATGAACAGGTAACGTAATTGGCCGTCTGTTTCTCAAAACCGAATGCACGGACAATGAAAACGATTGAACTTTCGTTGAATTGAAATGGGATTAAAGACTTGCATTCAAATTCAGACGAAAACGAATGACCGATTTTCAGAAGTGAATGAACATTTCAGGAAAATGACCTGAAAACCTATATTATACGTAGAAATAATGATTAATGCCCATTTTGCAGCACGTACAGAGCAGTGTGCGCACGTGTAACGTGTCTAAATACAAATACACAAATTGAAGGTGTCTAATTAATTCGAATAGTCAATTTAAAAGGGCAGTGAAAGAACATCTCTCTTCTCACTCTAATTTTTAAACAGCCGAGTTTTTAATGACAATTCTTTTCTATTTCCTGTGTAATTATATTTATGGTTTTTTTTGTAATGTACATGTATGTTTGTTTTGGTGTTTTAAGGACCCAGGTGGAAATAAGCCGTCTTATAAACAGCTTTTTGGGCTATCATTGGCTTTGTGTACATGTGATGTATGTTTGTTCATATTTGCCAAAATAAATAAATAAATACACATATATAAATTAATAAATGGTAACCAACATTTTGCATTACCGTTTGGCCGTTTTATCGATACTGTGCTTTAATTTTGTCGGCTCTGTGTACTGAGTTTTGTGGACCTTGTATAGGCCCCTACCTAAAGCTTTGTTATGAAGGCACAGCCCTGAACTTGTCTTTGAGGTTGCATTTCCTTAAAATAAAAATTGACCGAAACGTCGTTCTGTATAGGCCTATTTGTGGAGGGATAATTTTTCGTAGTGGCGATGGCTTTCCGAACTGCTCAGGGGAATTGATCTTCTCTGGGGGAAAAATCACCCTAATTTACCCCGAAAAAAAGAACAGAGAGTTAGAAATCTTTGATTAAATGTGCCTTGAACACTTTGCAGAGTAATTTGTTTGTGAGTATTTATCCTTTTTTATAATAAAGGTTTTCCCGGCCACTTTCCGAGGTTTTCTAATCAGCATTCAATTTCGCGTGAGTTTTACACATGTGATTGAATTCGGTTTCTTTTCATTTTGGGGGCATTCAATTTCATTTTTAGGCAACCAAGATTTTGCTCTGAATGTTTGTTTTCGTTTTCGGGCATCCTATTTCGTTTTGGTGCATTCAAGACTCAATTTGTAGCAGTCTTAAATTAAGTCGTTGCAACCTTTCGGACGGTTGACGCATTCAAATTAGCGAACGTCTGTGCGCTTGTAACGTATAACCATGCTTTTCGTTTCTTATTCGTTTATGGGCAATCGCTTTCATCGTTTGGTCATTTAATTTAGTAAGATTTTTTAATCGACATATTTTCCTATTTTCCTCCGAGGTCCATTTCCCCCCAAAATCTTGGTGAATGTAAAATTGACGATGTTACAAATTAACTGATATGAGGGATACAACTTGTAACGAAATAATGAATTGAAAGGGGCTAAGATAATTTCTTTTTCACTGTTGATCTGTACAAAGGACATCTTTACGCTGACGATTTCTTGACGTGCAAGACATCGGGACACGTATGTTTGCCAATGTTTGTACCATCGGGAACACTTCTTTTGGGTTATTTCTCAAATGTTTGCTTGCGTATGTCTGACCGAACACTTATTCAAAGGGCCCATGCAAAGTAAATTTCCAATGCAAACCTTGAAAATACATCTTTGAGTCACATTTAACCTTATTTACAAGTTTTATGTTTCGATTTTGCAGGGTGTTTTTTTGTTGCCTTCTCCGTTTTATGCTAATGCAAAGTTTCATATTCATTAGAAAAACTGTGATGTCATTCCGGGCATGATTAATGTTACATGGTTATTTCAGCACAAAAAGTTGCTAGAATTTTGGATATTTTGCTGTCATAAATTTCTTTTATTTGGTGATCCTTTGATGTGTCAGTACATGACAGTAAGCCAATGAGCAACCCTTTCTCACAAATGTTTTCAATCAGCAAATTTTGGATGAATAATTTGACAGAAGAAACCCAAACTGAACAGTCACGGTCTTCCTGAAATGACATCAGAATAACAGCGCCCTCAGTAGTCACTCAGTAGTGCACTTTTGCAATAAGATTAACCAAAAAAGGATGTCAAATGTTCATACATTTCACAGTAGTAGAGAGTTGCACTAAAAGAATTCCTGAGAAAAAATTCATTGCACATACCCTTTAATTAAGAAAGAAAGGCATACGGATTGAAGACATCAAATATGATTTACGCTCAGGATCACGGACACGTATGAAGTCTTAAAAGATGTTTGACAAAATGTGAAATATGTTTGCCCATCGAATGCCCGATCAACCCTCACTGCTGGTTCAGACGAAATTGAATGAACAACGCGATACTTTTAATATGAATGCATCTTTTATTATATAGGGACGAGTGAAGCTAAGAGAAGATAGAATGCTCGGAGAGTGAAATTGAATGATTCTTTTTGATTGTTGAATATCGATCTGCGTGATGGTTCAATTTCAATCTAAATCGAATGAGCCAGGCGTTAAATTGAATGAAAACTTGGTGAAATTGGCCGGGAAAACCTATACATCTCTAGCTATAATTATAAGCTCTCTGCAATAATCCGTATTCAGACTGTAGCGCCCTCAACATTTGGAATAAATCCATTGGTCTGTTTTCAGCCTCAAAACTTCCCTACGACGTTTTAACAACACGCGCGGCAGGCCGGATGTCAGACTAATTGGTAAAGTCTCACGTGAACAAAATGGCCGACCGGGAGCCTCCGCCTCTTTTTGACGACGACGATCAAGAAGAAGTTCCAATTAATGACAAGTCCGAGGTAGGAATTGTACCATTTGATTACAGTTATGTCTTGATGTCATGTCTCTAGATGTGTTCATCATTATATTCGGGACTTCCTTAGTAGATGAAAACGTGTTCATGTGAGTTGTGTGTAGAACCCCTAATTAATTGTCCAGATTTCGGACATTAAGTTAACACAGTCACAGGTTTGAGCGAGAAGAAGTCTTTCTTCAAAATTTTGGCGATCGTGTAAGGGGCGTGTCTAACTCTCAAACGGCGATAGATAATAAAGTGACACTGATATTGATAACAATGATCTCCCTAGTTACAGAAAACAATGGGAAAGATTGACGGAAAGAATGTTATGTAGTATCCAGACGCCTCTTCTCAGTCTCTTGATTTGCGTTGTGTACAAAACTACAAAGTAACGTTAGTTAACTTAGGTAGCGCCAGTATCACAACTCCAGCAGTACCACTTATGATAATTTATGCTTACGTCACCACAAGTCAGGCACAAGTCAGAGCGGGAGGTTTCGCATCGAATGATCAGTCAACTTTCGAAATGTAACTCGTGTTTGAGCAGCGAAAATGAAAAGGAGGGGGTGACGGCCACGCCCCTTCTCCGTCCACTTTGGATGTGTCTGGCGGGCCCTATGCAGCAGACAATTTGTCTGGCAATTGATATTTTATACCTAGTAGGGTGTAATTGTTCATTTAAACTTGGTTTTATGTGGTACCTTGAATGTTTGATCCAGCCCATTATTTGCCCCCTTCTTTTGGGCCCCAGGGGCCACATGCAGCAGGGGGTTCCCGGCAGACATCCATATCTGAATATGTTACACATATCTGAATAGGTTACACAATAAATGTTTCTGTGCTCGGAGTGGTACCTTGTTCGTTTGACCAAAATGCTCTGGGCTGCTGCTCTAACTTGACTTCCCTCTCATGTGTAAGCCACTGCCAAATATTAAAGAAAAGTCTCCTTTAACTCTAACTCCCTAGGCCTTTTTGCTAGGATGTAGCCTCAATCCTGCAGAATCCTCCAATTGGCCTCATGGACAAATAGCATGATAGCCTGATTCCTGCAAATTCCTCCATTATTTCTTGAATATGGTCCGTAGAGGAGTGACCACTGCCTGAATCCTGCAAAATCCTGTAGCAGTGACTGTCAATATGTTGAGGCTTGGCCAGTGACATCCTTGAGCAGTACGGAGGATTTCAAGCATAATCCAGGCCTATATTTATGCATGGCTGAGCAAAAACAACACAAGGTCCGGCCCAAGACCTTGACAAAGTGCATCCTACTCATCCTCCACTTTGGCAAAGAGGATTTTGAAGGATTCAGGGCGGTTAGGGTTAAAAATTGAATTGAGTCTTAAACTTGGTTGGTGAAATACTGCAAAACTTTTCTTTGCCAAATGACAGTTGTGGATAAATTTGCTGGCTAAAGAGTGAGTAAAGTAGGCCAGATCTTCTTTTGCATCGTTTTGAGCACTTAACATGTAAGGTCCCAGTCTGAGTTAGGTCCTACTAACGTGATTTGTGAAGTTAAACATGTTCAAAACTTCAAATACAAACACAAGTCTTACGTCGGTGTCCTTTTTTTTTTACTTGTTCCGTTTACTACTATCTTTTGCAAATGACTGTAAAAATTTCAAAATGTTTTTTTTGTAGCCCTCAGCAGTCTTTAACTCTAGGTTTGTGTAATTTTGTAAAATACAACTTCCTTACCCTTATGGTGACTTAGAGACATACTAGTCACAGCAGTTCAGGCGCTGTCATCATTTTACCAGATAATTTTCCTCATAAATTAAAAAACCCTGCCTTCTTTCTACAAAATTAAACCTGCTGATATTCAGTATAGTATTTTTGCGAACTAAAATATAAAGTTACTTTTCCTGCTGGTAACTATTTAGGTAAGTCCCAAAGCATAAAAATGTCTTTTTACCTTTTATATGGAATGGTGTCCTAAACTACATGATTACCCTTACGTTGTAACGGCTGTTCTGTTTAGCACAGCAGTGGATGGCAATTCTTGCCTTTGCGTGGAGCTCAGACTATACAATATGAAGTATGGGTGTGCAGGGTATAAATGATGATATCAAAGCCGAAGGCAAAACACATGCGCCCTCTGCTCTTCTGCTAATCCTATCGCCCTAGTTATAAGCATAATGGTGTACATGTACATGTAGTTTGTACTGCCTGCAAAGGCAAGAAACCGCTACGTGGAGAGGCCCACATTCTTGAATAAAAAGCTGCAGTTTTTCAGATGTTAAATCTTCTTGGCTCAAGCCAGAATCTCTTTATGCCTCACATTACTAAAATGATGTGCTACACTTCTTAGTTTTGTGTGTGTTTTGAAGGAGTTGATGGCATGGTCATGGTAGGTGATGGTACATGTAATTAGTATGTCCGAAACATTCAGTTGTTTTCCTTGTTCCTCTTGATTTTTTTTTTTCCTAATTCTGGATATCTTATTAGGCATACTCCCTCTTTTATTGTAGCATCTTTTCAGATATGGGCCTAATGCTCACACTGCATACACGACATTTGTATGTGTTTGTTATCCATATTTAGGACACGCAAGACACAAAGACTGCACCAGCAGAAGAGGAAGACGATGATTTGTTTGCAGGTATGTTGCATGTAAACCTTGATAAATTCCCCCTTAGTCTTTAGTACTTCAAAACTTGTGAAACTTCAGATCACATCACATTCATCATTTATATTGATGGCACACCAGATTTTGAAAAGTTGTAGGCTTACATACTTCACATAAGTTAGAGTTTGCTGGAGTCGACTTACATGTATGAGTAAGAAAAAGAAGAAAAAAAGAAGAAAAGTTACATCATCTCAACGCAAAGACTCAAACGACAATTGTTTTATTGACTTTTTCAATGCCTGCAGGGGGTGGAACAGAAGTGTCGTTAGACGATGACCCCCTAAAGGAGGCGGAGCCTGCTGAAGCCCCACCTACCAAGTCGGAAGCTCCACCTACCAAGTCGGAAGCTCCACCTACCAAGTCAGAAGCTCCACCTACCAAGTTGGAAACTCCAAAGTCTGAGTCGCCCAAGGAGGATGCACCCGCTGAGTTGGAGACACAGCCCACATCACCAGCAGCAACGGCACCGGACGTATCAGAGACAGTCACTCCTAAAAGTGTTGCCAAATCTAGAGTTACAGTAAGTTACACTGAGTCACATGCTCAGAATTGAAGACTTTGAGCAGAGTATTCAAAAAAGAGCAGTGTTCACTGTGCCACCTTGTGCTAGTTGCCAGTCCTGTCCTTTGAATATGTTACCACTACAAACATGTGAGCAAAGAGATTAGGGGGAGCACCTACAAAGTGTTACAATTCTTTGTTGGACTACATTGAACAAGTTTGAAATTGAAAATTTAAGAATTTTATTTGTTAACTTTGTTGTTGTTGTTTCTTTGAAGGACGAACATGACGAGGTTGAGGAGAAAAAGGATGCACCTCCTGAAGAAGAAGAGGAAGAAGAAGAAGAGACTGACACCTTTGACATGGAGATCACCATTACAGAACCTTTTAAGAAAGGTAAACAGTGATGTACAGATCACCATTACAGAACCTGTTGAAAATGTTAAACAATATCACAAAGAACAAAACGATCACGATAACTGAATCAATCAACAAAGGTAACACAGGCCCAATGTCATCTGCTAAGCACCGAGATTTGCTAAGCAAAGACAATATTTGCTAACCAAATACTGGGCACCAGCCAGATGGTCTTGTGGTGTAGAGTGCTTATGACTGATTTTCAGATGTATTTAGCTCAGCACAGAATGGGCTTTGTGATACTTTCTGCATAGCAGCACCAAAACCAGCGAGAATGGTACATTGTAACTAATGCCAAGAGAACATGGTTGATTTTCAAATGTGAGAAATTATGGATTGTTAGTCACGAGAGTACTACTAAGAATTCATTACTTCAATGTATTTTTGTTTGATAGGTGAAGGGATGAGTGCTTACATGGCATACAAAGTGTCCACCAAGGTAAGTCTTTAGTTTTAAAACTTTTATTACTTCACCAAATACCCAATTAATTATTTTAATTGATGGAACATTGAAAACAAGATTTGTAATGAAATGCTTGATGTTACATTTTGGTTTTCAGACAAGTAACCCAGTCTTTAAGAAACCAGAGATGTCCGTGTTCCGTCGATTCAGTGACTTTCTGGGCTTGCATCAAAAGCTAGTGAACAGTCACACAGTAAAGGGATACATCGTACCTCCGGCACCAGAGAAGAGTGTAGTAGGTAGGTAGATGTTGCATGTACATGTATAGCTTTACAATAGAGGACGGACATGCAAAGGGAGAACAAAAGATCCTTTCAGTCCTCGAACGTTGGGTCTTTTGTTGAAAACGGTCCTCGACTGTATGGTTATGTGCTTAGTCTATGGGAGAGTATTATATTACAGGGACAAAGGGAAACGCAAAGCATTGTCCTCGGGCGTATAGAAATTCATGACTGTGTGTGTGAGTAGGTTTATGGTGTAAGTCGAGGAAACACACGTGCAACATCATCAATGAATTGAGGACAGGAACCAAATCAAGGGCGACCTCGATTAGAAAACGTGTATAAAACCAATGAGAGCTGATGCAAAAAAATTAAGGTATAAACAAAGGAAAAGGGAAGAGAAACAATTGAAAATCCTTGATTTACAGCATAAACAAACCTGCTTGTGTGTGTGTGTGTGTGTATGTAAACACCGGCAATCATCAGGCATGCAACTTTTCCTCGGATCCGCTGATTTCCTCGTTTTTTACTTCTCATGAATGCCATTACAAATTGAAAAACAATGTACAAAGTCGTGTGTGGTTTGAAATGTCCTCGTTTTTTTTTCTGAATTCCTAGTTGCAAGCCTGAATCATGGACCTAGGACAAAAGGGTTAGAGCACAAACAATACATCCATGATTGACCAAACGTCCACGATTGAAATTCGTGTACAAAACCAACGAGAGCTGTTAGTAGGAATGAAGATTAGGGACAATAGGGGGTCCACGATTGCCGGTGTTTACAAAGATGGGTGTGGGGGGGGGGGGCAAAGAATTTCAAAGATTTCAGGTTTTGGGATGTGGTCAGGAGGACTATTACGTGACTGGGTCCTTCCAAAGACCAATGAAAGTTGTTATTTATTGCTTACAGATGATTAACAGGTATACTGTGACATTCCAGTTTGCTCTCAAACCTGGCTAAAGACATCTAAACCTAGCCCAGCATAGCCTGAGCCAACTTGTGAGTTGAGTTGCAGCACTAAATGTGCGATTGGGTTAATACGGCACAGAGGGATTCTAAAAGGAGGGAATTGAGTTCGGGAGGTTTGGGGAATTGATATTTTTTTCTTCATTTGTTAAATGGTGGAAGTATATCAATGTGATTCTTTGCTTTGTGGTTTGAAGGAATGACCAAAGTGAAAATGTCCAAGGGCCAGGAGGAACCCAACTCCATGGACTTTGTGGAGAAGCGCCGGGCCGCCATGGAGCGATATCTCAATCGAACTGCTGCCCACCCACAGCTTCAAAAAGACCAAAACTTCATCGAATTCCTGGAGAAAGATGAGGTACAACATTGTTTAGTCTTCTTACAAATTTCCCCCTTGCTCAGTTGAGTACTACAGCTCTCTTCTGTACTCAATTCATGCTTGTTCTTTTGCACAGATATCACATTCACTCACATTTTTCAAATCCTGGTTCGGTTTTCATCGTAATCTGAATGATTCCTGAGCCAGAGATCACAATCCACTAAATCTGAGGGGTTTTGTTCTCTAGCTTCACAATCATTTAGAATCATTTAACCCCCTGACGCCGGTATTGTCATGCCTCAGTTTAACGGCTTACACATATGAATGCACAGTGGCCTTTGTCCAGTACTGCACAGACCGCATTGCACAGCATACCACGGCTTACAGCATACTGTACGGATTAGAGTACCGTGGCCATGCCCGTCAGCCGGCTTTAAGGGGTTCATATGTCAATCTGAGCTATCAATTATATCACAAATGTCCCTTCCAACTGCAAAAGCATTGTGCTAGCTATTGTACAGATGATCTGTAATGGGGCAGTAACTTTACACCATAACTTGCACAGTGGTTTTTCTCCATTGAAGGGGGCCTCATTAGTGTCATTTACCAAATGTAAATACTCTCAAACTGACTCAAATGTTGATCAAATTTCAATTGGTATTGTAGGTATTGATGTTCTTGAAGTGTGCCTTCTGCGTACTGTCTCCGTGATATAGACAGAGGCTCTGTGTCAAAAAAGAGTGTGTTTAGCAGCAGTATGAAATTGATTATGAGTAGTTAATGTTGACTAGGTGTCCTGGACTAATGAATCATTTTTGTTGTTCCCTCCGTGTAGCTTCCTAAGGCCACCAGCACCTCAATGTTGACTAGGTGTCCCGGACTAATGAATCATTTTTGTTGTTCCCTCCGTGTAGCTTCCTAAGGCCACCAGCACCTCAATGTTGACTAGGTGTCCCGGACTAATGAATCATTTTTGTTGTTCCCTCCGTGTAGCTTCCTAAGGCCACCAGCACCTCAATGTTGACTAGGTGTCTCGGACTAATGAATCATTTTTGTTGTTCCCTCTGTGTAGCTTCCTAAGGCCACCAGCACCTCAATGTTGACTAGGTGTCCTGGACTAATGAATCATTGTTGTTGTTCCCTCCGTGTAGCTTCCTAAGGCCACCAGCACCTCAATGTTGACTAGGTGTCCCGGACTAATGAATCATTTTTGTTGTTCCCTCTGTGTAGCTTCCTAAGGCCACCAGCACCTCAATGTTGACTAGGTGTCCCGGACTAATGAATCATTTTTGTTGTTCCCTCTGTGTAGCTTCCTAAGGCCACCAGCACCTCAATGTTGACTAGGTGTCCTGGACTAATGAATCATTGTTGTTGTTCCCTCTGTGTAGCTTCCTAAGGCCACCAGCACCTCAATGTTGACTAGGTGTCCCGGACTAATGAATCATTTTTGTTGTTCCCTCTGTGTAGCTTCCTAAGGCCACCAGCACCTCAATGTTGACTAGGTGTCCTGGACTAATGAATCATTGTTGTTGTTCCCTCCGTGTAGCTTCCTAAGGCCACCAGCACCTCAATGTTGACTAGGTGTCCCGGACTAATGAATCATTTTTGTTTTTCCCTCTGTGTAGCTTCCTAAGGCCACCAGCACCTCAATGTTGACTAGGTGTCCCGGACTAATGAATCATTGTTGTTGTTCCCTCCGTGTAGCTTCCTAAGGCCACCAGCACCTCAATGTTGACTAGGTGTCTCGGACTATGAATCATTGTTGTTGTTCCCTCTGTGTAGCTTCCTAAGGCCACCAGCACCTCAATGTTGACTAGGTGTCCCGGACTAATGAATCATTGTTGTTGTTCCCTCCGTGTAGCTTCCTAAGGCCACCAGCACCTCAATGTTGACTAGGTGTCCTGGACTAATGAATCATTGTTGTTGTTCCCCATGTAGCTTCCTAAAGCCACCAGCACCTCAGCCTTGAGTGGAGCCGGAGTCAAGCGTGCCTTTTCCGGGATCATGGACTCGGCTAAGAAGATGGCTTCCAAAGTGCATGAATCCGATCAGGTCTGTCAACACTCAGGTTTGGTTTTCTATTGGTTTTGCCTGGAAGAGAGGAAAACCTGAGTACATGAAAAATGCCAAATATATGGCATTAATTTGGAAGCATGTCAGCTAATCATGGAAAACACAATGTGGAAGTTCAGCCAGTTTATTAGTCAGGAACACATCCTGCTGTGGTCTGAAAGATGATCAACTTGGTGTTGGCTTGTGATTTGACTTGTGATATGACTTGACCACAACTCCAGGATGAATGGAGTAGCTTTGAGAATAGCACATACAGTTGTTTATTTGTTGTGTTTATTTATTTGTTGTTTACCAGTGGTTTGAAGAGAAGCATCAGCAGATTGAGAGTCTGGATTCTCAACTGAAGAAACTTCATCTCAGCGTGGAGAGCATGGTCTCCCACAGAAGAGGTAGGGTTGATGATAGGGTTAGTACATCGCTCAACATACCAAGTTTGAGCACAAATCGGGAGGGGAGGGGGATGGAGGGAGCTTAACATGCCCCCTTGTTCTGTCTGACCAGTGTTTATTTATTTAGATATTACTGCAGAACAATCTTTTCATGACATATCCTACATTATTTCAAATCTGGGTTGATTACTTAAATCCTTTGGCCTCCATACATGTTAACTTGAACATCTCAGTCTTCTGGCCCTTGAAGAATCTTGAACATCCAAGACCCTCTTCTTTCCAACCCCTTTGAAAAATCACTGAAGGCATTCATTAAATAATTTGAAATTTTAAAGTGATAAAATCTGACGACTCTGTTTTGACATAACTTGTGGTTATGGGTTGCACCTGAGAAAAATTGCTAAAACTCAAATTACTTAAATTTTTTTTTTTTTTTTTGGGGGGGGGGGATTTTACATATTCAAATTTGACAAAAGTGAGCATGTTTTGCACTGGAGAAGTCATATTTTTAATCATTTGATTTGTTCTCATTGCACATTTGAGGAGGGTAGAACTTTTCACTCACTGTGACCAGTGAGTGATGCAAATTCAACATATTCCTTCACTCAAGATATTACTAAGAGTGACAGTCTCAAATACAATCTGAATGAAATAATTGTCTTTTTGTTTCAGAGCTTGGGGGTGCCACGGCCATCTTTGCTAAGAGTGCGGCTATGCTGGGCAACTCTGAGGAACACACCGCTCTCTCACGTGCCATCTCTCAACTTGCCGAGACAGAAGAGAAGATTGATCAGATTCATGTGGAGCAGGCCAACACGGACTTCTACGTCTTGGCTGAGCTGTTGAAGGATTACATCGGACTGATAGGATCTGTCAGGGTCAGTCTGTGTCTTGTTAAGCTTAGGCTTGCTTAGTTGAGCTGGACTATCTAAAGTCTCAGTTGAATTTGTTGTGTCAGTGTGCAAAAACGTCATAACTGCCAAATTTTTGTGTAATTTTATTAAGATTTACCCACAGATTAATACAGGAGAGTTTCATTGAAAAATATATGGAGCAAAATTGATATATTAAAGTCATAAGGTCTTATCTCGATTACGAGCCTGAACGTGCAAGCAACAATTTCATATCTCAGCGCGTTTATGTAAAATGCCATATGGCATATATGGTCGTGTTTGTGCAAAAACTTTGTATCTCAAAGTCATCCAAATTCCTGTTCTTGCACTGATGTGACACCATTTAAGTATATTTTTGCATTTTCTTGAACCAAATTATAGGAATTATAAAATACAACAAAATAATTTTTATTTTGTAATAAAACAAATAAGTCGGTGGAAAATATGAGAAACAAGAATGAAGTAAATGGGAAATGCCAGAAATATCATGATGACTTGTTGCCATGCCATCAGGATGCGTTCCGTGAGCGGGAGAAGACGTTCGGTATCTGGCAGTCAGCTCAAACCATGCTAGCCAAGAAGCGAGACCAGGAGGCCAAATTGAAGATCAGCGGCAAGCCGGATAAGTTGGCTCAAATCCAAGAAGAAATCAAAGAGGTAAAATGAAACTTAACACATTTCAGACTGGGATTCTAGAGTTGTTCTGGAGATCTGAAATAGATACATGAAACGTTTGAAACTAAACACAGTTAGGAGCAACTGCACTGAAGAATTAATTATTGCAATCATTTGGAACGACTCTATCAAGTCTAGTGAAGTCTAGTTTTAAGCAAGTACGTTTAAAAGTGGCGAGGGGCCTCGACGCGGATAGTGGACTGAGCCGAAGGCTTGTACTTGTTTGAATACCGTAAATGTACATGTCAACGTAGTTATTTCATACCAGCCAAGCACATATTTATTCCCATTATATATACCTTTCGGTCAAAAAGTCAAAACAAGTCAAAAATTCACAAGTTCCCAACAATTTGTTGACAAATTTACTTGCTGTTTTGCACTGCTGCAAATCTCCTGTAATGGAGATTGGCACGCTTGGTGCGTACTGCACAGCGCAGAACGCAGCGGTGCAGGAATAAAGTGTTTAAAACCAGTTGGTGTTTTATCAGAGGTTTAAAACCTTGAACGTGACGGGCTCTTGACCAATATGAATAGATACACTGTCTTGGGTATTTATGAATAAGAAATGAACAAATAAGTTTTTTTCACAGCAAAACAGATTACCAACCAATACATATGATGCCTATTATGTGTAACTGGTGCTAAGCTGACAAATTGCCGAGTTTGAAATTGTCACTAAGCTTTATTGAAATGATTACCACCATCTTGTGATTGCCACTAAGCTTTATTGAAATGATTACCACCATCTTGTGATTGTCACTAAGCTTCGTTGAAATGATTACCACCATCTTGTGATTGTCACTAAGCTTCATTGAAATGATTACCACCATCTTGTGATTGTCACTAAGCTTCATTGAAATGATTACCACCATCTTGTGATTGTTACTAAGCTTCATTGAAATGATTACCACCATCTTGTGATTGTCACTAAGCTTCATTGAAATGATTACCACCATCTTGTGATTGTCACTAAGCTTCATTGAAATGATTATCACCATCTTGTGATTGTCACTAAGCTTTATTGAAATGATTACCACCATCTTGTGATTGCCACTAAGCTTCATTGAAATGATTACCACCATCTTGTGATTGTCACTAAGCTTCATTGAAATGATTACCACCATCTTGTGATTGTCACTAAGCTTCATTGAAATGATTACCACCATCTTGTGATTGTCACTAAGCTTCGTTGAAATGATTACCACCATCTTGTGATTGTCACTAAGCTTCATTGAAATGATTACCACCATCTTGTGATTGTCACTAAGCTTCATTGAAATGATTACCACCATCTTGTGATTGTCACTAAGCTTCATTGAAATGATTACCACCATCTTGTGATTGTCACTAAGCTTCATTGAAATGATTACCACCATCTTGTGATTGTCACTAAGCTTCGTTGAAATGATTACCACCATCTTGTGATTGCCACTAAGCTTCATTGAAATGATTACCACCATCTTGTGATTGTCACTAAGCTTCATTGAAATGATTACCACCATCTTGTGATTGTCACTAAGCTTCATTGAAATGATTACCACCATCTTGTGATTGTCACTAAGCTTCATTGAAATGATTACCACCATCTTGTGATTGTCACTAAGCTTCGTTGAAATGATTACCACCATCTTGTGATTGCCACTAAGCTTCATTGAAATGATTACCACCATCTTGTGATTGTCACTAAGCTTCATTGAAATGATTACCACCATCTTGTGATTGTCACTAAGCTTCATTGAAATGATTACCACCATCTTGTGATTGTCACTAAGCTTTATTGAAATGATTACCACCATCTTGTGATTGCCACTAAGCTTTATTGAAATGATTACCACCATCTTGTGATTGTCACTAAGCTTCATTGAAATGATTACCACCATCTTGTGATTGTCACTAAGCTTCATTGAAATGATTACCACCATCTTGTGATTGTTACTCAGCTTCATTGAAATGATTACCACCATCTTGTGATTGTCACTAAGCTTCGTTGAAATGGTTACCACCATCTTGTGATTGTCACTAAGCTTTATTTGAATGATTACCACCATCTTGTGATTGTCACTAAGCTTCATTGAAATCATTACCACCATCTTGTGATTGCCTTGCAGTGGGAGGCCAAAGAGGCCAAAGGTCAGAAGGACTTTGAAAAAATCTCCAAGACGATTCGTAAAGAATACAACAGATTTGAGGTGAGTTGAGTATTCTGGTTGTCATGATTGCAGCCATGTAGGAGTGGCTAGCCCCAATGGACCTTCGTAGGGCCCTTCTGATGCAGTAGGTGGAGCTGTGTTGCCTACTCAGGAGAGCACCATTGTATACAAAAAATATCACCCAATAGCAACAGATTATATTTGGTCTACCTGGAAAATGAAGCTGGAGTTTACAGCCACAAATATTCAAAAGTAATATCCATGTTAAATATGTTTATAATGTACTGTTGATTCCATATGTTATAGAGCTGTCACACTAAATATTTTTTTGTGTTCAAAGGTGAATCGTATGCGCGACTTCCGCTCAGTAATCATCAAGTATTTGGAGGCATTAATGACTCATCAACAGGAGGTAAGGTAGTCTTAACTCCAGTCTGACTTTCAGTCAAAATCTGTAACATGTCTTCTGCCTTCATACCCCAACCCATAGGTCTATACTGTGATCAGCGTACAGGTCCAATGCCTTAGAAGAATGGGGTTGGTACTTGCCTCACATTCAAGGGGTCAAATTCCACCCAGACCCGCATGTGGATAGGCTTTGAAATCCCTGACTGAGGCTGATTGCATCATGCTAGGGATTCCTCCCACCTCTAAAAGCAAACATTTCTTCACCATTTTTCTCAAACAAATACTTATCTTCAGGCTTTTGTGGTACTCTGCCGGCAGGACTTTTGGGTCATCCACAAGAAAGAGTTAACATTAAATATAAATAAATAAACATTGCATTTCTGCATGGAATTGTTGTTTCACAGGTCATTCAGAGTTGGGAGGGATTTCTTCCAGAAGCCAAAGCCATAGCCTAAGCCTCAGCCACTGCACCACGCTGCCTGCAGTCATGATTGCAGTCGCCATCTCACAAAGACGCATCTACAAGCGGCTTATTCAGTATATCAACATTCCAGGCAAAGTTGCAGACTTATCTACATGCATCAGCCCGAGTCAAGTACAGATTGCTTTAATATCAAAATCAAAAATCCTCCAACGGAAAAAATAATCCCAGCCAGCTAAAACTAGAAGTTGGAAATGATGTGAAGGGACATGCTATCTACTTTGCAGATTTTCTGCAGTTGTTCTTTTTAGCTGTGTTTTTCAACCTGGACTGTCTAGAAAATAATGCTCAGCAAGTTTACAGTCAAAGGTAATACATGTATAAAAAGGTAATACATGTATAAAATCTATTTGATTTTGGCTGGTAATCTGTTCTTGCTCAGCGCGTTTTTCTGCGCATGGCAAATGTTTGTGTTTGCAGTTTCACTAAACTGGCCCCTGCAGCTGGAATATATTGAACAAATTCCAATGGTTTTGCTGTTTTCTTAAGGATTCATTTTAGGGTATGATTATCCAGAATATTTTGCCAACACAGGCAAAATGGCCTTTCACAAATTCCAAAATCTCCGTATTGGATCCGGGTCCAAAATGGAGACTTCAAGAACCCCATTGACACAAGCCTGAATTCAACACGGCTTCTTCATGGGTCTGGTTCTCTAGCCGGGTAAAATTCAGCTCCGGTTGGGACCAGAGTTGAGAGGCTCTACCCAGGTAGAAAATCCCTTATCTACAGCCGACCCGTATACACCCCTTGGCCTTGTAAGTGTGAACGGAACGCCTTGCTTACCCATGTTTGATGGCACCGGGTTCTGCTTACAGTGAACCCTTATTGATTTCAAAACAGGTAGGGGAGATGATGGTGTGAAATGGCCTAAACTTTAAGGTGTCGGAAGCTGTAGGTGCTGAATCTGACCAAACCTAACAACCATGGATTTTAATGGATTGAGTTCAATGCAGCATGTGTGCCAAACTGTTTAGGGATGCAAGGTTGAACATGTGCACCATTGCTTTCTGCATTCACTTTCTTGGGCACTTTTAGAATATATGCTCTGAATATTTGGTTATCAAACTTGGTTTGTTTATAGTCCTCCATTCACTTGCACTTCTGTCTTTCCAAATGCCAGTTTTTCATTTTTGAAAAATGTTAAATTGTACTTTCCTGAAAAAAAATTCAAACAATCTTTCACCTAATGATGTAAAAAAAATCTTTACTTGGGCTGATTACCTTCCTGACTGTACGTAGCTGGGGTGTGATTAAATATTAAAATAAAAAGGATAAACAAATATTTTGTTATACGTCACTGTTGATATACATGATTGGGAAAATTACCTCAAAACATTCTTTTCAAATGCAGTCCTTTTTAGTGCCTAGCGTAATACAGACAAAATTTGTAGTGAAGATTAGATTTTCAGTGCAACGGTTGAAGTAGAAGAAATTTAGCAGACTGCTTGGGACAAAGAGTTGTTTTGAAGCCTTTCTTCATAAAATTCAATTATTTGTAGATAATAACAAAACAGCTTGCTTCCTGTATTTACAATTGCTGGTTGAGAATTATACAGAAAACTAATCCAATTTGATTGATTTCAAACTATAAAATGTAAACAGAAATGAGAATGCACCGTATTTGAATATTCATTAAATATCTGAATAACAATCACAAGATCTGAACTGCAAAATAAAAGACGGGGACCTTGAAAAATTTGATTTATGTGTAAATTATTTTGAAATAAAAAAAGGCGAGTAGTCTAGATATATAAAAAAGTTATAGACTAGATTTACAATGTAATAATCATTTAGTCATTGACTTGTGCGTTGTTCCAGCATTGGTTCCTTTTGCACTCCAAATGAGGTATCAATTTTTGTTGTCATATTTTCTATTCTGCAATCTTTTGTAAACATTTTACTTAAGCATTATAACTATTTGGGATTTTTTTTCTGGGGTAGGTTGATTTTAAGAATTTGATATTTTCAAAGACACTTGTTGATTTCTGGTACGCACAAATAGTAGAATGTCTGTTGGCCATTTTCCCCTCTGCATTTTGGGGATTCTGTGTGCTGTATGATTTCTGTGCTGATCAATTGGAGTCATGGTCTTTAATAATCTAGGGACAGGGTTTCATGCATTGATCGAAGTCAAATGTGTGTTACATTACCAAAGAATCCCAGCAAATGTTTTTAAAACTTGGTTCAGAAATAAGTAGCAGCGTTTTGAAAGAAATCACAAGTTGACAACTTTAAATGGCGGACTGAATTTTACTGACATTTAATAAAAGGTAGCTCTGTAAAAATGAAAACATGACCCCTAGACCCAGGGTCAATTTGATGACAAAATAACGGCGAAAACGTTTGACTGTCAATGTATACAAGGTTACTTAAAACATGTTAAGTTTATCCCCTACTAAGTCTATTGGACTAATGCTGAACCTATGTTCTGTGGTAATCACAAAGTTTACTGTTTCAAACCAGTTTTTAAGTAATAAAAAACAGAAAACAAAAAAACTAATAAGCCTCTGTACTGATGATGTCACACTTTGTTTACACGTGTGCTTTCTTATGGGAGCCTGGTGGAGACGATGGCTTCGTAGCCCCATAGAAAAGCACACATGTAAACAAAGTGTGACATCATCAGTACAGAGGCTTATTGAGTCTAACAATCGAGAAAGCTAACACATGCAGTGAATGTACATTATAATCATGTAATTCTTTGGATGATGTAAATGTAAAATAGTTCAATCCAGCCAGTAAATATAACAAAAAAGCATTTTTATTTTGGCCAGTCCAGCCCAGCCATGAATGTGCTTAAGGCTGCATGTTTCCATCGTCTGGTATGTTGCAAAACTGACACAGACAATACCATTAATCTCTAGGTTATTGTGCTTGTGTTCCTACATAAGTACAATTATTCAGTATAACCTCACTTTTGCCAGGCAGAGATCAATCTACAATCGTTGGCACTGTATGCCAAGATATTGTGTGTCAACTGTGTTTATAAAGAACTAAGAATCTATCATTGACAAATCAAATATTTGCTAATAAACACAGAGTCCATGAAGTATGCTATCTTATTTTACAATTCTGTGGTTGCATTGTTATTTGTGATGGTGCTCCGTTTACATTATTTGTTTGGTCTATACCCTATGGGTAGTTCAGAGGGGGGGGGGGTACCTCTGGAAATAGCTCCGGCTCCAAAATATTTGTCGTCGAAACTTAACTCTGCCTCTGGAGCTAGCACCAGAGCCATCCAGCCCCTAAAATTTGTGGGGCTACCTCCACTTTCAGCTCAGCTAGGCTTCTTTTTACCACTTAGCTCCATTGTTTTGTCATTTGGACGTAACTGACGTATGTCCATGCTGACGCATCTGTCGTTTATTTGTCTGATAAGTAGTATTTGGTGACCTTTTAGCTCCACTGTAACTCCAGCTCTGGAGCTACCATCATTGTATGAATGTAAGTGGATGTTAGATTCGATCACTAGCCCCACAGAGTCCCGGTTGAGTTCATTAATTGGTATAGCTGCCCTCCGTCTGAACATACCCCTAGAGACCTTGCATTGCATATACCTCAGAGGGTGCTGGTGGTTATTTTAATTTACAAAAAAAAGTAAACTGTTCAACTGCAAAAAAAGGCACAAACATTGTCCGCCTTATGAAGGTCTATTGGGTGTTGGCACCCTGCTAACAACGTCAAGTCCATCGCAAGTCCAGTCACAGGTAAATCACAAGTTCATTCACACGTCTGGTCACTATATACAGTGGATGCATAATATTAACAAAGGATTTCAATTGTCAGAGTCTTTTCCAAATAGCTTGTGACTTGACTTGGGACTGGATGCCTTGTGATGGATGAAAGTGCTGCCCACTAAATGTCAGAATACGAAAATAACTAGAGGTGCAGACTGCTGAATGTTGCAAGTGCTACAAAGAATGGGGATTTGATTTTCATCCAGCCCCAAGCTTTTTTGGACTGCGAAAAGACCTTAACTCTAATAGCTGTCACGTGTGTGGCATTGATAAATGTGACCTGATCTTCACTTTTAACTGCAACTGCAGATCATCAACAGCCCTTAGACCAATTTCAGAGATCTCCTAAGCCAAAAAGCTGCTATTTTAGCAAATTCCAGTGCAAAGCCCAAACCCGCTCAGAAGCAGTCACAATACACCCTGCAAGACATTTTGGCTGATGTCCTAGTTTCATTGAACAAATATTTACTGCGCTCAGCTCAGCACACTTTCTGTGCTTAAGCACCTCCATCAAATTGGCTCTCAATAAGCCATTTGCGAGTAACCTATACCCTTTGGGATTAAAATTTGAAAAGCGTCTGGTACACTGACTTGCTCAGAATGCTTGACACATTGTAACTGTGAATTCTCCCGACCAAAGAGACTGTTGCTAATCACATGATTCGGGGCAAGCTCTTGCATAGTTACGTAAGAGACGCTCAGTACCAATACATTGTTCACAATGGGAGAGAATGGCACAAAGACACCAGACCATACTGGAGCTGGGGTTTGCTAGCATAAGCATTGCCCCGAATCACGTGATATAGTAACAGTCTCTTTGGTCGGGAGGATGCAAAGTAAATACGTGCAAAGCATTGGATTAAGTCAGCGTTCCAGATTTTATTCAAATTTAACTCGCAAATGGCTTATCAAGACCTTGGGTGATGACCTGCAAGCATGACCTTTGATCACGACATGACCTCCGTCTTCCAGCTGTCGTGCAATCTCTGCAGGTGATCGGCAGCTCTTTGGCTGATGTTGAGGGAAGGGTTGATGGGTAATTAATAACGACCTTGGGCGATGACCTGCAAGCATGACCTTTGATCACGACATGACCTCTGTCTTCCAGCTGTCGTGCAATCTCTGCAGGTGGTCGGCAGCTCTTTGGCTGATGTTGAGGGAAGGGTTGATGGGTAATAAATTGGGTTCCCCCATTAGGGAAAGGCCACAGATTCCAAAGTAAGCGTGGAGAGCATCTGAAAATTAAAAAACAAAAACCAGTGTTTTTTAGTATAGTTTTTGAAATTCTATCCCACTACGCATACCCTGATGGGATATGAGGAGGAAAATGACTGGATCTGAGGTTGTGACTGGTTATGACTACATCTACATGAGCACACCTTTGCTAGGTACACAATTGACCTATCGCGGTAGAATCACATTAGATTCGCCTCAACACAACTTGTGAAGTATTGACCGATTACATAATAAACACATGGACGCAGAACGCGCAAAATCTGAGACACACAAAATTTAATGTGCAAAAACTCCATACGGTTTTCTAAGGGGCGTGGCTAACTCGCAAATGGCGATAAGTCAATTCAGCTATGATCCTACTTTGGCATTAGTATTCCCATATAGGAAATAGACAGCCTTGAGGAGTTACAGCAATTTGGGGCCAATCCAAAGCTGGGGATATAGCTTCAATTGGGTAGTAATCTACATGTACGTAGTGGATAGTTGGTGAAAATACACCAATTGGGCACATTTATCCAATTGTGCACAAATGTGCTCAGACACAATTGGGCTGTAATTGGGCTGTGATTGGGTATGATTGGGGTAAGGTTATCGAATCAGGTTATACTCCCACAAGGGAAGTTAGACTGCTACATATTTGGGGTTCTGGGTGCATGCGGTAAGAATGATTGGACAACGATGGGGGGGGGGGGGGGAGGGTACACATGCACCCATTGTTGGGTTGACAGTTCAACTGTGGCATTACATTCCTACCTGGGTGATAGTCGGCCCATTTAGCGAAGCCACCCACCATCTCATCTTGGGTGGATAGGATGTAGGATCTGTTACAAGCACAGTCCACAAAGTCGTAGCCGTTCAACAACTGAGGACACAATGTAACCAAGAAGAAACGAAAAAGAAAATTACCTCTAGCAGAATAAATTATAAACATGAGACAATTATAGACTATTCTTATTAGACTCACCAAAAGCACGAGTACATTTTTCAATCAATATTATGTTCAGCATAAAAATAGACTATCAACTTAATAAACTCAGCAATAATGCAAGCATCTCCTCAATTTATATGAGGCTGAGCCAAGAAATCGATCGACATGGGATTTGAACATAGGACCTTTGGACACTATAACAGTGCTCTATCAACTGAGCTATCTAATCTTAGGTAATGTCTCTGCTCAAGGGGCAGTGGGGGGACTGCCGTTATAGGACTACAAGTTCAGTTGGTAGAGCACCAGTATAGTGTTCAGAGGTCACAGATTCAAATCCCATTAATTTGATTAATTTTTTTGGTGAATTAGGTAGATTATCATTTAAATAAACAATGACATCGAAAGCTACGTCTCTGCAATATTTTTGATTCCAAAAAGGTATCTAAATATTTGTTATCAACGTGATGGAATCCAATGCTGTTAATTTAAATTTCCTTATCTGTGTAGAAAAAGGGATTATATTATATCTTGGCAGAGAAGATATTCTGCAATTACAGCAGAGTTGTAGGTCACCAGAGACAGAGGATGAATCGTAACAAAGGAAAGCCTTTGCCACAGATTGTTTGAATAGCTTAAGACTTGACTTGAGACTGAGGGAATTGATCAAATACCTTAAGTGTAGCGCCGACCCAGAATGAGTAGCATGTATCTACAGGCTTATTGGGTCGGCCCTGGAAGCCAGAATGTTGTCTCTTGATGCACCAGGTCTTGATTTTCTCTCGTTGTCTCTTACTGAAGGTGGATTCTAGTCTACCCATCAGGACCAGAGAGGCAATTGCACAGAATGTTGTACCTCCTAAAGATTAGAAAATCAGGGAGCAATTGTATGTCCAAACAGGACTTTCATTCAGGTGGCTTCAAACCAAGCCAAAGGTTGGAGAATATTCCTGCTGTGTAATGTGCAATGCAGAGGTATGGCACGGCATAAGCATGGCACTGTTCATTTTCAGTGTGGCACAATGTGGTGCACCCTTTTTCAGACAGGAGATATTTCCAGCTAGCATGGTGGGAATGCAGCCACTAGGTATAACTAGACATGAGAAAACTGTTGGCGAGTTATACTGTATGCAACAGATGATGCTTAACAGAACTAATTGTACCATTATCAGTAATGATTTGGATTTACACAGTGTGAACGATATGTGGAACAATGTCTTGATGTTCAACATGGAGACATGGAGACATATAATAAAAGCTTCTGTGGCTAAAGTGTCACAAACTGATTACGGAAACCTTGAGATGGTTACCAATAAAACTGCTAACGGAGTGAGATTAGAACTAGGTTAAAATGGTCCATATTTGTTATCATTTCTTTTTTGGATAAAATTTCAAACTTACCATGGCCTTCCTGGCCTGGTCCTTGGCCTAGTCCACAGTCGTAGCTCTGAGAAATTAGAGAGAAATAAATAATAATATCAAGAATTACATGTACACTATAAGGAGGAGCAGGTGGAGTCTTGGGTAAACCATAACTTGTAATAAGTAGAAGACGATGTCCATCAAAATCCATCACATACTCTATTTCAAATAATGCTTCAGGACCAAATCCACTGAAATCCAACACTGGGGCTGGTGGATTTTGATGGACTTGGTACACATTATGCCTTATCTGCCAAAATCCCCCAAAATGGGAGGGGGAGGGGGAGGGAGGAGGATTTTGATGGAGTTGGTAAGGTTTGGTTAAGGGTTTTACTCACCAGACTTTTATAAATAAATTCCACGGCTTTTTCCACATCAATCCCACTCCAGTCTTGTAGCATAGAACTGATACAGCAGGCACAGTACACAAATCGCATGTCATTCTCACTTCCATTAAGAGTTGCTGCAAAACTAAGTTTAATAGATGAAAGACAAGTTGAAAAGTTTGCAAGTGAAGCATTTTGTATACAGTTGAGGGCATGATTTTTGGAATATTTGGGAAGTAGGTCCATATGTAGGTTTGGGATCCACAGTTCTTCCAAATCAAGAGGAACAATAACAACTTGAAATGGGAACCAAACAATACAGGGACTGGCCTTTCTAAGGCTGGTTTGTAATGAGATGTGTTTTCCTTGCTTCACAGCATGTACAGGTTGAATAGTGTCGAGCTAGCTCTGACAAGTGATCCAAAAGCAAAAGAAGAGGACAAATTGAGAGATTGTCGAGTGTCAATGAGACTTGTAGTCAAGTCCTCACAAGTTAAATGCAAATCAATCACCCGGAATTTCATGAGCAATTCAAATGAACTGAGGCAAAGCCATTCCTTTGTCATTCTCTGTTACTTGAGACCTTGTGATTGTCTTATTGCTTTGAGAATTGTGACAGACTCAGGGTTCTGTTAACTTCATTGTGTTCAGACCAAAACATTCATTACTTGCGATTATTCTTCTTCACATATACATGTATGTGTGAGCTTACAGTTTGGACAGCACTGGTACAGAGGGGGCAAGTCAAAATCAGGCTCTTGTCAATTTTCTTTCTTTGTAAAAAACCTGTAATTATGATGACGGAGGACAGAACCTCTCCAGACTAGACTCACCTTCCGTCTGCTAACTGCAAGGCCTTCAGTCCGGCCACTATGGCCGGTTTATTGACCCGCCTCAGGTCATCGCCCAGAATGAGTAGACAAGCCAGCCCAGTGTAGGTCATAGCGATGTGACCCCAGTCATAAGGATGACTCTGTGTAGGGGATTCCTATAAGAGTCCAAACATTAAATATTGTGTTTCTATCTTATCTTGGAGTTCATTTTTTAACATTTGCAATCAAGTTGTGAATTAGAAAAAAACAGAAAGTCTTCTTGTTATTTTACTTTAATCAATATCTCACCGTGGAAGGATTGTAAGGTGTCCCAATTGTTGATGATCCCCTGAAACCGCAATGTTTAGATGTTTCTTCTGTAACATATACATGTAAAGCAACAAAATTAAAAAATATCACCACTACAATGTGTATACTATAAAGAAAAGATGTGTGTATGGGTTTGTTTCTGCATTCAATCATGTGTATACTATAAAGAAAAGATGTGTGTATGGGTTTGTTTCTGCATTCAATCATGTGTAAACTATAAAGAAAGGATGTGTGTATGGGTTTGTTTCTGCATTCAATCATGTGTAAACTGTAAAGAAAGGATGTGTGCATGGGTTTGTTTCTGCATTCAATCATGTGTAAACTATAAAGAAAGGATGTGTGTATGGGTTTGTTTCTGCATTCAATCATGTGTATACTATAAAGAAAGGATGTGTGTATGGGTTTGTTTCTGCATTCAATCATGTGTAAACTATAAAGAAAGGATGTGTGTATGGGTTTGTTTCTGCATTCAATCATGTGTATACTATAAAGAAAGGATGTGTGTATGGGTTTGTTTCTGCATTCAATCATGTGTAAACTGTAAAGAAAGGATGTGTGCATGGGTTTGTTTCTGCATTCAAAAGGGGGCGTTGATCACTACAGGACAATAGGGTCCCCAATTCCCAAAGGTCGACGATTGACGATCGTGTACAAAACATATGGGAGGTCTTCCTAAAAAATTAAGGTACAAACAAAGAGGAACAATAGGGGGTCCATGATTGCAGGTACAATGTACATGTACATTGTAAATACACACTTGTATGTGTGTGTACTTTTACAAGCTAGGCGCTCGACTGTGGAGCGGTCACTTGACCGCAAAGTGGGCACTCGCCCACGAAGCAGGCAAAGTCTCAAAGTTAAATATAAATTGATGCATATATCAATAAACAGATCATGAACTTATTTTTTTCTGTAGTGTTTGGGTTCGGAGATCCAATAATTAGAACAATTACCATAGTGATTTGGATCTGGCAGAACCTGCAATGAATAGATCCAATCAATAATGTCTTCTTTGTCCTTTTCGATTGCATCTAGCGAGTCAAGCACGTCCAAGCCAGATAGGCCAAAGAAACACACCGTTAATCTGGAAATGAAAATGCAAACAACAAAATGTTTCATCAATCTTCATTTCACCAAATCAAAACATCTTCTTGTTCATCAAAATTAATCTAATTCAACATGGACCAACAGGGTAGGCAAAGTAGGTTTGTGTTAGCCCTCAATGGAGCCCAAAAAGTAGACTGCCCTCCCCCTTCTGCTAGTGCTAAAAAAACATGTGATGAACATACATATAAAGTTCCACACTCTACTCAGACATCATTCTCCATACAAAGTCAATGCCTATGTTGGGTGCAATCGGTTGATCATGTCGATCGCGCTGTGCCATCGGTCGATCATGCTGCCAATGATCGTGGTCGCTCGAGTCACTATGCCCATAAATGTGGCCAATTTGCTTGACTTCCTCTGTAAATAAGGCCACACTGTCGCCATAGCAAGTGATGAGGAGGATGTTGTTTTTTCCGATTTTCACATTCAGACCACATTACAATAGGGGGCGCTCTTTAGCATATAGATGTGTATCGATATGTATACTTACATCAAAAAGGCACATTTTTAAAGCTTTTGTACTTTGTTTCTCCACTTTTCAGTGCTATTGAATACATTTTGGTTGTTGGGATGTTTGGAAAATACATGGAAAACCACATTTCTTTTTCTCATCACGAACAAATGGGGCGAGGGATGTTTCAACAGCCACTCCCTCACCCCCCCCCCCCCGCCCCCCCCCGCCCGATTAACGCCCCTGCCCGTGTCACGGCGGGCCGTCTGACTTTGACTGGTCGGGATCATGTGGCCAGGACACGGCTGTGACCTTGTGCGGTGAACCGGATACAATGAATAAGAGATAAAAATCTGATTGAAAATATTGAATAGGATTCCAACAAGTCCAATGGTATATTATTATTAAACTTTTGTTTGGTTTCGAGAAATTAGACTTTAGAGTTATATAAAATAAACATAATTTGACACTTAAAATGAATGAATGTTTCACTGCATGGATTTTGCTAGCCCCATAATGTGGCCAATTTGCTGGACTACCTCTGTAAATAAAGGCCACTCTTCCACCATGTACACAAACATGTCGAACTTTGTCAAATTTAGATTTTCACATTTAGGCTTAGTTTGTAGATTATTTTTGCTTTAGAAGCATGTACTCACCCTCTTTAAAGGCTAATCAGAAAGTACTGCCTTTTTCAATTTCAGATGTCTATTTTTCATGAAATTTCCTGTTGAAATTTTGATACGCGAACGTATGCAAACAAATCTGGAAATTTCACGAAAAATAGACAACTGAAAAAGGCAGCACTTTCTGATTAGCCTATAATTTATAAAGAGGGTGAGTATGCTTCTATTTTTTCTAAAGCAAAAATCATCTACATGTACAAACTAAGCCTAAATGTGATAATCAAAATTTGACAAAGACAAAGTTCTACATGTTTTTGTACATGGTGGAAGTGTGGCCTTTATTTACGGAGGTAGTCCAGTAAATTGGCCACATTTATGGGGCTAGGATTTTGCCAATTTAATGAAATCATTATCAACTTAATAATTAAAACTTTAATAAAAGTAATAAAAGTTGACTCAACCGTTTTCCAACTAATAAATTAATTTAATTAATTAGTCGGACAATGGTCGAGTTGACTTTTACAGTTGAATGCACAACGGTCGAGTTAACAACAGACGAGTTGGTAAACGGTTGGTCCGAGTCGAATTGGCATGCGGTCATACTAAAAAGCGTCAACACAGCGTCAACACACTCCATAGCGTCAACACAGCGTCAACACATCCAAAATGCATTAAAGTGACAAAAGCAGTATGTAACCCATACAGTATGCACAGAAACAAGATTTTGGTTTAAAATCAATCTAGGTTAAACGTCTGAAAATTGTGATTTTCAGTTCAAGAAAATTGGCTCTCCGTGCCGCTCCGAAATCGGCTGCCATTTAAGCTAAAGGGTGACAGCGTTGTACAATAAACTAACAGAGAGAGCGCAGCCGGCCAATACCAAAAGATGTCCATTTCAATAAAGTAAATGAAACATAAACACAACTCACAAAATAATGATCCACCACTCCGATCTTCAGTCCTCACAGATCTAGTATCCCTCTGTTGTTTATGACAAGATAATGTCATTACCTATACACCCCTGCTTGAAATGGTGTAGTCCAAGATTTGTGCGAGGTCAAGATGGCGGACAACGGCCGTGCAAGTGAAAGGTCATTTTTTCGCGTGAAAATACTATATTTTTAAGATAGTGGATATTTTGCCGGAGGTAATGACGGCAAACTAACGTTTACTAAAGGTTTGCCGACGGCAATCCATATCAACAGAGGGCGCTGTACTCTTTAAGATAGGGCTGAATTATAAGATGTGTTAAATTCCCACCAAAATTTGTGTAGCACGTTTGGTGTTATGGTTAAGCAAAGGCTCTAGTAAGCGGGATGACTCGCGTTCGATTCCGACCGCACCACATTTTTAAAGGGAAAATACAACATTTGCAAACATCAAAAAATAAAACTACCAAATCATTTTGAAATACCTTGCTGGACTGTTAGTGAATGACAGTGTAAAGCATCCTGTAAAATCATGGCACCTGGTATACTGTCATTTTCAAGAAAAGTGGTATTTTTGTATCAATTTCCAACGCTGATCGGCCGATCAGCGTTGGAAAAAAAACTGGCTTTTTTTCAAATACTGGCCCCAATTGACCATCGCACTTGTTTGCAATCGATTACAAACCTATGAACGGGTACGAGCCAGCTAGACTGGTTCCCTGACCTTACAATTCCCCAATGTATGTAAACTGCTCTGTTTCTTCTTATATTGAGTCAGGGAACCAGACTACAGGAAAATGATTGTTTTTCTTGGTTTTTATAGCATTTTCGAACCCAAAACCTCAAAAAAGTCAGTGTAACTATATTTGCTATATATTTCCAACCCCCCAATTCCATCCATTTCTGAAAATTACAGTAAAAGCAAATGATGTATATTCCCTTTAAGTTTTTTTTCCTCATCCCCAAATAAATAAGAATATTCTTCTTTTATTATTTTAACACGTCTCAAACATTTTTTGCAGAGTATTACATTTTCTTTTTCAGATTTGTGGCTCTGGAGGATTTTTTTTAAAAGGGAAATAAAGTCCGAAATTATAAAATGGTCTGAATCCCATCTTGTGAATACGAGGTAACAACGACAATTTTGGCATGGAGCCAGACTAAAACTTGTCACCGGAAAATGTTTTAAGTACAAAAAAACAGTAACTGCGCATGTTCAGTGCATATCCGGCAAACTAACGTTTACTAAAGGTTTGCCGTCTCCGGCAAAATATACACTGCCTTATTTTAACATGTCTCAAACATTTTATTGCAGAGTATTACATTTTCTTTTTCAGATTTGTGGCTCTGGAGGATTTTTTTTAAAAGGGAAATAAAGTCCGAAATTATAATTTTTGGTCTGAATCCCATCTTGTGAATACGAGGTTACAACGATAATATTGGCATGGAGCCAGACTAAAATTTGTCACCGGAAAATGTTTTAGTACAAAAAACAGTAACTGCGCATGTTCAGCGCATATCCTGCAAATTAACGTTTACTAAAGGTTTTCCGTCTCCGGCAAAATATCCACTGCCTATTTTTAACAACGAAATGGAAACTCAATCCAATGGAAATTCTCTTTTATTCTAGGCAGTGTATATTTTGCCGGAGACGGCAAACCTTTAGTAAACGTTAGTTTGCCGGATGTGCACTGAACATGCGCAGTTACTGTTTTTTTGTACTTAAACATTTTCCGGTGACAGGTTTTAGTCTGGCTCCATGCCAAAATTATCGTTGTTACCTCGTATTCACAAGATGGGATTCAGACCATTTTATAATTTCGGACTTTATTTCCCTTTTAAAAAAATCCTCCAGAGCCACAAATCTGAAAAAGAAAATGTAATACTCTGCAAAAAATGTTTGAGACATGTTAAAATAAGGCAGTGTATATTTTGCCGGAGACGGCAAACCTTTAGTAAACGTTAGTTTGCCGGATATGCACTGAACATGCGCAGTTACTGTTTTTTTGTACTTAAAACATTTTCCGGTGACAAGTTTTAGTCTGGCTCCATGCCAAAATTATCGTTGTTACCTCGTATTCACAAGATGGGATTCAGACCATTTTATAATTTCGGACTTTATTTCCCTTTTAAAAAAAATCCTCCTTACTAGTGCGACCCTTGGCAAACGGTCGAGTTGACACTGTTGCAACAATGGCATGCAATTGCAGGTGGCAGACAGGGTGCAAACATCAGTTGTTTCCCGATGAAATTTAATATGTTCAATACTTACCTGCTGGTGTCGAGTGAGGTGTAACTCTGCGGTAGAATATGCAAACACCTGGAGAAAAATTTAATGTGTTTAGCCTTCAAAAATGGAATGTCTTTTTCGTGTGGTTGTTCAATTTCCGCTGCTGCAGTGGGCGCGGCCATCTTCGTTTTGTAGCTGTCTCGTTCAAAAATACTTAATTCAAGGTGTAAAATTTTGATTTTACTATTAAATGTGTGCTTCCAAATGAAATCGTGAAAAAATGTAAGTGAAATTATAATTATATTTTGTGGTAGACAAGCTTATCACAGTTCAAAAATATTGCGTTGCACCCAGTTCTCGAATTTTGTTTTCTTGATGAGAAAAAAAAGATGGCCACTTCCATGAACAAAGCGTGATTTGTGAGTTTTGCGTTTTTGAAATTTTATCTTGACAGCAGACAAAATGAGTATCGGAACGAAATTATTTATGCTGTTGATATGGATAGGAACTTTATTTGGCATTGGTATCATGATATTCAGCAGAGGCTTTTTGTTGAATCGACTTGAAATTCAACAGAAAAGTTATTGCACTGGCGACAGTGATCATTCTGGGGAGTCAATAGAGGGCGCTCGACAGAGCTGCGGTGAGCACAGGAGATACTCAAAGGCGATAATTATTGTTATTGATGCACTTAGATATGATTTTACTCTTTACAATGAGACACTTGATAATAAATCAGCCCTCCCTTTCCAAAATAAACTTCCATTTCTGCACAAACTGCGCTCGGAAAAACCCCAACATTCGCTGCTGTACGAATTCATAGCAGATCCTCCCACCACAACAATGCAGCGATTAAAAGGCCTCACAACAGGGAGTCTTCCAACATTTGTAGATGCTGGAAGCAACTTTGCCAGTGCCGAAATCACCGAAGACAGCTTCATCCATCAGTTGCACAGACTCGGAAAGAGGATCACATTCATGGGTGACAACACTTGGGAATCCCTCTTCAAGGGTCAGTTTTCTCGCTCATTTCCCTTTCCATCGTTCAACGTAAAGGATCTCCACACTGTGGATAATGGTGTGATAGAGCACCTGGTGCCAGAGATGGCAGAACAGGACTGGGATCTCATCGTCGCTCACTTTTTGGGAGTTGATCATTGCGGTCATCGATTTGGGCCCTTCCACTCAGCCATGGGAGAAAAACTTCTACAAATGGATCAAGTTCTAAGGTTTGTTGATAAATAAAACCAACTGTTTTCTAAACCTCACTTGGGAGGTAAATTGCTACATCATGCTTCAGTTCAGTTGCTAAGCTTTAATGTTGGGAATGTGTTCTACATGTATGTGGGAGGGAAGGCTGCCTTGCTAAAATTATTTTATTGGCCTCTTATAAATTCCACCGTGACCCGCTTTACTCTTGAGTCCCCTCACCCCTGCAAAGTCACACTTAAGCTATTCACAGTTACAGCTTTTGCCTGCTATGCTGCTGTGGGAAGTTTTACTCTGGAGTGGTTTAACCAGAAGGGACAAGTAGCATCTTGTATTTCTTTAAAAAAAAAGAGGTCTATGCTATCCCTTCAGATTCCACCATGGTGTAATATGAAGTTCTAAGATAAATTTTCATGCAATCGTTTGCGTGGGATGCCAACAACACAAAAGAAAAGGAAAGAAGATTATAGAGCATTGTCATTAAACTTGTTTGTTTTGGTACTCAAATGTTGTTGTCTTTTATTTGCAGGTCAGTTGTTGAGCGATTAGATGATGACACAGTGTTGTTTGTGTTGGGAGATCATGGAATGACGCGTACTGGGGACCATGGTGGTGATAGCAGGGAAGAGGTGGCTGCCGCACTGTTTGTCTACAGTCACTCCATTCTGCATCAGGAGACACCTGATATGGTATGGCTTTGTTTGGGACATTACCTATACATGTCAGAATTGTAATCAAGTCCATCCCAAGTCACATCCAAAGTCAACATATTCCATCTGTCAAGCCAAGTCCCAACTCAGACAAGGAAGTCACAAGTAACGGGAGACAAATATGACATTAGAATGTCATTGTCACATTTCATTTGACTACAAAGGAAGAAACCCTGTTTGGTGATTAACTTGGATGGATGCTGAGGACTTGATTACAACATGGACCTAAAAGTATGAAGGATATATCCTTGTACTAAGTTCTGCCATATTGTAATAGACTGAAGCACAGGATGGAGATAGTAAACCACAAGCTACATGTGTGTGTACATGCACATTTACAATAGTATATCACAGTATTCATTTCCATAGCCCCACTAGTGTGGCCGTCGGTATGCTGCGCTGAACCTAAGGCCACACACCGTGGTACCGCGCGCTACTGAGGACGAAGTTTTCATAAAATTCAGGGCAGTTTCTTACATTCTCAGTTTCTTACTTTCTTATGGTTGTATTCTATGATGTCTCACCTATCACTTCTGGGATGCTTAGGTCTAATGATGTTCCATTTTCCGAGATATTCTTCAATCTTTCTGGAGCCCATATGCACTCATGAAACGTCTGGTGGTGGCAGCCATTTTGAATGTGACAAGAGATGACCTCAAGCTGTGACGTCGCGTTTATGCAAATTGCTTGTCGAGCGCGCGAGGGCGCGAGTTGCAAATGCGACGGCTGTTTCCTGTGCCGTAGATCCTGAATAGAGATCGGTGCACGTGGCCCCCTGACGATAAATGCATGAAAGTAAGAAACTGAGAATGTAAGAAACTGCCCTGAATTTTATGAAAACTTCGTCCTCAGTAGCACGCGGTACCACGGTGTGTGGCCTTAGGTTCAGCGCAGCATACCGACGGCCACACTAGTGGGGCTATCATTTCCATGAACATCATAAAAGAGACTCGGGCCTCCTCCACATACAAAGTGCACAAATAAAATTTTGATGAGTTTCTCACTTGATGCACTTTTCTTGTTTTGACCTCCAGAAATCTGTCCAAGTGGCTTCCCAGATTGACCTGGTTCCTACATTGAGTCTTCTCCTTGGAGTTCCTGTTCCATTCTCCAATCTTGGGAGCATCATTCCGGAACTTTTCACACTAACTCCCTTCTCCAACCAGCCCTCCTCGCCAGCCATCAAAAACTGGCCATTGCACGTCCAGTCAGTGTATAACAAAGTCGGTGCTTTACGGACAAATGCTCACCAGGTGAATCATTACTTGCAGGCTTACTCGAAAATCTCAGATGAGTTTCCAAGAGCTCAGTTTGCCTTACTCCAGGATTTCTTTCAGGATGCAGAGACAGCTGTCAAAGAGGTGCTTCAAAGTTCTGCTAATGATGAAATTCGTTCCTATGCATTATTGCAGAGGAGCGAACAAGTGTATTTGCAGTATCTAAACAGAGTCAAAGAAATGTGTCGTAGTATGTGGGCACGGTTTGACCTTACCCTCATCATCCTTGGATTGGCTATCGTAGTTGGAACTTGCCTGACGAGTTACGTGTTACTGACTCACAACCAAAACTTTGGTAACCGGGTCCTGCTGGATTCAGCACTCGGAACTCTACTGAAGATAATAGCAGTCACAATAATTGCTTGTTTGTTGATCGGTTTGATAATAAGCTTCACAATTCCTGGTCTTCAAGCCCATTCAGCCATTTTGGTATTGACTATACCGGCAGTGGGCTCCCTACTAAATGCAGTTGTGTGGATTGCATTTGTGTCCACAGAGATGAAAATCTCCTACTTGTTCAAATTCTTGACGTACTCGATAAAAACTGTGATGGCAGTGATTTTAACTTTAACATATGCAGCGTGTTTAACGTCAAACAGTTTTGTAATCAATGAGGGCTACGTGGCAGCCTTCTTGACACACAGCCTCCACTTGGTCTGTATGTGCTCTGTAGGATCTATCTTCATCCAGAGTAAAAGCAGTAAAGAGACCACGCGAAAGAAGACCAAGACTGAGAAGTCACGAGACATAGGGCACTTCCTCACCAATCCAGGGACAGTCTTTGCTTTACTGGTCTTCGCTTTCCACCTGTGCGTGCGATTCAGCAGCCTGTTCTTGGCCTGCCGGGAGGAGCAGAACCCTTGTCAGCAATCAGAGCTCCTAAGACCCTTGGGAACATTCTCAGATGACACAGGAAGCTACAGGAACTATCGCTATTTGATGTCAGTAGCTTCTCTTGCATTCATCCCGGCCTCTTTGACATTTTGGCTAAATAAACAAGGAAACTTGAACGGAGGAGCGGCCCCGGTCTTTAGTGTCGTCTACGCTCTTCCAATTGCAACAGTGTGCATTTGCCTGAATTGGGGTCTCCAAGCTCTACCACAGAAGGTGTTGGACAACCTTCCAGCATGGCAGCAGGTTCTTATGCCAAGACTTGCCTACGTCATGCTCTTTGTAGCGTTCATCACCATCCTGTGGAATCCATTGTGTATCTACTTGGTTCCAAGAGAAGAAACCAAAAAGAAAATCCAAGTGGATTACCCAGGTGAGGGAGAATCTGTCGTGCCCAAGCTCTTCAACCACCTCAAGACGACGTGGAAGAGAAATACCAGGCAAGGCAAGTTGGCATCCGATGACAGCCAAGACGAAATCAGAGAAACGTCCCCACCTGTCGTGTACGGTCTTGCTACGGTATTCTCAGCTTGTTGGCTGCTGTTGAGTGCTTCTGTAGCTCTTCTCATAGCTCTACTTCTCGGAGATGGTCTGGCTCCTGCTGTACTCACAATGATTCTACAGATGATCATATATCTGGAGCTGTATGCCATAATTCGGAGGCAGCAACTGGCTCCATTGGAAGTTGTACCAGACCTTCATCACCTTGGTTAGTGAACTTCTTTGATAGAAATGATTCTGTGTGATGAATTATATTTACTTTGTCACTCATTGCTTCTCTCCATCCAGGAGTAAATGGGTACCTGTGAGGGCAGAGATGGTTATTGTGATTGAATTAGCTTCCTTGCGCCTAACAGGCAGCATCGAGCTGTATACTCCCGAGGGAGCTGAGATGGCATTTGGAATGTTTAATTGGCCCAATGATCAGGGGTAATAATAATACTGTAATCGCTGTGATTTAGTTTACTAATAAGAGCGTTCTTAAATGCCGATTATTAGGCCTATTATTTACTGCTGGAACAGTTTATTCAACATCCCTGTATGGTCAGTGTGTTGTTCAACAGTCGACTATGATAATTTTCTCCAAATTGAGTGGCATGGAGGATATATTGAGAATCCTCATTGAGTGAGTTGGAGAATGCTCAGTTGTAAACAGTGATTTCTCAGAGAATTGTTGGCATATGACATTTTTGCATTTTTGTCTTTCATTCAGGATGCATGTACTAATACTTGTTAGCAGGGGCATTCAGTTGTTTCTCAGAGGACTCGACCCGACATGATCAATTGTTTTCCCTAATTTCTCTTAAATGTATAATCTTTGATATCTTTATTTTTCCCAGGTATGTATCAAGTCCCTTGGTATGCCATCGCCACCTGGGGCTTCATGTCCAGTCAGTTCTTCTTCGCCACCGGCCACCACGCCACCATCTCATCCATCCGATTCGACTCAGCCTTCACCGGTTTCCATGGTGACTTCCCTCCATATTTATACTTCATTCCTGGCGCCCTGATCACCATCAACACATTTGCGTCTCAGATCGTCTTTGCTGTGGCGCTGCCTCTCTTGTTGATCTGGCCGTTTACTCGAGGGAAGATGATTGATCGTAAGAAAGATGAGGACAGGAAAGGGGAGCTCGGTCTACATGTCAGTAACCGAGAGCTGCGCATTGCTTTCTTTCAAATCATCCTTGCGTACATTCTGTACAATGCTACCCAGGTATGTAGATCAATCATTTTCTGATGAACAATTGTTTTGGAGCGGGCGGGGGATGGGGGGCTATACAGGGTGGATAAAAAAAACCCTGAAACCGAGATATTATTGCTAATTGGAACAGAAGTAGGGCGCATGCGAATCAAGGGAGATATCCTCTGTTTGGGTTGAATCTCCTCTTTGAAATGACACCCTGGTCATGTCATTACATTCACGGTTGACTGAGCAGGGACCAATATTATGAAAGGGTCTATTTAGAGATTTGCGCCACTTCTCAATCGTGGTTTTTGTTGTGTCAATTGTCACAGAGTGAAAGGCTATGGTTGCCAATCAAGGCAGGTAGGGAAAAAAGAGATTTCATCATGAAAAGTGGCGCAAGTCTCTAAATAAACCCTTTCATAAAATTGGTCACTGCTCAGTCAACCGTGAATGTAAGGACATGACCAGGGTGTCATTTTAAAGAGGAGATTCAACCCTAACAGAGGATATCTCCCTTTGATTCACATGTGCCCTACTTCTGTTCCAATTAGCAATAAAATCTCAGGTTTTTTTTATCCACCCTCTATATGGGCGACTAGAAGAGCCCAAATTAATAAGATATATAACAGACACATTGAGAAGCATACAAAAGACAAACACAAAAATCGAAGGAACTAATTTATGAAAAGACAGACAAAGTCGGAAATAAAAAAGGGACAAAACAATTTACAAACGAATAGAAAGAAAGACAAACTCAATCAAGCAATTCAGGACAAAATTTGCAATCAAAGAACACATTTGAGAAAAGAACAACATACCGACACAAAGGACAAAATGATAATCAATGAACAGATTTACAAAAGGAGAGACAAACTCAAAGGACAAAAGCGTCTGCTTTACATCTAATAATTTCAGCCCTTTTGGCTGGCCATACATGTAGCTAAAAGAACCAAGATAGTTAGAGCCAGTCATGGATTTGAGTCCCACTTCAGGAATCTAATGACTTATTTTATCTGATTTTCACAAATCACCCAGCAAGTAAAGCCAAAATGTAGATGAGCACAATGATCTTATGGTCTTGATGAAGAAGCTACATGTACATGTACATGTATGTGACTAGCCCGACTGCCTCTGGCCGTACACTATCACAAGCTCTGTAGTACGGCCAGAGTGGCGTTGAAAAGTGATGCAGTGTTTTCGCTACCGATTTTGATCGAGATTATCTTCTCATCCAGGACAGAAATTTTCAAAGTTAGGGTACCTAGTCATAGAGGAACTCATACCTGTTTGAAAACACGTTCCTTTATCTAGAAATCTTCATCCATCTGGCTATAAAACTACGATCAGTCTTCAGCTCCCATGAATATCGTCCCAAAAATGTGTCTTCATGGGATTTCAAAATGTTGTACGCGTTGTAATGTATGTGTTGTGCCCATTCTTGAAAATCACGCAATCTTAAGAATGCGCGCGCATTCTTAAGAATGAGCGCGCATTCTTAAGAATGAGCGCGCATTCTTAAGAATGAGCACGCGTTCTTAAGAATGAGCGCTCATTCTTAAGAATGCGTGGGAATATCACGTGCACATTTTATGAATTTTGCGCAATCTTAACAAACATTGCACGACATAATTATGTTAAATGAAATGTATAGCGGTTAAAAGGGAAACAATTCATATAAAGAGGAAAGAAAATGTTCTATGCTTCTGTACTTGTATAATTACGATAATTTGAATCAAATTAAACCTGTTATTATTGCTTTTTTCTGCCCACTATGGGAAGTTTTGTAATAACGGAGGACTGGGAACTAGTCTGGGAAGTGCTTTGTTTAGGCTAGACAAGTATAAGTCCCTGTATGTATCATATGCATGCCACGAAAAAAAATGTCCAACGATGTCCAGAAGCTGCCAAAATTGCTCTTTTGACTAGATAGAATCCAGCTCTGCGGCGTAATGGTGGGGGTGTGAACAATAAATTGGTGGCAATTTAAATGGGAAATAGCATTAGCACTATGGGAAGTCACAGTATTCATTCTCATTCTTCACATTCTTCATTCTTACGTCCCCCCCCCCCCCTCCGCCTTTATTATCCCAAAAATCAGAATTCTTTGGACCAAGACACTATTATTATGTCTCTTATTTTTTTCCCGGTCCCCCCCCCCCCCCAATACGCGTATACTTTTCATATCCACTCTACTTTTCAGTGCCTTGCGTTGCAACAGTATAATTATTAAGAATCAGTGAACGAGGATGCAGCTAGACTTGCCAAGCATAGCAGGTGCTCGGTACCGACAAGACCGTTATCTTGTCGCGCATTCTTAAGAATCTGCGCTCAATCTGGAAGAGTTATTTTTTTGTGAAGATTGCGCAAGGATCCAGTTGCACAATCATAAGAATGTGCATGCACATTCTTAAGAATGCGTGATTTTCAAGAAAGCGCACAACATATGCATTGCATGTAGGCGGGTGCGCTTGGGCAAGGTTATGAATATGCAACACGAGGTCGATCATGAAGTGTACAATGCATATTCATAACCTTTTCATCTGTGAATTGTAATTCGCACGGGACCAGCTCATTTTCTAGAAATAAGATGAAAATTGGAGCCCGATGCGGGAACGTGAAAAATGTCTCTTTTACTTCCCAACTGTCACACACTGTACCCCGACTTGCTTATGTGCAAAATGGTACAAGCCCTTTGAGATTCCCGTCTTTTTGTTGTTGAGCAGACGGGCGTCGATATCTCGTTGGGCCCATACCATTTGCATGGAAATGAGTCGGGGTACAGTGCACAACCAACATTTTGAGAAATTCCTCACTTGTTCACACAGGGCTCCAGTTCCTCTGTATTTCTTGGAAATGACAGATCCTGTGCGAATGACAATTTGTGGATAGTCTTATAATGTATCAGTAAGTAAACAGGGGCAATTTCAGCTCAGAAAACACTGCGGATGGAAAAGGGAAAATATAAAGTATTGGTGCTTCTCTCATCTGACGGCAGTGCTAGATGTATTAAACAAACCCGGAAACTTTAGTTAAGCGCCTGTTTTTTGGGCTATAAAATTCATAACATCCTTCTTCAAATACAATGAGACTTGACCCACCTAGAATGTTGATTGATGTTTTGGGGAAGTTTGCGCTATCCATCTGTTTATAGAGTGTCAGTGCTGTAACTTTGCCAGAGTCTCTGGTTCACCGCATACACTATTTGCACCACCATATGTTTGTGTTGTATGCCTCGCTTTGATTTTCAAGATGCATACAATAACAAAGGTCTATTTGGGCCAATGACATTTCTTTAGGTTAGAACTTTGCCATTGATATTTGAACAAAACTTCTTCACCTTCAATTATTGTACTTGTTGTAAATTGTACAAAGGTTATATAAAAGAACTTACTTGAAATATGAGCGTTCTGTGCCCTGTCTCCTTCTTGCAGTTGGTGGGAGCGATGGTGTCTGCTGCCATCCACCGTCGCCATCTCATGGTCTGGAAGATCTTCGCTCCTCGTTTTGTCTTCCAGGGTGTGTCCTTCATGGTTGTCATGGTGATCCTCATCCTCTTGTACCTCCTGCTTGTCAAAATCGACCGTGCCGTGAGCAACTGGCTTCAGGTTTTGTTCCAGGATGTGTGACGTTAAACTTGTGGAGGTGTGGGGGACGGGAGGGTTGAGTAGTAAATGGAAATGATGGCTGAACTAGTCAGCTTGGATCAAATACCAGTACAAGGAGCTACTAAGCATGCAATTCTATTTAGCAAGATTATGTGCTGACCAAGTATAAGCTGATACAAAGAGTACACATATCATGCAGTTTTGTCTGGTGACAAGTCTGTGTTTGCTTAGGTTATTTCTGTGTTTAGTAGCTCTGTGTAAATGACCCTCAGGTAGTGTAGATGACAGAGATGTACTGTTTGTCAGTTTTTATTGTCAGTAGGTACATGTATCAGCCAAGCTCAGCTAGACTTAATTAGCGGGTAAATCTCGCCACTCCAACGTCAGTCTCTCTTATCAGACCTGCCCACCACACCGGAGCTGAGCAGCAGAAAGTTATGCTGAGTACATTTGTGTGCTAAGCGAGAATCAACTGAATACATGTACCAGTTGTAACCAATATACATCATGTGTCTCTGGCTGGTAACTATTTTTGGTCAAGACGTTGTTGTGGCTGTACACCCACTAATAGAGGGCATGATCAAAACGAACCACTATCACCCACAAATGGCTATCACAACAATGTCTTGGGAATGTTGTGTCATGTACAAGCTCCTACATTGCAACCTGCCTAATGTATACATGCAGCACGTATTCAACACCTTGCATACATGTATGAGCTCCGAACTGAACTCTGAGATTTCAATCATTAGCACACAAAGCGCTTCCAGACTTCTGTGCAGCCTCATGGCAGCTCTTTTGTCGTATGTTGTACCAAAATGGTCTGTATTTCCCTGCAGAAGTACATGTAGCTCATGTACACTAGTTCCCCCTTTTTTTTTCAGGGGGAGATTTTAAAAGATTCCCTAGACGATGTTGTGATTGTGATTCGTGGGTGAAAGTGATTGGTTATGATAAGCCTTCTTGCGGCAGTTGATCCAATATTATACAAATATTGAGTGGCTCAGAGTGAAATAGGAGGAATATTATCGCAAGGTAAAAATCTGGACTTTTCCATTTCACGAGGCGAAGCGAGGGATAATATTCCTCCCATTTCACAATTTAAAGCCACTCAATATTTGTTTTATATAACTGACACATAGATCCTTGTCATTTGGTATATTTGAACTTTTATTTCACTAAAAAATTGATGGGAAATGTATTTCTCTCTTCCAAACCACCCCTTCACAAAAATGTTTGATCCCAACTCTGTAGCGCTGGCTCTTTGAAACAATACACGCTACGCCGACGCTGAACGCGCACACCAGCATGCCTTTGCACACAAATACCGCGTCATGGAACAAGAATGATCCTAACTGTTCAATAGTACATTGTATTTCCCATTCCCCATGGGCAAATGGGACTTTTTGAGCCCCGGCGTGAATGGGACTAATAACGAATGTCACGTGATGTGAGTTCCACCAATCAAATGACAATGATCTGTATGTTGGTTATATAAACAACAATGTGTTGGCCTAATACAAGCTTGTAACCTGTTTTTGCTAAGCAAAATAATATCTGTGCTAACCAAATGCCTCTGCTTAAAAGCTGCCTGAAATTGGCCCATGCCCAATGCATACATAGCACTTTCGACTTTCAAACCCTGGTTGATTAACGACAATTATTTTGCCATTTTAAAGGCCAAGATTTTATAAATAAGTTCAAATCAATTGAAGTGTTTAGATAATTTACGTGACAAAATCAAGTGACTTGTCAATTATTGATTTGTACACTGATCTGAAGTAGTTGCAAGAGCTCAGGTTGATAAGCTGTACTGTTAATTATTCAGCTTTATTATTAATTTTTTTGTTGAATTTGTGTGCAAAATTTGCAATCATAAAGTCCAATTTTTGCGAGTTTGGTATTTTTGTAAAAAAATATGATGTAGTTTTTATTTGAATACAAATTCAGAATTGTTCAATGTTGCAAATAGACTGTTTATCAGTATTGTTCAATTTCTGCCGACACCAAACCAAAAGAGAGGAAATTGATGCTATTGTTTTTTAGCAAAATTGTGAGAAATGTTTTAGAGAAGAAACGGGCTGTTGAACTTTTGTCTAAAAAGTGTTATTTGTCGTGTTATAAGATAAAGGCCAGTGATTTTGTAAGTAAGTAATTTTTGTATTCACTCAATCAAATCGTTCGAGGACAACAATCCTTTCTGTATATTGTAAATTGAGCATTGCAAAGTGGACAATTACAACTGCGTCTAAGAATGTAAGAATTGTATAAAATACCTTTTTTTGAAATTGCAGTTTTTGTGATAGATAACTTCATCGTGTCGTTATAAATAACTACAGAGGCTAATTCTAAGCAATACAATAATTACAATTACATGTAACTGTTATACAGTCCAACCCTATAAGAAGAGCACTGTTTATACAAGGTTCTGCTTATAACAAGCAAACTTTTAGGTCCCAAGTCTTTGCTTTTCTTTGTTTTCCTTTGTTTTCCTTTGTTTCCAATACTGTTAATGCAATGTACCTGTTATAACAAGGTAATTTGTAAAGTCCCAAGGACCTTGTTATAAAAGGTGTTCGACTGTAGTTGTAACATTAACACTGAACTGAGCTAAAATATTGATTGTTAATACCGAATACGACTAAGAATAGGGCTTCATGTTGGAGACGAATGTTGCATTTAGTGTTGAATAACGACAACTGAAGACTCTGAAAATTAATGTTCATAGAATAGGTCACAAGGCGCGGGTTTGCTCTTGACATATGATATTTTGTTTGTCCGTCTCATTGATTGGAATAAATACCAGTCAGCAGTCTGTCTGGTCTACTATCGACACTTACAGTTAGTCTCCTGCATTGTTATCCTTATAACTTTCCGGAAATGTCGCGGTTCACTAACTTGTAGTTGGTAGAATACGATCCATGCATAGGCGAAGCCCTTTTCCATTTAAATGCCCTTTTTTCACCAGCGCTTACCCCCCCCCAATACTTTGTAAAGAGTGCCCTTTTTATAACAATTGCCCTTTTTTCTGAACAAGTGCCCTATTTAAAAAGAAGTAGTGCCCATTTTTGTGCCTTGCCGTTCCGGGTGCCTTTTTTAATTTCACGCATGTATCGTCCTGAATTAAAAGCACCCATACTAATTTCTGTTAATAAACAAAAGCGTGTGTACATTTTCACCACGGATATGCAAGTGGCCTTTTCAAGGAATTTTTTTTACACCCCTCCAATAAAAATGACCGTGCTACGCCGCTGCATTACTTGCTATTAACCCATGTCGCCAAAACATGGGGTCCGCTCAGAAGTGAGGGACTGCTCTGTAAACCTCAATTCAATAATCATTTGCTGTTCCTGCATTTTGTTCGTTTCTGATAACACCACAACTTAAAAAAAATAAACCTTATCTGTTCATGTTTCAGCACAGTGTATTACAGTGTAATTACACTCTTCGAGAAACGGTGAAAATGCATGCACAACCTTTGGATCACGAAACACTTTTCGTCAATAACACTCTTTTATTTCCAACAATCTGTGAGGATTTGCGGTAACACCTGGAATATTAAGAATTTCTTTTTGAGAAGATGTGCGGTTCTGAAAAGAACCGGTTGGTTGTACATTGTAGGACGATCATCAGAGCATTATACTGATCGAAACGTCAAATTTCACAACCAGAACAATTTCAGAACCACACACCTCAAAAGAGATTCTTAATCTTCCACATGACTGTTATTACCGCAAACCAGCACTATACACTAGGATTCATTCTAGGACGAGGTTACCCTTTTGTGGGAGGCAGGTTACCAAATACTTCTAAACAGCAGCAAAAATGGAATCCGACGCAAAGGTATGAATCACACACACGGATCAATGATTTGAAAACAGCATCTTTATTTTCGACATTTTTACACAATAAAACATATCAAAGTCAAGATGGTCATCATTGCTCTAAGAAATCTGGACACCTGTAAAAATGTAGTCATATAATCATATTACTTTTGAACGCGTACACTTTCATTGTGCAGTGTGCTAAGACATGCGCAACACAATCCAATAGTGCATTATTTCATCTTGTTCAGATATCACACCACACTGAAAAATAAACAAAGAAAGCAGGCCCTACGATCACAGCAAACGGAACAATTATGATTTACAAAAAAACACCTCAACTATAGACTTTGTACAACTCAACTAAAATATAAATACAAATTGAAGACCACACTGTTAAACTTTTTGGACTTTTCGTGCATACAATGAATGGTGAGTTAAAAAAAAGAAGAAATTGATCCGGATTAATATTTTTTTCTTAAAACCAATCAAATTTGATGCACCAATTAAGCATGTTTTAAATGATTTTTTTCACTCATTTGAAAAAAAATTACTGAAAGTGATCCATGCTAACAGATATTATGCAAGTTTTACTGAAAGAATCTATTTTTAAGTTATCTATGGAATACCATTGGAAGCTATTGAACTGAGTGAGAATTACAGATTACACACGGGCATTCAAATACAAATCAGATTTTAATCATTTGAGTCAAGACTGAAACAATATATTTACTGTCAGATTGTGGGTTTTGAATATTTCGAGGAACAAGCCAACCCTGTATTTCCTGTTAAATTGTTGGCGATTTTTGTCTGTTTGCCTTTGCAAGTCTTTATTCATTCATGGAGTTGCATGGGGAAACGTCGCTATTTCACTGTACATGTCTTTAAAATCTCAGTTCGTAGGACAGTGGTCAGTGGTGGACAGGTGCAATTTGTGATATTAAATTAAAATAGACATAACTTGCGAATAGAGAAAGCAAACTAAATGACATTCTCAGTTACTAATAACATTATCCCAATGGTATATTTGTGAAATGGAGCAAGCCACGTATTAAAAAATTCTATCACTTTTTTTGTTGACTCATCACCCTGTAGACTAATCCAGGCACGTGACCACAATACACACTTGGGGCCCCCTTCAATGGCGAAAGCAATGTGTAAACTGCCCCGCGACGGATTATCTGAACGAAAGGTAGCACACTGCTTCTGCCATTAATGGGGGCTTTCGTGATAGAAATGACGCGTGCCCAGATTGGCCCATATTGTCCTTTGCAAAGGCGATGGATTATGACGTTCCACACAAAACTCGAGACAGCATGCTTGACTCATAATTATAATCTTCTTTGTCCTATCGCAGCAAAATAAAAAAAAAAAAACCGTCCATACATTCTGAATTAATAATAGCGAATTCTGCGTGAATAACATTGAATAACATTCTGTGTAAATACGGAGCAATACAATCCTTGATTTAAAATCACAGTATTGCGGGAAAAAGAAACACAAATTTTTGCTAAGATGTCACAAAAACGAGGCAAATTATTTTTTAAGGTTATGCTCGCCGCATGACAAGTCGAAGTACCGTGAAAAACCCTGATTTTTGCTAGTCTGTCCGCAGTTTTTCCAAGCACGATAAATTCATATAAATCGTTTCTGCTTAACCATAACAAGCTTAACCGTACAAGCATATCATATGGCAAACGTTTGGTTTGGTCTGCTATAGGGCCACCGCAGATATTGGTCCTGCGACAAACTATAGGTAAAATAACATGCAATGGCAACCATTTTGAAATGGTTATCTAACCAATATTTTGTCTGCTGACAAATCTGCGATGGCCCTACAGCCAAATATCTTACATACTCTGACTGTGCGTCAAATGCCACATCATCAAAGGCACAAATCCTGCACCTATCTGCCGTACTACCGTCATAATACATCTCCACGGAAACTGCGTTGTTGTCATGGAAATTACAGACATCTTTCACAAGAATTAAGCTCGTCCTGCATGCAGTACTGCAATACAAAATAATAATAATAATAATAATAATAATAATAAATCAAATTGAAAGTTAAGAGCGCATGTATTTTTTGGGAATTTACATTTCAGCTTCTTTTTTTTCTTTCTTTATCTATTTATATACTAGTTCGCCGTAAGACTGTGTCATACGTCAGCTATCCAGAATATGAAGGTTTAAAAGGTTCTGCTAGATACTTTTGTGACGGTATTCTGATGAAGTGTGGTTTCAGAAGGATTCAATATACGCATTACAATAAATGATTACTTCTAAAAAAAAAATGTAAAAACAGACGCATAAATTAACTGGTATTAGGAAAAACGCCAAATATCCCGTATTTCCCCCCACTTTTTTAGGTTTATATTATAAACATTCTGGAAGACTATTATTCCATGTGAGGGTAATCCAACAATTAAACAGTTTTAGAATTCAGTACTTTTGATTCAGAAAGAACCGTTTGTCTGCAACCCGTCCCGGATAACCGCATGCATAGTTAACGATAGATTATTTAAAATCCTCGCCTTCAATTCTAAAAAATCAGCTTTTTAAAAATCTACTGTTCATGATTTTTATTAAATTAAAATAATGTACCTTTTTCTGGATCCACTTGTTGAGTTTCTGTTCATACTTTGAGATGTCGTTGTCGTATTTCGACAATACGTCCATGTACTCTGCAGCCAAGTTTAGACGGGCTGTAGGAGGAAAAATAGACCATTTATTTATTTATTTACTTATACATTTTTTTTTTTTACATTTCGTTACCTTGAGGGTATGCCCAAACAATTTAAAACTGGTTTCCAATGGGGCCCTGCATAATCATAAGAAAAGTGACATACACTAGGAAAAAGTGCATAGGTGAAACAGACTACACACATCAATACTTGTAAAAATACAAGTACTTTGGAAATATTTAAACAAAAAAAGTTAGGCCTATACATTCATTAATGTAAACAAGTTGGGAAAAATGGGTTGATAATTCGACCAATGATGATCGAATTATCAACTGCCTAAACTCTTGGGCAAACTCTTCCCAATAGTAATGGGTATATGGGTAAATTACATTGCCCAACAGTATTTTATCCAACCTTTTTACAGTGTACAATTGATAAGGTCATACTTGTTTACAAAAAATGGATTTGTAGTCATGTGATGCCAAATAGCAGCAACTCTTCCGTTCTGCTCTACATGTATCTCGTGAAATATTGGTGTTTCGATTCCGTTAAATGTGTGGAAAATAACACACAAATAAAGATGCTGAGATGCTTGCTTTGCCTGTCGGCAACCAACCGGCAAGACGTCACGGGTAGCATTGTCTATCGGCCTACTTCAATGTTTGTACTGGCAAGCCATCGTCGCCTATAAATTGTTCCTTACGTAAGGATGAATTTTAAACGTACGGGAGTTATCAGCAGTGATAGTGAAGTTGATGGTCTTTGTCACACATTCTGTTGCTAGGACAATCGAACACGAACAGTTCATATTCTCCGTGGACGATCCATTGATGAGTAACATCAGAAACTCTTGACTGGAGCTGATGGATCTGTGCTCGGTATACGGCAGACTGGCGCACGGCGGGCAACGGATCTCATCGTCCACCACGAGAAGGTTTTCCTTCACATCGGCCTGGGCCACCAGGTACATGTTAAGTGGCTGGTTGGTAATGTTCAGGGATCGGAAGAGGTTGGATGGGCGGGTTTTGACCATGAGTTCGCTGTCTAATCAGGAAAAAAAAGTCAAATGGCGGTCAGTATAAAATTATAGAATCTACACTGATGGTTATCAACGAATTAAGAGACATGACGGTAACGACTTATTATGGCAAATTGTTTCCCCTCTAGAAAAGATAACAGAAATGACAAAAGGCTTCCCAGGCCAATCTGCCGGGGTTTTTACCTATTACGCCTGCCTTTTCCAACCAACCTATAAGCTGCCAATGGCCATGTTGCCTCCAAATGTACGCCATATTCCAGCCCAAATGCAAGCAGTTACCAGGCAACATGGCAGTGTTTGCCAGTCGAACTTCCAACATTAATGGTCAGTGTTATGATTTGCCAACCACACCGCCTACTAATTCAAGCCATCATACAAGCAAAACTGCCGAACCATTGACAAGCAAACCGCCAACCGATGCCAGCTAATCTACAACTCTTTACCAGCCACTTTGTACACTGTTGCCTGGCAGTCTGCCAGCCTTTGCATGCGCACCAGTCTATCTGTCGGTCTATGTCAGCCAAACTGCAAACTTGTATATGGTCAGGCTGCTATTATTTTGATAGCCATATACTGCCCGTCAATTCATACGAGCCACCTTGCAAGCCAAACTGCTTACCCTTCCCAGCAAGTCTGCCAGCCTTTACCAGCCAGTCCGCCGGCCTTTGCCGGCCAAACTGCCATTTGTACACTTCAGTCTTCTGGCATTTGACAGTTACCTGTCAGCCAATGCAACCCATCCTACTTGCCAACTGCCAACCTTTCCTTTACCAGCAATTCTGTCAGCATTTGCCAGCGATATGCTTTTACTGGCCCACTTGCCAGCCTTTACCAGCCACGCACTGTGCTCATCATTGCTAGCCAATCTGTTAACCAGCCTGCAAGTCTTTGCAAAAAGGTACGTACCGGCATTAAAATCAGGGCACATTTTCCTGGCGCAGTTGTCTTCCAAAGCCTGCAACCTGCAAATAAATATACATATTAGGAGTTTTAATACTTTGTTTTCAATTACATTGGTGACTTGTTGACAATCAATCTAGAGCTGATTAACGCCTCCAGAAATAAAGTCAATTAACAAGCAAAGTTCCAATGGAGGCAACTGAACGAAGAATCAGACAGTAGTAGGAGTGTGAGAATTTATATTTATGTATCAGTTGAGAAGAACATTTACAAACATTGCAATGTTCAGTATTATATGATAACTATGTACGTAGTTTGAAAATATAGGCTAGAGTTTCGTTGAAAAATTTATGACTTTATAATAATTGCTCTCCTGAAAATTACAGAATGATGTTATATGAATGTTTTTGTATCATTATACGGGGGATGGGAGACGGAAATAGTTTGTCAATGATTCGGCGTATACGGAATCACTGCCTGTGGTCAGTTCTCACCCGTCTCCGGAATGTACACATTCTTCATTCTTCCAGCTGCAATAAGGGTCTCGAGCATCCAAACAGCTCTGGCAGGTTGCATAGTCCTGGCAGTGCTGGAATGGGATCTTGTAAATACCGTGGTCGGTGCCCACAAAAACGGCTTGAGCGGAGTCACTCAGCAGCATGGTCAACACTGGGGTCTGTGTTTTAATAATGAAAATATGGTTGTGCTTCGAGGCCATAAAAAATCGACACAGAAAATGTAATCTACATGCAAATTTCTTTAGTTTGTTGACTAGATCCATGAATTGCGATGTGGTTGTGGAAGCCCACTAAATGTTTTAGAATTAAATTTCCAGAAAAGTTGAGACTTGGGAGGAAAATGCCCATTTTCCAATTTGGGAGAACAATTCCAAAAATTGAGCTTGAGTTCAACTCAGCCAAATAACGCTTGACTAAAAACAAATAAAGTATTGAGACTCGTCCTTCGAAGATAAAGGCCTGTTGTTTAGGGTTTCGTTTTATTCTTTTAAATACTTATTTATATCAAGGAAGCCTTTGTTTTAAAGCAAGTCAATTAACTGAAAGATCTTTTATACTAACTTTAACATGGTCATTCGTATTCAGGCTTATCTCCTCCACGACTCTTGCTTCGGATCGGTCTCCGTTCAAATAAGCCTTCAGCACAGTCCCATTCTCTGTTAAAATCAACAAAAAGGAAATTGATGGGGGAAACTGAAATGGATCGATCCCTGCCTGAAGATAACGTGAGAAAAGAATAAGCAAATTGACTGTTATTAAGGAACCAGAATGTAACGAGTAAAAGGCCATTCGACAAAATAATGCTAATTTATACCAAAATTATGTTCACCCATACGGACAAGGACTCTGATCGGTGACAAAAAGGCGATTGATGTCAAACGTTACTCTGAGGCAGAAACAATTATCTTGGCAAATGTGTAGGCCCTACTTGTGAATTAAAGCGCCGTACGGCAAACTACATAATAGTGATGAGACTCATGACAGCTCATTCATCAAACTGCTTATTAGTGACGCCAAAATCAACACGTTGTAGAAAACGATCAAATAGATGCTGAAAGTCTGAAACGCAACTTTATTAAAGGCGTTAATGCTGTTAACCATGAAATCTGTTTGGCAATGTCTTTAGCTGTTTAACGCATTGTAAAGAACGTCATCTACTTACCCGTTCCGATGAACATTACGTCTGTAGAACTGAAGACGTTTTCGTCAACGACGATCTGTGAGAAACGTTCCCCGTCTATCACCAACAGAGGGTTGCTTGGAGTGCTCGTTATGGGGTTCTCGTAGTGAAGATTATTGGCATCCGCAGTGTACAGTATTTGACCATTTCCCAATATTGCCACGAATTCAACATCAGAAAACCCGGATGTGTCTGGACACTAAATTGCGTTAAAAAATAGTACCCATTTTTAAATTTATGCCAAACAACTATCTTAAAATAGAAAGAAGATAATATGACAAATCTTAGGTTAGGTTGCCGTCGCATTCAAACATTAAAAACATGAGTTGCAGCTCCTCGAATGAGCGCACAGCCACTGCGGCTGGCTTTGAAATGTTTAAATGCGAGAAATATGAATCTGTGGACTGAACTTGTTAACAAGCATGACAGGTATTTTGTCGGTTAAAAAAACCCTTATTTACGTCCGGACAATCCGAGTTATTATACATATCGGTAAACATCAAGCAATTTTCGGAAACGGGCTGGATCCTGCACCGTGTTTAGTCTCAGCGGTGGCGGCTACCTGACCTCAGATTTGACAGAATAGTCGGCATCGATTGGTATGTGAACCAGCTGGTCTACAATATTCCGGGAATAAACCAGCAACAGATCACTCGTGTAGGATGAACTGGATTTACTCCACTAATGCTCCCCAAAGGCACTCAAATTGAACCTTTACTGATCTTCTCTTACCATGACCAGCCTAGGATCAGTAGGGTCCATGTTAACTGAGGTCCAAAGCATTCCATCGGACTCCTGATGCGTGAATTTACTCTCCTTAAACAGTAACTCAATGTCATCCATACGATAGGCGCACACTGCGGAACTTGCCAACCCTGGGCTATGATGATTTGTATTAGAAAAAAATACAAGACAAACAAATAACCGTCATCTTATATATTAAATTTTACAACTATAATTTGTTATTGATCCATATACATTGTTGGTTCTATCAATGAGAGCTTTGGGGAACTTCCATCAGCAATTTTGATATTGGAAAGTTATATGCCTATAATCAATGTCTCTGGACAGTAATTAAAAATAGTGTGTGAATATTATGACAAAAATGGAGCAGTGTTAATTATAAACCCACATGGGCTTACAATTTGAAAAGTATTGGCATACTTCTCAAATGAGGCAATCGCATGAAAAATTCACACGAAATAAAAATTAAAAATCACTTACGCTCTGGTTGCGAAAACAGCAAAGATCACATTGATATCATGGGGGGATTGGTAGATGTCCTCTGTAAATAAAAATGAACAACAAAAAGAATAGTTTCGAATTATCTGGAAAAATGAAACAAAGATTAGAATATCACATAAACTGTATTTTATTTGTTTTAATTAAGCAGTTTCAATCATGCACTAAAAAAACAAACCGGGATTGATATTGGGCAATTGCAAGGTGGATGTTATTATTTCCGAGGTTTAGGGAAACCATGTTTAAAGATAACTCTTGCGTGAAATTAGTGAACGTTCTTGTTATCGCTGTAATGCAAAGCCGAGCAAGTCCTAAATAAGGCGGGTGATTTAAGTAAATGCACAAACAGCATCAAGTGCAGATTTAAGTAAGCGCGTTAGGCACTTTGCATATTTTGAAAATACTTATATTAAAATATACGCGTCATTTTGCCCTGTATAATAATCCAGAAGGATCAATACCTAATACAAAGTTCCAATAGCATTCTCAGCGAACTCGGTAAATATATTTCCGACCAAATGCAGTGACTCCATTGCAAATTACTTAATGCTCCAAAACCACAAATATTGAATTATTGGAGAAGGTAAAGTAATAAGCGGAACGACTCACGTATTTCGTTGTAATGATAGGGTTCGTCTCCCTGGATGAAGCACGTCAATCGTGTTTTCGTGAAAGTTGCGAGGTTGGTGTCCAATAACACATTGGAGAACGCACGACCCCCTGTATCATTCTGAAAGAGAGTTTTAATCAAACTTCATCTTAGTGCCATTTCGCATTTGGTATATCCTCAAAGGATACACTTAATTTTCAACGATTTTTTTCGCCTAAACGATGTCATTTCGGGTAGAATGATTTCACATGGTACAGGATGAGTAAAAAAAAGCGGAACCCAAACCCCCGAAATTATAGTTCATATTTATATTTAAAAAAATATGTAGCACCAAGAATAATACTCACTGGAAAGCTAATTTCATAACCTACTTTAAGATGAAAAAATTACTGAAATTGCCCAATCCGTTCAAAGAATATCTCCATTTAAACACAATGACCCGAAAACTTCTCTGCCCCAATTCCGAAGAAGCCTATTATTGAATGTATGAATGATATGAGGCCTATACTGCTCTTATATCTGTCGCCATGAAAGTATTTGAGAAAATTGTATTGAATCGATTGAAGCCTCTTGTTACTAAATTTATTGACCCATTGCAAAACCAACCGCAGTAGGCCCTACTGAAGATGCAATTGTTTACAAGTTGGACAAATTGTATTCTCATTTAGAGGGTTCTAGTAATGGTAACTCTGTTCGGATAATGTATTATGATTTTTCTTCAGCATTCAACACAATGCAACCTCATCTCCTCATCCAACAGTTGTTGAACATGGATGCTCCCCATCAGCTGGTTAGGCTTATCCTTGATTTTCTTACGAATCGCAGTCAGTTTGTAAAGTTAAATGAAAATGTTAAGTCAAGATGCATAATCACAAACACAGGCGCTCCTCAAGGTACAGTGCTAGCTCCATTTCTTTGCACGGTACATACATCTGATTTTCGATCCAGTCACGTTGACTGTCCAGTGATTACATTTGCTGATGATACTGCATTGCTTGGACTAATTCAACATGATGACGATAGGCATTACAACGCTGAAATTGATTGTTTTGTTAAGTACTGTGAGGATAATTATCTGATACTTAATGTTGCTAAGACTAAAGAACTTGTTATTGACTTTCGAAAAAAGAAGAGTGAGCCTAGTAATATTGTGATCAATAACATCTGTGTTGAAAGGGTTCATATTTATAAATATTTTGCATTATGTTCGATGATAAATTGGGTTGGAGTGATCACTTGGATGATGTAATGAAAAAGCTTAACTCTCGCATGTATTATCTCCGTAAAATGAATGCTTTTATAAATAAGGTCAAAAAGGAAATTCTTGTCACATTCTATTGCTCAGTGATTGTTTGACGGGATGGGGTGGGAATGCCTTGAAAAAGGATAAAGGTATGATTGATCGGCTAGTGAGGAAAGTTGAGAGGATGACGGGGTTGTGCTTGCAGTCGGTGGACTCTCTGTACCGGGAACGAGTGACTGGTATGTTTCGTCGTATTTTGGACGACAAAAGCCACCCACTGTGCGCTGAGCTTGCAGGTCATATTATTCCTAGAAGTGGGAGAATGACACTGCTGGCTGCTCGCACCAATCGCCATCTTGATGACTAGACAGTGGGTGACAGGTACAGGCTTCTCCTTCACGTGCATTGTTTTTATCTGGTATCTGTAAATTTTAACTAATGTATTTTGTATTCAGTGTACTTCCCTTTTTATAAGCTTTGCGAGCATTGTAATTTCTTCATCTGGAGATAAATCAAGTTTTCTTATGTCTTCTTATGTCTTATCCAAAAGGTACGATTTCAAAAATCGTCGTCACAATTGTCTTCAAACATCACCAGCGATAAACCTCAGTTTGAAAAATAAAAAATTGTCAACAATGTGTGATTTTACAAATCATATTGTTTGCCTAACCAGGGTTTTTAATAAAGATATTGTGTTCTACTGTTGTTGACTGTTGTTGAAACAAGTGTTCTGTGTCATTTTCTTTGTTTTTCCAAATTTACAGTCAAAACACACAATAAATTGCCTTTTTTTTTGGACGAGACAGGTTAGGGTTATTGCGTTTAAATGGTGATATTCTTTGAAGCAATTTCAGTTTTTTCATCTAAAAGAAGCTTATGAAATTGGCTTTCCAGTTATGATTATTGTGGTGCTACACATTTTGTTAAATATGAAATTTATTTTTGGGGGTTTGGGTTCCGCTTTTTTTTTTACTCACCCTGTACCTCTACTGCATCGCACATGTGATATAAGCTTAGGGTTGGTTTACATGGGCATGGTGCATATTCTGTGTTTAGTAGCCCTAACCATGAGTGGCTTTTAAATTTTAGACGATTTCCAGGTATTTTTTTGTTGTTGTAAATACCAGTAGGCCTACTTTCAAAACTTTGAGCGAGGTTTTTCTCATTAAATCGGTAGGTTTGTTACCGATTAAATAGCACTACCAATGTTTTTGGGGATTTTAAAACATGTAAAAGCACAAACCTGGGTAAAGATTTATGAAAGTGGAAACAAGTTGTGGTATATAGTTAAACACGTAAGGGGTTGTCGGGAGAAGTTGATTAAAACCGAGAAAATGTCACATTCCTATTTTACCTGACACACTACGGCGACTCTCGAATACACGACTCTCTCGTTGACAAACTCGGTTGCAATCTCGCGGAAAAAGAAGTAGACATGTCCATTGTAGTTGATGGGATCCCCAACAAACTCTGGATGCGGCGGACCTGTTGAAATGAAACTGCACTGATGATCAAACAATAGAAGTCTTGCCAGTATTCATGATGCAATACAAACAAGTGAATTTATTGTGCGATTTGCAAATTTATTACGTTGTCCTGACAAGCTTGATATGAAAAAAAGGAACAAAGAAACAGACGTGAAACTTATGATTCTTTATTCTCAAATTTCCTTGTGGATTTTGAAACGAGGACATTTTTATCGAATTATGACGTATGATACGTTTAAATTTTCATTATGCAACCCCTGATACTGGATCAGAAACACGGACCATTTATATTTAGTTGTTTTATTTGAATTTTATTATATTTCTCCACTGGCTGATATAAAAAATATTACAAGATACACAGAATCTCAGATTAAAAAATACAGAGAATTTACGATTTCAATAAATTGTTAAAAAAAGAAAGATTTTAAGCCAGTGAGTGGCAAGATGGAACAGGTGACTAGTGCCAAGACCAAAATGAAACTAAACCTGGCGGGCATGTTTCACTTTGTTTCATCTCATTTGCTTATTACGAACGTGTGGAAAAAAGTTCATTGCGTTGTCATAATATTTCGTGTTTTATGCATCTCTTTGACACCAGGTCAGCGTAGACTGGTATTTTGTTTAAACCTTACCCCTTTATGTTTTTAATCTTTGACACTGTATCATTCTACCTACCGTTATTGGACAGTACACTGGCATCGTTCTTGGTCTTTAGTTGCACCTCAATACCAACCACATTCTGGGAGGAGTCATTCTGCAGCATCGATTTGACGATAGCTGGTCTGGCCAACGACCCAGCTACCAACTCCAGCTTGGTACCAACAAACAGATCTAAGTCTGGAAATAAGTATTAAACCGTTGAAGCTTATCAAAATTAAACCAAAGGAAGCAACAAGGCATCATTGGACATTCCAACTAATACTTTCTTTGGGAGGATTGGGATGTTTCTTTAGGGTCGTTACATCTCCTTCATATGATGCAGAAAAGAATCGTGTTATCCTGTAAATATTTACAGCTCACTCTTAGTGAATGATGACTGTTAAGGCCAGAGAATTTTGTTGCCCGTCAAATCAAGTACATAGTCTTAGAGGGTAACAAAACTACAAATATCTTCTGTGCGGAGGAGTCCGTTCTGGATACTTTTTTAGGGCGACTTTTTTAGGAAGATTTCTCAAACACCATGCGCTCCTGTCAATGGTTATCTTGTAAAAAAACAGCAAATGTGTTGGTGGTTTGCCTTGTGTTGGTCAACATATAAGCTATCTACACTCTTGGACAAATTCTTCCCAATAGGTGGTAAATTTTTACCCGAATTAACCAAAAATAAGATAACTTTAAGCAAATTACATTGCCCTACAGTGTTTTACCCATTATTTATTACAGTGTATAATCCAAGGTGACTGATTGCTGATGGCCCAGTTTTTATCATTAAATTTTATTTTCTGCAACTAAATGTTGTGATGTATCACGCCGGAAGTTACATGTAAATCGCATAATAACAAATAAGTTACTGTTATTCTTTTCAGTGAGTATTTCTTGCTTTTGTCTTTAATTGGTAAATATTCAAAGTATTATTTTTTTTTATTTAAAACACACTTAAAGTCCATAAGTCCATACCGTCATCAACTTTAAACCGTCCCTACGAGAATACTTTGGTCCCTTTGCTAAATCATTCTCCTAGCTTTTATTTTCCATACTGAAAACCAACCAGAAACAAAAAGTGCAAATTCACCCTTATTGGTACATACCTTCAGTTAGAAACCAACCACTAGAATTCTGGTTGTGGGTAAAAGGCACAATGCTCTCGGAGGTACTTAAGGAGAACCGGGATTCTACATCTGAAAGCTGAAGAGAATCGGTCTTTATTTAAAAACCAGAGTTGAACTTTCTGTGCCATTTTGTAAAATTAACCCAAAGGTTGCAATTATTTTAGAACTTTTAAATTTCAACGTTTTCTGAGTCTTACTTTGTACCCTCTTTTTTGGACAATCTCCTACTTTTAGGAGAACAAGAAGAATAAATTGCTCAAGTAATTCAATACAACATAGATTAAAATCGCTAATTTTCGGTCTTTTGTCCCCTTGCATTATACAAATGTATGTACAAATTGTATTCGGCTTTTCCAAGAACTTGTGTTTGTTACCATAAGCTGTTTTAAACTTTGTGGCATTATATTTTCTACCAGAGAGGAGAACATTTTTTTGGCTCATTGACCTAATAAGCCCCGCCTTGTCACTTCTATTACATTGAACAGCAGAATGATGGATATTTTATCCATGTTATATCACATTGAACAGCAGGAGCAAAGTCAATGTTGATACCATTCTATAGCACCTACGTTTCCAATGGACCTCTGTTGGCAATAGGGATGCTTGCTATTGGTGCCACACTCCAGCAACACACTGCTGTTTAGCAGGGGATGGATCACGCGGATGTAGTTATTACACTGAAATAAAATACCACAGCAATCTAATGATAGGCCTATTTGATTATAAAGCATAAATTGATTAATTCATACATGCATTTATTTCCATATTGTTTACAATGACTGTACACAACATAATGATCCTCTGATCATGATTTGAAGTCATAGGCGTGGATTCACGAGAATGGGGGAGGTTTTAAAATTCTGCATTTTGGTTCATCAAAGTCATTTAGAAATTTTACAGTTATCTGATCTATACTTTATTTGGACTTCAAAAATATAGCAAGCATTTTAATTAATAACTTCAATCCAAAATGAAGAAATCAATTTGGTTGTTTTCAAAAATGAGAAAATCAACAAACATTCTTTCATTGGATCAATTACAAATAAGTATATACAAGATTGCGGAAGACTTACATAATCGCAAGTCTGAGCCACCGTGGTCGGAATGGAAACATAATCAAGCTGCAAAATAGAATGTGAAAGAGTCGATTTTAATTTGAGCAACATTAATGCGATACTTAATAGTGGTTTTGGCAGAACCCCTTTTTTGTACCACCCCAGTATCATATCCTTCCTTCTATACCCACTTGATCCTTACCTACCATCATCCCCTCTCTTTCCCTTTGATCTACACCCACATTTCGTAATCCCTTGGTACTTAATCCGTCTTTTGTGTTGTTCCTTTCACCCCTGTATTCCTGTGTTTCCCCCATTATGTTTGTTTCCTGTATACCACTCCCATTTGCCTCTGAAAAAGGTCCTACGACCGGAACATCAGGTCATCTTAATTTGTTTACATTTATTAAATTGTAACATTTTAAAGTTTTACAAAGTTAGTATATTATTGTTTACATCGGTCGGTTGGTTGGTTGCATTGATTGCATTTTTGTTTTACCATTGTAAGGTCGGCAGTGTCAACGGAGAACAGTTGAGCTTTACCCCCCACGAAGAGTTGATCATTGATTAATACCAGAGTACGGTAGTACTTGCCGTCGATGACTGAAGCATTGGGTCCATACGTCATGAGTGAACCAGATACATCTACAGATAATTACCAATCCAGTTTAAAATTATCGTGTCTTGCATGAACACCTTAAGTATTACATTTTGGCGATTTACTAAGACTATGAAACCCGAGGCAGCATGCAGTAGCCTGCAATGACTAATACTTCGGTTTATGGTCTCCCGATCATTAGGAGGATGTCAATGTCTTAACGTTACGTGAATAAGCTAAAATATGGTCTCATAATAGTGTTTTACATTCCTAATAGCATGGGCTCATATTGAGCTTCAGCTCTCCTACGTCAAGGGCTAGCCCTAATTTCCTGAAACCGAAGCCGCAGACGGAGCCGATGTTTTGAAATCTCCAAAGTTCTGCTCAGGCAAGTCAGAATGCTTAGCAAGCTTCTAAAACATTTTGTCTTGCCTGAGAAGAAATATCGAGGCTCTAAACATGGAAAGCCTCAGCCAAGAGACAATGGTAGCTCCTGGGAGGGTAACATGCTCACTGTGTTCTGATTGAATCCTACAATATAAATGCATTGAAACCAGTGTTGTAGTCGAGACTGGATAGTCCGAGACCGAGACCAAGACCGAGACCTGAGTTGCGAGACCGAGACCGAGACCGAGACCAACCCCTTCAAGGCGGACCGAGACCGAGACCGAAATGGTCCGAGACCGAGACCGAGACCGAGACCGAGACCGAGACCGAGACCGTTGATAATAAATAACAATAATCTAAATAAACAACAAGACACTAATTACAGCTGAACAGTCTGTCCTTGAGATGTTGATGTTCATGGGGATGTAAAGGAAGTGATTGAAAGTTAGGAATCTCTTGTACCTGCTTAATTGTGTCATGCGAGTGCTCTTCGTGTTTGCTTCATGCCATAAATTACAACATGGCAACAGAATTTGTTATTGTCACAATCAATTAAAAAAATTGGAAACAACCTAATTTAAAGAAGGGGAAACCTTATTTAATGAACTCAAAATATTAAAGATATATTTTTTTTTTAAAATTTTTTAACTACTATAAAGTGTAAATCTGATGAAGAAACTCTAACTTAGGAGTACGACAATTTGGACTAGTTTTTGCAAAACTTGAACATGTTGAAACTTGACAAAAGTAAAAAGTTAAAGGGGGATGTTTCATCTGTTATAGGAACTCGGACCCTAAACTCCACAGCCACCCCTTGGTTTCAGCAATGACCACTAACGGATATTTCAATGCAACTTTAATTTTACATTGGACCTCCTTGTAAACCTGATTCGAAAAAAAATTTGGAGCAAGAAAATATTGATTTATTTTTTAAAATTTCAGTCATTGAATAAAGATTTGTACATGTAGACCAAAAAAATGAGAGATGGTAGCCAGATATGGATTGGTCTGCCCCCCCCCCATCCCTCTTTATGATTCTCCTTCCAACCCTGCATGTTTGTGTGTCCCCTACATGTTTGTTTCTTGTTCCTCTGTCATTTACCTCTGAAGAAGGCCTGGCTAAGGCTGAAATGTAATGCCACTTTATTTTTGTTTAATGTCAATAACGTTACATATACTATAGAACATTGATGAACCATATTTGCCTGATCTATCTTCTGTTAATCTGCCCGCCGTCATCATTGTCATTAGCCTATTTGAGAATATGGCCGACACAATAGAAGGGTGCTGTCACAAACTGAATGTGGTGGGCGAGATGTACCTTTAGGATTCATGGCTCAGTGCCCACGCCTCTCTGTGTTTTGTACCGTACCATCGTTTCGCCCGCATCAGCTACTTTGCTGGGCAATTTACTTGAATATTTTAGTGATTAACAAGTATGACATATTGCCAATATATTAATAGCTTAATGTGATGGCCGTAAACAGCATATAGCGATTAATGAAACACAATTCTTTTCGACTCATGCAAATGCAATTGACATTTAGGAAGGAGACGAGGCAGGCAATTAGACTCTATTTTTTGGGTGACTATGGCAGTAGCTCAATTTGTGTTTATCACAGATGAAAAGATGAATACATGGCGAGTCAAAAAGAAAGTGACCGTATGATAAAAAAAATGGCATGCTCCATTTTGTAAAAAAATATAATTGTTATTGAGTAGTAACTGTGAACATTTCACGTAATTTGCATACTCTATTCCCAAGTCGTGTCTATTTTAATAAAGAGATCACAGAATTCAGCTGTCCACCACTAATACCAATTTAACGGTCTACGAATTGATGAATATCCATTAATAAATATAATTAAAAAAAAACACGTTTTCCCGCCTCCACGAATAAAGGAAAAATTGAAAAGGAAAATAGAAAAGAAATCACCAATATTTCCAGGGAAAAAGAGTTGAATTGTTCCCATATTCAAAATACAAAATCTGACGGTAAAAATAATGTTTCAGTCTTGATTCATAAGATTTAAATCTCAGTTGTATTTGGAATCAATGAGGATGGCTATAAAGTGCTTGTTTCAACAGATCATCCCACAATAATAACGAGAAATAAGAAGAGGAGCAATGGTTATTGGACTATGCCTCACTCACTAGAAAGTGTAGAGAGACATGTCCATTAGCATCACACTGCAGTCACATTTGCCGTAAACTGATTCTTTACTTAACCCTAAAAGGGCCGGGAGCGGAGTCCGCCCCCCCCTCACTTTTTGGCTGGTCTCGACTCGAGACCAGCCAAAATATTGAGACCAAAGGGGACCGAGACCAAGACCGAGACCACAGCTCCCGAGACCGAGACCGAGACCGGCAAAAAGTGGTCTCGAGACCGAGACCGAGACCGAGACCGGTCTCGAGACCTACAACACTGATTGAAACCGTGTGGGCCGACGGGGCTAGGTATACGGGTACTTGTGATTTTATTTCCCACGGTATAACGTTCAGTGTGTATCATACGTCCAATCCTCCTCCTCCCTTTACCATGTTGCTTATCACCTCCTAATGTAACTACATCTTTGAAGACAACATTGTATTAAGATCACACGACACGACAACCTCGTTACTACGGTGTCGAGCAGTACGCTCCAACAACTACCTGCTCTCTCACTCTGGTACTGGATCATCTACATATCCAGCAAATTATAGGCTCCCCGTGGGCGATGTGTTCTGGCGCACATTATAATCTGGTGGTAATACTAAAATTCACAATTTGTCTGTTTTTGGTACTAAATTTAATAGCTTGATTTGAAAATTCATGCATTGAAAGGCTATGTCATGTTATGGTATGTACGCACGTGTAGGCCTACGTGAGTCGAACAATTAACATTATAGTCGGATAAGATTTTTGAACATGCAAAATGATCCAGTACCACGGGTGAAGAGTTTGGGAAAGGTCGGGTTTCTTCTAGGCATAAAACAAAGCGAAAGTGCTGATTGACTTACTGGACAAGTTGTAGCTCAACAGGTATGGGGTAGAGACCTGACGCAAAACGTTCTCGTTCTGGGAGTAACAAGCGGGTAGATAGGCGAGAAGAATGCCAAGTACCAGCCAAGACACGCGGTGGGGAACTGACATGATGCTAAGATGTGATACTGGTGCCAGGCAGACTGCAAGGTACTTGTATATCACTATACATTTGTAATGAAAGAATACATGAAGGAAACTTTCACTAAAACATTTAAATAATGAAATTCAGACACTTTTGCTCAGCCGTTGCATTGTAACCATAGTACTAACAGGTTCACTTAGAGTTATGTCATTGAATCTTCAACAAGTTACTAGTTAGATTGTCCCCCTGATCGACGGACTTTCAATTAATATGTTAATTTTCAACGAAAAGGTTATGTGCTACGGTACTTATTTTATTTTTGCAAATAATTTTAAATGTAAAGAATATAATCCAAGACTAAACGTGGGCCGATGTCTTATTTCATAAATGAATAACTTTAGTACCACAATAACGATTTAATATGCAAATTGGAGTGAAACTCACAAAATCATACAAACTAGGATAAACAAGGGGAAATTGTTATTTGAACAGTTAAACTGCTACAAATAATGTGATAAGCTCCTATTTCAAAGCTGCTTAAAAGGTATTGAAGCAAATCTTGTTTAATCTTGAACAAGAACTTATCATATGTTGAAATTAAATCGCCATAATTAATTTTAAAAAAAAACTCTGAATAACTACACATATACATCTTCAACTAAGTTTTATATTGTTGAGCATATATTTCTAAATTTTACCTTCATTGCAGCCATTCCCAGACTGCAAGCAAAAGCAATCTTCAATAGACAAATGTCAACATGACAAGCATGCATCCTTATTAGCGTTCGAAAAAAAAAACCGGTTCCCTGTTGGTCCGCGAATGAACTCAACCATGAACTTGCAGGCCTATCACAAATCTGAATTTAGTCCTTAATCGTGTTTTGTTTATCTGAATACGGTATCACACGTAAGCCTACTTACCAATTAAAATATGGTTTGCAAAAAATACTGAATCCTTCGTCCCACTAAAAACAACCTGAACATTATCAGCACATGAAGACTTCTGTGCACGAACTTGCGCATTTGCAGGCTATCGTATTACTAACACAATATCCACCAAAACGAAGCATCCATGCGTGGCGAACGCTACAGGAGAACATTTGTGTTTCTACAAATGGGTGGGATTTTTTTCTTAAAACGATTGTATTGAATTATTCCTTGTTGCTACAACAAACGCCATATTGTGGGAACAGCCATCGTACGTGCTGTATCCATGCATGGGGCACATGCGTGTTTGGAAGAGGGGGGAATTGTATCGTCAATATGAAGTCACTAATTGAGCATGGCCATATGGGTTGTTGCTGTTAATCGTTTTGCCTGACCATAAAACTGTAGGCTAGTCATTATGAATTTCCGTATTCATGTAGACCTTAATTCGTTATATACAAGCCATGTTATTAAAAGGGCAATGCTTTTGTACTAATGCATGGGATAGGCGTGGGCAGACCTTGTGTGCGTTCACTGTTGTTGAGGTTGAAAAAAGGACACCCTCTAAGATGACCACCGTAACTATCTTTATACCTCAGTGAAGTCGGCTGCAGACTACAAATGTAGTCCAACCAGCCGTAGATTAGCGCGCGTTCGTAGAAACTCAGTCGAGCTATGATTAACTTTGGTTTGTGATCAGACTGGACCCTAGGCAGTACTATCTGAGTAGGCCCGGGGACGCGTCGAATGAACCACAATATCCACATGGGTGGTTGATCAAGAAAAGTCTCCAAATTATTACATTAACCCCTTGTCAAAACTAAAGAAATAAATAGGTAAAATAAATAAACTCGAGAATGAAATTTGTTCCTTTTAACTGCGTCTGTTACGCGAAATCATGATACGCCTTTGAAAAAAATCACGGTCATTGTGAAGCTCTTGCCTTCAGATCTACTGCACATGCGTGGTTCCATGAGTGATTTTTACAAAGCCAGCCTCGTCCCCAAAAGTAGCTTTACTTTCAACCTCGTTTTCAATAGTAACCCCTGGGTGGGAAGCCGCTTCCTGTATCCTGATTCGATACAGCAACAGCCAGTGATGAATGGATTTATATAGTGTACTTGGTGTTGTTTTCGTCGTGTTATAAGTAATTTAACGTTCAATGTGAACTATTACGACAACCTCATAAAAATCCCCCTTTTCCAGTCTGCTTATATAGGCTGGATAAGATTATAACATGTTAATTTTCAAGAAATCGTGTCTTCGGATCTCCCGCCGTGACATTTTTTTTGATTTTGTGTTTACCAGACACCCGTAATAAATACAAGGGCGGATCCAGGGGAGGGGGGGGGGCCAAAGGGGGCCATGGCCCCCCCCCAAAAAACGAAACAAATTTTTTTTTTTTTAATGTGACATCGCAATAAAGGCAGGCAATGAGTACACCACCATCTTTTCCTCAAAAAAAATGGTTAAAGTGGTCAGAAATTGCCTCAGATCGCACCACAGAGCATCTAGAATCCAATTTTTTTTTTTTGGCCCCCCCCAAAATTGTGTTCTGGATCCGCCCTTGAATAAATACTGATTTAAAGCACACCCAGGTACCATACTATTCCTAATTTATTATAATCAATGTGCAAGATTTTTGAACATGCAAATATATAGTCCAATGCCAGGGTGACTTCGCAGGTAGTAATGGGAGCGCACTGCTCAACACCATGGGGACGAGGTTGCTACAAAGCAGTCACAAATCCGTGCATGTGCAGTTGAATACGATGACGTCATTTTTGAAGTTGTGGTTTTCCCCTTTTTGTCCCCACACGAAGTATTGTAAACTTTTACCTTTTTTAGGGATGACAAAGGACTCTCAGGCTGTGGTCTCCACGCATGAATGCCTCACAATAGTCGGCATTGTCCGCACCACCCACTGTCTGGCACCAGTCAACATGTGAAAAATATTAATACACAGCTACTGCACTGAAATATTCGTGTAGGCTGCCTATATACTCGTAACTGTGTATGGGTGTGTGCTTCATGCGGCTAGGATCACTATTTTTTCCTACGTTACATATTACACGGAAATATTTAACCCAGGGCCTCTTACATACTTCTTGACGTTTGGAAAATAATCATTCGAATTGGTGATCCCAAAGCTGTGGAAGACGTACTCCCAGTGATTGACCATAATTCACTTGGTAAGTAAGAGGAGTTTGGGTTATTCTTTGACAGCAAAAAACCAAGAGCATTCACACTCAGATTTTAGTAGCTTATGACGTAGTTTACAAGTTCAGTAGTATACAGATCCTTATCAAAGAACAGGAAACTTGCATTTTGGAAAGTTGGAAAGCGGAATGCGTGATTGCCCCTCAAGTTGGCAAAATGAATTTCTCGAATACATTATGTTATGACTTTGAATACGAATTTGAAAAAGGTCGCAAATCAAAATGGAAAACAGAAGTACAAATTAAATACTGGCATTGCGTATTTAGTATGTATTGACGAAACAGTTGTGTCTGGTCTTGCATTTATTTCCAAATGTGTAAATTATAGGGGAGGGACCCTGTTGTTCATGAACTTCATTTTGATTTATTTTGATTTCATTTATTCGCATAATTTTGGAATTCTATTTCATAACATTCGTACAAGTCTTCAGATGGTTTGCATGTTTAAAGCTATTTGAGAGACATTGTGATGGTCAAAACACAAACAGGTTCCATCAAACAAGCAATCACATGATTATTATCAATTCACTGGTTAATGTTTATATTTCCAGTATCAAAATTACATACCTGAAGATAGTATTGCTTTTCCGCAGGGCACTTCATCTTCGATAGTTTTATGGTAAAACCTAGCAAAGGTCTTTGAATTGGCAGTTTTTATGATGTCTTGAAGGGTAACTCCATAGGCAAGCCTTGGAACCATAGAAGTGGAATTACTGCGTTAACTGTGAGCATTAATGGAGGGATCTTTTCCTGCATCATGTATACACGCAGTAATTCCACTTCTATGGCCCTAAAGGCTTGCCTATAGAGTTGTTGCAAATCAATGGAGCATTCCTTTGATAAGTTATTGCCGTAAAAACCTCGCTCTTTTCGACATGTCAAAAAAGAAAAATATTGAGGAAAAAGGCCTTTTACGTTCGACATTTATATACGTGAAATTGAAAGATGTCAAGTTGTTTCTCCTTATAAATACACGTTTATTCTACGATTTTTATACTATTTCTTTTAAAAAAATGCGTAGTAGACCATGACATAGCAAATTAGAAATATTAATAAATCTGAACATCAGGAAAATTTCATTACTATTCAGTTTTTTTGCATTTTCGTCACTATGGCCTGTGCCGAGTTTCATCTCATTTTGCCAGGAAATGTGTTTGCCACTGTTTCCTGAGATGACCCAAGCGGCCAGGTGTAGGTTGAGAATCGGTTGTTGTGGTTGAGGTCCTGGGCAATCTTCTGGTAGTTTGATTGGGTTGGCGATGAGCATGTGGAGGTAGTTGTGGGAACTATGGTCGAGCTTTCCACATAGGTGCTCTGAGAAGGCAAACTGGTGATTGGTCACGTGAGACTTTGTGCTTTGTCCAGAATTCTAGAGAGCAAACAAAACAGTGGAAAAAAATAAGTCGTCATATCTGACCATGACAATGAAAAAAATTAGCCACATCCACATTGGGATCTGTTTGCCAAGAAACGTATAATAATGTAATTGATGATGTACATAGGATGCAAACAAATCAACGTCTGGTGTATACAATTTGGTCAAATGATGTGTGGTTGGTACTTTTGTTAATCCTTTTTAAGAAAGAGTACACCAGCAATATGGGTAGGGCATAAATGAATGTTTCTTTTGATGCACTAATCATGAATACATTTCACAATGTCACTTTGGTGCCAAATGGTTCCACTGATTTAGGCATTATATGCAACTGTAGTGCTATTAATTGTCTGATTTGATTAGAACATGAATGACATTTTGGCAGAGAGTCGGCAGTGAAGTTACTGCCAATAATTCTAGCATATTAATATGCAACAGCTGTTAAGGCCACTTACCCTGGATGTAGGAATTGTCTGTTTCTGAAACAGCTCCCCAGCCTTCATTGCTGGCATCCGTGGGAATAACCATATTAATGGATGGTAATTTTTAATGAATGATTTGGCTTCATTAGAGGAAATAGCCGACCACCAACTGATTTCTTGGCTAATGTTCGTTTCAACTGGAATCTTTGCTTTACAAGTTTTTTCCTCATGAAAACCCTCAGGGTTTTAAGTAATTCAAGTTCCCGGAAGTGCAGTTTTTTCTTGTGGGAAGGCATCAAAGGTTGAATTAATCAAACCTATGACTTTGGCAAGTTAACGGTCAGTAAAAACTTCTCTTGGTATAGTTTGAGTTCCGTCGAATTTAAGCTTTTCGACTTTCTACTGTGGAACACTGAGAGAAATAGATTTTGAATCAATCTTAAACCCAAGGTAAATCAAAAGAGATTGTGGTTTTAAACAGAATTTTTCCTTGTTAACTATATCTAAAGGTTGGAAGTAAAGCACAACAAAACTACTATGTTTTGCACTTCCCTCTGCTGATGACGAATGTGTACAATTTCGTCAATTGAGATGATTTAGGTCGAGTTGATCGAATAATTATTGTGTCCTCTCGTATACACACAGGAAAAGGGGTTCAATTTAAAATAAAGAATACTGCAATCTTTGCATAAAACAGACCATTTGTTTTTTGTTGAATTCTCGAAAATTATGCACAATCGTTTTGAAACCCTATGGGCTTATCGTTTAAAACAATTATATTGTTTCGTCATTTGTTATTTTTTTAAATACTATATAGCGATATGCCGCGTTTCGCGTGGCACCCGCTAGCTGTGTGGAGGCGTAAAGTTTGTACTGTTTGCAGGTTTTAAAAAGTTGTCAGTTGAAATTTAAAAAATAAAGAGGTAAAAAATAACAAAAATCTCGGGCAAATCGGCCAGGGTGCGACTTGATACAATCAGCTGACCAGACATTTTCGTCACGCGTCTTCATCCTATAAATCCCCCTAAATATCCGAATTACTAATTAGCCCCTCAAGCACATCTGCTACAGAAAGCATATACCTACCGGAAGTGGCAGTCTAGCAGCGTATCCAGCTTCTGATGTGGGGGCGGGGGCAACCGCACATCCGCGAATAACTTTATGTAGACATTTTTTTTCTCCGGACACTTGGCCTCCGTAAAATAAAACAAACGGGTGGCGAAGGGGGGGGGGGGGGGGAGGAGAGGGGTGGCTGGTATCCATCTTCCAAATGGGGGCGCTCTTCAAAACTGATCATTAGAGTATGCATACTGCAAATTATATGCCCATTTTCACGGCGCATTGTAATGGTTTTTGAGCGGGTTTTCTTTTGAGGATTTATGTCAGAACTGTCTAACCATTTATTCAAACAATTGCTGAAAAAAAATAGTTGTTAAAAAATCCGCCGGGGGGGAGAGAAGTGCCCCCCCTTCTAGATACGCCACTGAGAAGTGAGAAACCCACAAATTGTGAGCGAAAATTTGACAGATTCATCAACGAACATACATGAGTACGCCCTCAATTGCAGGCACGGTGGGGGGGGGGGATGCTTCCCCCAAAAATGAAAAGAAGAAGGAAAAAATGACGTCTGTGGGAACGGTGCCCCCTAAAAATATTTGTGAGAAGGGTACATTTGTTCACTATTACGTAATATAGTGTGCATGATTGTAAGATGTTATCAGCGATCCCCATTGAAAATATGGTTACAACCCACCCCACCTATTGATTTTTGGAGGCCGAAGTGTCCGCAGAAAATGACCAGTCTTTACATTTCAGCACGCCTCCTTGCAAAAATTTCTGGATCTATATGAATACATTATCCCTTCGTCAAAACTAAAGAAATAAATAGGCAAAATAAATGAATGCGAGAATGAAATTTGCTCCTTTTAACTGCGTCTGTTACGTGTATACGCGAAATACGCCTATACAAAAATCACGGTCATTCTGAAGCTCACGCCTTCAGGTCTACTGCGCATGCGTAGTTCCATGTGTGCTTTGTACAAAGCCAACCTCGTCCCCAAGGGTAACTTTATTTTCAACCTCGTTTTCAGTAGTAACCCCTGGGTGGGAGACTTGCTTCCTGTATTCTGATTCGATACAGCAACAGCCAGTGATGAATGGATTTATATAGTGTACTTGGTGTTGTTTTCGTCGTGTTTTAAGTAATTTAACGTTCAATGTGAATTATTACGACAACCTCATAAACATCCCCCTTTTCCAGTCTGCTTATATAGGCTGGATAAGATTATAACATGTTAATTTTCAAGAAATCGTGTCTTTGGGTCTCACGCCGTGACTTTTTTTGTTTTGGTTTTTGTGTTTACCAGACACCCGTAATAAATACTGATTTAAAGCACATCCAGGTACCAGACTATTCCTAATTTATTATAATCAATGTGCAAGATTTTTGAACATGCAAAAAGTCCAATGCCAGGGTGACTTTGCAGATAGTAATGGGAGCGCACTGCTCAACACCATGGGGACGAGGTTGCTACAAAGCAGTCACAAATCTGTGCATGTGCAGTTGAATACGATGACGTCATTTTTGAAGTTGTGGTTTTCCCCTTTTTGTCCCCACACGAAGTATTGTAAACTTTTACCTTTTTTTTAGGAATGACAAAGGACTCTCCGGCTGTGGTCTCCACGCATGAATGCCTCACAACAGTCGGCATTGTACGCACCACCCACTGTCTGGCACCAGTCAACATGTGAAAAATATTAATACACAGCTACTGCACTGAAATATTCGTGTAGGCTGCCTATATACTCCTACTTCCGTATGGGTGTGTGCTTCATGTGGCTAGGATCACTATTTTTCCCCCTACGTTACATATAACACGGAAATATGTAACCCAGGGCCTCTTACATACTTCTTGACGTTTGGAAAATAATCATTCGAATTGGTGATCCCAAAGCTTTGGAAGACGTACTCCCAGTGATTGACAATAATTCACTTGGTAAGTATGCGGAGTTTGGGTTATTCTTTGACAGCAAAAAAACAACAGCATTCACACTCAGATTTTAGTAGCTTATGACATTGTTAACAAGTTCAGTGGTATACAGATCCTTACCAAAGGTAGTATATATACGGGTCTTTATGTGGTTCAAAAGAACAGGAAACTTGCATTGTGGAAAGTTGGAAAGCGGAGTGCGTGAATGCCCTCAAGTTGGCAAAATAAATGTCTCGAGTACATTATGTTATGACTTTGAATACGAATTTGAAAAAGGTCGCAAATCAAAATGGAAAACAGAAGTACAAATTAAATACTGGCACTGCGTATTTGTTACAGATGTGTCTGGTCTTGCATTTATTTCCAAATGTGTACATTATAGGGGAGGGACCCTGTTGTTCATGTACTTCATTTTGATTCATTTTGATTTCGTTTATTCGCATAATTTTGGAATTCTATTTCATAACATTCGTACAAGTCTTCAGAGGGTTTGCATGTTTAAAGCAACTTGTGAGACATTGTGATGGTCAAAACACAAACAGGTTCCATCAAACAAGCAATCACATGATTATTATCAATTCACTGGTTAATGTTTATATTTCCAGTATCAAAATTACATACCTGAAGATAGTATCGCTTTTCCGAAGGGCACTTCATCTTCGATAGTTTTATGGTAAAACCTAGCAAAGGTCTTTGAATGGGCAGTTTTTATGATGTCTTGAAGGGTAACTCCATAGGCAAGCCTTAGGGCCATAGAAGTGGAATTACTGCGTTAACTGTGAGCATTAATGGGATCTTTTCCTGCATCATGTATATACGCAGTAATTCCACTTCTACGGCCCTAAGGCTTGGCTATCGCGTTGTTGCAAATCAATGGAACATTCCTTTGATAAGTTATTGCCGTAAAAACTTCGCTTTTATCGACATGTCAAAAAAGAAAATATTGAGGAAAAAGGCCTTTTACGTTCGACTTTTATATATGTGAAATTGAAAGATGTCAAGTTGTTTCTCCTTATAAATACACCTTTATTCTACGATTTTTATGCTATTTGTTTAAAAAGGTGAAGGTTGGGAATCGGTTGTTGTGGTTGAGGTCCTGGGCAATCTTCTGGTAGTTTGATTGGGTTGGCGATGAGCATGTGGAGGTTGTTCTGGGAACTATGGTCGAGCTTTCCACATAGATGATATGAGAAGGCAAACTGGTGATTGGTCACGTGAGACTTTGTGCTTTGTCCAGAATTCTACTGAGCAAAGAAAACGATGGGAAAATGTAAGGCGTCATATCTGATCATGACAATGAAAAAATGGCCTAAACATGGGGATCTGTTTGCCAAGAAATGTATAACAATGTAATTGATGATGTACATGTACATAGGATGCGAAGAAAGCGACGTCTGGGTGTATCTATCTAGTGACAATTTTGTCTCACTAATTAAGTGTGGTTGAATACTTAAATATTTAGTTAATAAATGAATGTTTCTTTTGATGCATCAATCATGAATATAATTCGCAATGTCACTTAGATGCCAAATGATTCCACTGATTTGGGCATTATATGCAACTTAAGTGCTTTTAATTGTCTGATTTGATCAGAACATGAATGAGATTTCCGCAGAGAGTCGGTAGTGACTTTTTTTTACTGCCAACAATTCTAGCATATTGTGCAACAGCTTTTCAGTATAAGACCACTTACCCTGAATGTAGGAATGGTCTGTTTCTGATGCAGCTCCCCAGCCTGTATTGCTGGCACCTGTGGAAATAACCATACCATTGGATGTATTTTAATGAATCATTTGGCTTTAGAGTTTTAGCTAATTCAAGTTCCCGGAGGTGCAGTTTCCCTTGTGGGAAAGCATCAAAGGTTGAAACAATCAAACCTATGACTTTGGCAAGTTGACGAATAGTGACAACTTCTCTTGATATAGTTTGAGTTCCTTCAAATTTAAATTTTTCGATTTTTGACTGTGGAACACTGACAGTCATAGATTTTGAATCAATCTGAAACCCAAGGTAGATCAAATGAGATAAGGGGTCGTGATAATCTGCATGTCCCGGGCAAATTCATATTTGACTCACATTTCTGGTGAAAGTTACGTTCACTTTAAGTTATAATATTGTTTTAGGGCTAATTTTGTTTCTTTTCTTTCCTTCGCATATATCCCCCCTATTTGTGGGTGGGCTGGTTTTGCGGTGGTAAGTCTCTCGAGATTCCTTGGATACCTAACTGTCTTGACATGATTAGCCTTTTATAATTGAATAGTTGTTTTCAACTTTATTTTACCATCAGACAGTGCACATCTAATTGTTGTCTGCCTGGCACCAGTTTCACATCGTAGCATCATGTCAGTTGCCCACCGCGTATCTTGGCTGGTACTCGGCATTCTTCTCGTCTGTCAGGTGCCCGCTTGTTACTCCCAGAACGAGAACGTTCTACGTAAGGGCATAATACCCGATCCACCATGCAAATGGACAGGTAATTTCAGCATGTATTCCGTCATTTCTATGCATACAAGAAATCCAGCATGAAGTATTCTAACACTTTTAATTTCTTTGAGGCTTAAAGGAAAATTGTAAGTGATGCACAAATACAAATGTTGGATATATACTTGCCCAATTCAATTTATTCACCGTTTGTGCAAGCAAGGCTCGAGTATAGGCGAAGAATCGAATGAAATTGCAGAATGCTGTGCAGCATGAGATGATGGTGATAATTGCCCTTAACCATCAAAAAATAATAAAATAAAAAAGTACTCGCAAATATGATTCTACCGGTGAAAACATCACTGTGATTACATTATATATAATTATGTACACTATCGGGGAGGGGTGGGGGTGGAGGGGGGTGTAAGGGGGTATTTACCCCCAAATATTTTGCAAAGACTGGCCTTTCCTATTCAAATGCGCTTGCGCTTTTTTTTTTTTACAACTGTTCCCTCCCAATACTTAGTAAAGAGTGCCCTTTTTGTACAGAAGTGCCTTTTTTTCTGAACAATTGCCCTTTTTAAAAGAAGTGGTGCCCTTTTTTGTTCCATCTGCCGTTCCGAGTGCCCTTGTTATGTCACGCCTGTATCACCCTGAAAAGCACTATATATTGTCCATTAGTGTGCACATAATCGTCGGTTTAGAACAGCGCCCCCTCGACAGATGGAACCAGCCCCCCCCCCCCCCCTTGATTTTAGGGAGGCATAGTGTCCGGAGAAAAAGACGTGTTTTCATTTCACCACGGATGTGCAAGTGCCCTTTTCAACAAATTTCCCCCCTCCGTGCTACGCCACTGTCAAAGTTATACCTCTGGGAGGCATGTGAAATTAGAGAGACATTTCAATGTTTCCTTAATGCCTCAGCTCCTATTTAGATGCTTCATTTTATTGTTGCAAATAAGTGGTCCAGGATAAGGTCAAATTGGGGTTAGGGGTCAGGAACGTCGGAAATTGTTTTGTGCACAAGTCTATGGAAATATCGCCCTATGGTGTATTTTTCGGTTATATTACTTTCTGTTTTAACTGTTTAAGTCTCCAAGCTTCTTGCTGCGAAAAAATACTATTAACTTCCCAAGCCTTGCCTAGATAATAAATCGACTGGTATATGGTATATCTGTAGATGTATCTGGCTTACTCATGACGTATGGACCAAATCCTTCAGCCGAGGGCAAGTACTACCGCACTCTAGAATTTATCGATGGTCAACTCTTCGTGGGGGGTAAAGCTCAACTGTTCGCCGTCGACCCTGCAAACCTAGATATGGTAATAAATCTGAAGAAGCGAAAAGCAATAGAAAAAGCAAGCAGGCAGCAGGCAGGCAGCAGGCAAGCAGGCAGCAGGCAGGCAGCAGGCAGGCAGCAGGCAGCAGGCAGGTAGGCAGGCAGCAGGCAAGCAGGCAGCAGGCAGCAGGCAGGCAGACAGCAGGCAGGCAGCAGATACGCAGCAGGCAGGCAGCAGGCAGCAGGCAGCTGGTAGGCAGCAGGCAGGCAGCAGGCAGGTAGGCAGGCAGGCAGCAGGCAGGTAGGCAGGCAGGCAGCAGGCAGGTAGGCAGGCAGGCAGCAGGCGGGGAGACAGGCAGGCAGGCAGGCAGCAGGCAGGCAGGCAGGCAGTAGGCAGGCAGCAGGCAGGCAGGCAGGCAGGCAGCAGGCAGCAGGCAGCAGGCAGGCAGGCAGGCAGGCTGGCTGGCTGGCTGGCTGGCGTGGCGAGCTGGCAAAGCTTGCCAGCTACCAATCTATAACTAGGTAGATGGAATACTGCAACAGATTTCCAATAATTATTTAACCAAATTTTGAAATTGATATTCCCTGATATTATAGATACGTATTTTTTTCAGTGTTTTATCAAGTGATTTCAATTTTTTTAAATTTTGAATTTTTCAAACAGTCTATTGAGAACACAATCAACACGATGCTATACATCATACAAAAATGTTGACTTTGGGAATTACGTACGACATAATGTCACAGTTTCACAAATTAATAGAAAGTGTATAGGATGTTGGTGAACCAATTATTTTTGTTTTCAACCTTATAGCTTGATAGCGTTTCCATTCCAACCACTGGAAGCAGTTTGTGTGAATTTGTAAGTTTCGCAGAATCTTATAATTTTCATATTCTATAAACATCTGCATTAGGCCTACACCGATGCCCACGTTGCTTAATGTAAAATTCTAAATCCCTCTCATTCAGACTTTTTTTGACAATTGAAGCGTTTTGAGATTTGTTTAAAGATAGTTTAGTTGTATTCAATTTTCATGTCTGAAATGATTTTTGCATAGGTGATATATATATATTAAACTCACGTACCAATGTCTTTTTGTCCCAAATACTTTAAAATGCATTGTTATAAGTGTGGATAAAATATGCTCAATGCTCGTTTTTGAGACCCCCCTATTTCCTTGAAGCCACGCCCATCCCTTCTGACCATCATGAGTGAACGGCACGTTAGGGACAATTGGAAATGGTGCGCGTATGGGACATGTAGGCCTATGCGGTTCGGATAAAGTTGCTTGTTAAAGCACTATTTTGCGTAGCTATTTTATCTGGCACACTATGTGCAATGTGCATGAATCAAAGTGTTAATAATAATAACTGTTTTATATAGCGCCTTTTGCCAGAGGATACAAAGCGCTGGGGGAGAATGCAACCAAAGACAGGTAAATGAAGTATATGAACATATGAGACCCATTATGTAGCACCTTTTACCTTTTGCCAGAAACACGGGGGCGAACCCCTTCTCTTAGCGACAAGTGTTAATGGGTTCTTTAACGTGCATTACACAGCACACGGGACCTACGGCTTAACGTCCCAAAGTGCCTTGCTCAAGAGCACAAGCACCATGTTCCTACGGTCGTGATGCGAACCCATGGTGGGTTTGGTGTAATAACCACACATTATGGTGATAGTTATTATAGTCAGTTAGTTTTTCCGAGCCGCATAAATCCCGTACCCGCACCATTTCTATTGGAAGAAGAATCCGTCCAATGAAGTAATTACCGAATAACTGTAGCAATTTACCTTTTTACTTTTTATTTCATCAACAATTTCTCCCTTATCATTCAACATTATCATTCTGGATGTGTCTTACAGTGTGATAACTACATTCGCGTGATCCAACCTCTCACCAACAATACATTGTTGGAGTGCGGCACGAATAACAAAGTCCCATATTGTCAACAGAGATCAATGGGAAATGTAAGTGTAATATTATTTGGATGAAAATAACATCAGTGGCAGTCCCCTGTTACTTACCATATTTGTTGTTCTTAGGGTAAGATATGTTACATTCTGCGAGGAAGGGTGCTGACTGAAAATCGGAAACTTTCGGATTTCTTTTTACTCTCCCCTCGTAAATTTCACTTTCGTGATCAAGATTGTTTCTTTCCAGTTGTCAGTAGCATCTACTCCGAGGATCCAATATGATCCCAGCAGTAGTTCTCCCACGTTTGTTGCTCCTTTTACCTACAATCAGAATTCTACTGGCTGGTTCCTTACTAAAGGTATGTACCACAAAGCCAGAAACAAACGTTTTATTTTTAAATGTAGATTGATTATATAACCTTGGAGTTAAATTTGATGCTAATCTTTCTTTGAAGAACCGCATGTGTGTCGTACTGTTTCATTTGCCAATCATAAAAATGGTACCATTGGGTCGTATGTATACAATCTAGCAAATGCTAGGAAGTTTAAGCAAAAAGTAAAAGCATTTACTTGGGAGTAAAAGCATTAAGCAAAAGCAAATGTTTGATTCCGTATGAATAAAAGTTTTTCTTTACTGTTCAGCATTTACTAGACAACAGGTAGCAAATGCTTCTTACTGTTGGATTGTTTTCATGGACGAATGGTTGTCAACAAAAGGGTCTCTTTTGTGTGTATGAACTGCCACACACACACACGGAGGGTTTACACGTATGGTAATAGTCCAACTCAAGGTGATGCATACAGTACATGTAGTAGTAGGCCTACTACATTTGATCCTCGAATCCAGCAAAAATGATGAAGACACTCTTCGCCAGTTGCAGAATACAGAAAGTATACTTTCATCATCACTCATGAATACTGTGAACGTCCAAAGTGTCCTGTAGACGTCACAATTGCATAAAAAAATCACACACACGTGTTAAAGCGGGTAAAATCATACCAAAATGCAAAGACACGAGGGTTTTTGTTTATTGAGATATTAAACAAATATAATAGTTTGCAAAGATTAGTGACCTAAATAAACTAAACAATGCTTTCATTTTGTTCAGTCCTCATGGTGCCGTTGGGTCACATTTCTCCTTATTCTTTCTACGCCGCACTGAATTTACTCTAACACTTCGCATATCGGGAACCAAATGGAAATTATCGTTTCTTCTAGTAATGGAATTAATAATCAAAACAAAAAAATAAATTCGCATAGATGTTATTCAAAATAGAGTGTATGGTATTATATGTATAGTTTATTAACGTTTTGTGTTAATTTTGGCGCGATAAATATTAATAAATGCAGCAACGTTTGCGCAGAAGTATTTGTTTTATATTTTTAAGGTAGCCCCCAACTCAGACTTGAAACATGACAAGTAAATACTTGAAATCTGAAGCATTTACTCCTTAAATCTGCCAAAGATTACTGACTACTGATCTGCTGTGCGCAGATCCAGAACAATTTATTGTCTTGTACAACTTCTTCTTACAGTTTGGTAGTCGTACACATGTCAGGCTCAGGTACAGGCACAGATTGACTACCATAAATAAAATGGAAAATAAAATGTATGTGTTACAAGAAATTACACGTATCAAGAGTTTGTGTAACCTAATTGACAGAATCAGCTCAAATTACATATCACCTACATGTACATGTACTATATACACATGCACACAAATGTCCAAACTTAAAGCAATGTTTATGAAAATACACGTAAGTGTAGGCCGCTACAATGTACAAGGACAGATGTGAGTTTATCGACCATGACCTAAATGCAAGAAGGGTTTATGTACACCCTGTATAATACTTGTACATGTGCTTAATAACATGATCCAAAATAACATGCGTTGGAAATACATGTACAACTTTTAGGCTTACAAAATATCACTAAATATCACATTAATTACTGAATCATTGATATAAATTATTTAAGAGTAACGAACCGTTTAATAAACCTTGGCCAGATTAATGCTTTGGGTGAAGAACAACTCTATCGAGATGCAACTCTATCGAGATCGAGCTGAAGCCATGTTGCTTTTTTGCTTAGGCCGTGTCCGAAATGGGCTTCCAGAGCTACGGCTACGTCTATTGTCAGCGCGTCCCCGCGCATTTTCAAAGGGCGCAGACCTAGACCTAGCTCTAGACAGCTGATTCGGATGCAGCCATAGCTGCCGTCTTCCCGCAACAGCGCCCTCACTTGGCGACAAATAAGACATTTATCTGAGTTTGACCGTTACACTCCTTTTTATTCATACGAAATGAAGTAAACACTTCTAGTCCAGCGAAAGCTAGCAAGTAAAAGTAAATACCTTTAGCTTTCAGCTAATGCTTTCCAGTAAAAGTATTTGCTTCATTTTCATTCATACAAATGCAATTAAATTCTTAAAAATAGGTAGTAAAAGCAAATACTTCTTTTTATACATATGACCCATTAATTGGATAAAAAAATCTAAAGGAAAATTTATTCATTCTTTGGTTATGTGTCGTGTAGAATTACTGTATGGACTGCCTAGTTCTCAAATTAGTAAATTGCAACGTATACAAATCTCTAGTCTGCAGCTAGACTTGTCACCAGGACTCGCACACGTGAATCCATCACACCTATTCTCCATGATTTGCACTGGTTGCCGATACGGGCAAGAATAGATTTTAAGGTTTTGGTTATCACATATCAATGTATCCATGGTATAGCCTTTAATTCACCAACTCCTGGTACTTAACCACCTTCTTTTCTTTCTTTGCAACCCTGGTATCACCGGGCACTGCCACATCTATAACGTGGCACATTTTCGCATTTTTATCTAGGACAACAACATCCGGCCGCCTATGCTCTACAACACGGTCAGTGTGAATGTTGAAGTCCCAGAGAACCTTCACCTCCTCAGTTTCCAGAACCCTCTCCGGAACGTGCTCCCACCACTTGTCCTTGACCTTGATCCCCCGTTTTCGGCAAACATCCCAGTGGATCACCCTGGCTAACTTGTCGTGCCTCTCTTTGTTTTCCGTCTGTGCCATCTTGCTGCATTCACAAACCAAGTCTCCTCTTTCTCTCCAAACATTGAAGATACATTAGCTCCCTCTATCTTCGCCTTCATCACGTTCTTCCGTAGTGCCTGGTCCTGTGCAGCAGTCATGAAACCCTCTGTTTCCTTCTCCAAGTTACCGCTCTTTAATCATCCCCAGGTCTTGTTCCCTGCTACCTCTTTCGTGTCTCTCGGAAATTTCCCATGGAGTGGCTTGTCTTCCTAATTGCTGAGCCTCTCCTGCTTCCATTCTTTCTTGTACGCAACGGGCCGATCAACTTCCTTTCCCACGACGAATTTCTTAGCCATCTCCAGCTATCCATCCTGCGATCTAGAAACATACCCTTGAAATCTTCTCAGTATTAACACAGCCCGCCACGCTTATCAAGCCCGTCCTCCTTCAGTCCTTGGCAGTGGCGTAGCCAGGAATTGTTCCGGGGGGGGGGGGGGGGGGGGGGGGGGCGCTGGGGGGGGGGGGGGGCGCTGGGGGGGGGGCGCTGGGGGGGGGGGCTGGAACATTTCATGGGGGGGGGCGTCATGTAGGGGCGTCAATCGCTTCTCAAAGGGGGGGGACAAACCTTGATCAGAACTGATGCGAAGCGCGAAGCCCTTACGGCGTGGGGGTTCGGGGCCCGCTTAAGGGCCCCGAAAAAAAAATGGATTCTAGATGTTCTGGGGTGTTATCTGAAGTAATTTCTTACCACTTTCCTCCATGCTTTAACTAATATTTTCTTAACAAAAGATAATTATTTGAACATCGTTTTCGAGGTTGGAGTCATTGAATCAGCTATCGCTATTACTGGTCCGCGGTCGCCGGTCGAAGGGTCGTTTCTCAGTGGTCATCATGTGGATCATTCGCGACTATTTAGATTTAGATCAATGATACATTTTTTAGAAACTCAAAATCTCAGTGGGGGGGGGGGGGGGGGGGACTGGGGGGGGGGGGGGGGCGACAAGGTTTCATGGGGGGGGGGGGGTGGTCCCCCCCCCCCCCCCCCCCCCCCCCCCCACGCCCCTCCCGGTGGCTACGCCACTGGTCCTTGGCAAGTAAAGCAATACTGACGTTAGCCCTCGGACACAGTATACCGTACATCGTCATCAGCTTTTTCGTCTTCCTGTCGACGGACTCCAACTCCGCCTTAGTCATGTCAACAATCCCTGCACTGTACCTCATCAGCGACACAGTATTTACTGCCTGCACCATGTTACCGCTATTCAATTTTGATTTCGGACACTTCTTTACCTTTCTGATGATGTACTCTGTACTAAGCCTTTCCTTCATTTCTTCGTGCATCATTCTGTCCGCTTAAGATACTTTAATCTTTCACTCTCTCCCAACGGCTTCAGCAACGATCCATCGGGCAAAAGAATGCCATCGGAATCCACCTTCTTCTCTCTTTTCAAGGTCAAGACCGCGCACTTCTCCTCACCGAACTGCGGCATTTCAATGTCCTCACTGTATATCAATCAATCTCCTTCTCGTTCTTGGCAAACAGTTTTATGTCCATGAAGAGGAGATGGTTAATTCTGCAGCCGTCTTTCTTCATCTCGTATTCGGCGTTGGCCTTTTGCAAAACCATAGACAATGGCATTAGCGACAGAACAAACAACAGCGGCGACAGAGAGCCCCACTGAAAAATCCCTCTTCTGATATAGATACTAACCTCACCCAGACTTTCATTCTTAGCCGTCAATGTTGTCCTCCAGGTCTTCAAACTGTTGTTCAGTAAATGCCTCACCCCCTCAGCAGCCCCCACTAGATTCAAACACTCCACGATCCACGAATGCGGCACCATAATTACCATACGCCATTTGTAGTCAATCCAAGGAGCCATCGACAAATTGGTCATCGTCTTCTTGCAGTCTTTCAGCACAGCCTTGTCGATCACTAGTCTATCCTTCGCTCCCCTTGACCGTTTCTTACATCCTTTCTGCTCATCTGGAAACAATCCATTCTCCTCCAAGTGACAGTGGAGATCCTCAGCTATAAGAGCTTGTAAAGATCAGGAAGACAAGTAATAGTTGCAACACTACATCCTTCATGAGCAAAACAGTGCTCCCTCCTTCAGTTATCCACCTAATTGGCAGATTCCCATGCACGAGACACTCCTGTATTAAAATTCCCTGCAAGTCTACCGTGTATACTGCTAAAATTCTTCAGCCAGTATCCATGAACATGATCCACTCCCGGGGCTTTTCAATTTGACACTTTCCTAAACTGCCTCTTGACTTTTTCCACAGTGATCCCTACCTCCGCCTGCCTTCTTCTCTCACTCCCTGCAGCCACTCTGCCTGGTTGTTGTGCTGCACTGGCTTGTTCCAAATTCCACCCAAGAAAGCCTTTGTCTTAGCTACCCTTGGGACTTCCTGAGAATCGTCATCCTTACTATCAAGTTCACTGATTAACTGTTTCTGGCTTGACCTAAACAGACCATTCTGGCGAAACTGCCCGATCCTGTCGTCGTACATCTTCACCTTTGCCGCCGTGCTTTAATACGCTGCTTGATTTCCTCCTTGACGACCGTTATACCCTTACCCCGCACCCGGTATTTAGCCAAAGGCTGTCCCTCATGTCAGACTTCTTCATAGCGTCTCTGTTCATCTACTCAATCCTACTAAGATCCCTTCGGAGGTCCTTAATCTGTCCCTCGAGCTGACGCTTCCACTAAGGTGTCACTTCCCTGTAGCCTTTGACAGCTCGCTTGAATCCCACTTCTTCCATCACAACGATTGCACCTGCATCAACGAGACTGTTAAGCTCAGATATGTTACTCGTCTTAATCCGACCTAATCTTATTAACAGCCCTTGTAGCATCATTCAACCTTCTCCTTGCAACACGACGAAGTGCAGGGATGCTATCTTTAACTCTTGATGACATTACCTCTTCAATTCCATTCCGCATACTTTCGTCAAGTCTGTATCATGATCCGCTACTGTATAATGATCCGCTACTTTTTTTTTTTGGGGGGGGGGTTATGTTCTGTGCATTTTGTCACCAGTCTTCCAAGCACTGGAAAAACGGTATAGAACACCCCCCCCCCCATTTGTCAGATGTTCAAATGCAATTGGGTGTTCGAACGACCAAAAAGCACATCCCCATCCTCCGTCCGAAATGCCCGAAATGGTGCAATTTTTTTCTCTCTCGATTTAATTGTGATACACTTTTAAACTTTAAGTTGGTTGCATACTTTTAGATCTTGAATTGTTTGTTGGAACCAACCTGGAGTTGTCGGCTGGGGAGTTGTCCAGACCAGCTATCGTCAAATCGGTGCTGCAGAGTGACTCCTCCCAGAATGTGGTTGGTGTTGAGGTGCAACTAAGGACTAAAGATGATGAAAGTGTATTGTCGAAAGAAGGTAGGATTAAGCCCAGCTAGACTTAAGAGTAATAAAACACATTACTGCTTAGTTTGCCTTGTTTTGCTTTGCCTGCATTTTCGACATCTATGTCTCACATTTGCATTTTTGGTTCCCATGATCGCTACGTTTTTATTACAGGGGGTCCGCCAAATCCACAGTTTGTAGGAGATCCCATCAGCTACAATGGACGAGTCTATTTCTTTTTCCGCGAGATTGCAGTGGAGTTTATCTCTGAAAGTCTCGTGTATTCGAGAGTCGCAGTGGTGTGTCAGGTACAAATATGTAGTGAATATTATTAATTATTGTGAAGGTATGATAGAATTTGTGGTTTGCATTCTATTGTTCAATTCCTCTATTCGTATTCCCCTCCCCAACATTTCAATTTGCATTTCTCTTCCCTAATTATTAACTAATTTCCTCCCCTTCAATTGTTCAATTGAAGGCTCCAGTACTATTTAAAAAAAAGTAATGGACGAAAAGTTATGGACATCAATGTGTAATGACTTTGCATTGTGGCTTTTAAGCAAAATTGGTATTTCATCAGAATGATACAGGGGGTACACCAGACACCGATTTAAACGAAAACAACATAGCCACCTTTGTGAAAGCCCGACTAACATGTTCTATCGACGGAGCCATCCCATACGATTACAACGAAATACGTGAGTCATTCTGCTCATTTTTTTCCCTCTCTTATTTTTCTGTCTTTTGTAAATTTGATTTTTTTTTAAAATCTAATAGGTGCTTTGAGATAGGTGCTTTGTGTTACAACTGATAGTGTAGTAACCAACGGATAACGTATCACCAACTGATATTGTCACAAACATTTACCGATATTGTATCGCTAACCGATAATGTAACAAAATTTGACTGAGTGTAGTAGAATTTGTCTCCGATGATGTATCACGTGTCGATTTTAGTAATGAGCAAGCAACTGATCTCATTGAAACTTAATTTTGAAAATATTATCTTTTTAGCGTTTCAAACTTCAAAGTGTGATTTCATAGTTCGCCAACGCAGCTACCCAATTTCATCACTGATCTCACGAAGTGAAAAAAACCTCTGAATCTGGAATAAAGTTCATTTCGAGAAAATCACTGTAGAACTTTATCTTTTTTTTTACAAACCTTTCGACCACTTTGCGGTAACAGAATTCGGAAACTGTCTGCACTGTCCAATACCTCATGCTCTACTCTTTGTTAATCTATATTGGTAATTTATAGTGGTTAATCGATGGAACTTTTTTGCACTTCGTGAGAACACAAATGCATAGATGAGTTACTTTTTTGTCCATTTACTTTGTGCGCACCTTTTCCTAAGCGATGGGAAATTATTACATTTTGTACAAGCTGATTCGTGTAGATCAACTAATGGTATGATCATTCTTGCCCTGCTTACAAGGTGACTTTTGCCACGGTGAGAAATAAAGAACTCGGAGCTCAGGCTTTTTGACAAAATTAATGTTTATTCACGATAAAAAAAAGGAGAAAGTACAAGAAAAATTTGTTTTGAACTTTGTAATTATGATTTTATTGTTCCTTGACACATGATATAATAATTTGGTCATCAAAACTGAAAACCAAAGATATTATTGTTTTTCCTTTGAGATTTGATTTGATTTCGTGAGCGCAGCGACGATTTGGTCCCCCGTTATTGGGGACCAAACCGTTATGGGCGCAAACAATAGGACATAAACAAACGTTTTTATATACCTTTTCCATAGGGGGCGCCCCCCCCCCCCGAAAACGAAAAAATAAGGAAAAGAAGAAGAAAAAAAGAGTTGCGAAGCCATATTACTGTTAATTTGATGGGGGGGGGGGGAGTACTAGGGTAGGGCAAATGCTCCCCTGCTCACGCTCAGAAAAATGATAAATTGAGAATATAATGAAAAAGTTAAAGAATTTTTTGGGAAAATTTGCTTTGCCCCCCCCCTTGGAAAAAAATCCTGGCGACGCCCATGTCCATATATTGATACATTATCAGTTGATTTTGGATACGCTATCGGTTGATACAGTATCCGTTCTGTGGTGATACGTTATCTGATACAGTTTTTTTTTGTGGTAAATATTATTATCCGTCGAAACGTGAGACATTATCGTAAACAAATTGTTCTACGCTATCAGTCAATTTTTGTTACATTATCGGTTGTGATAAAATATCGGTCAATTTGTGTAACATTAGCGGTTGGTGATACGTTATCCGTTGGTTACCACATTATCAGTTGTAACAGCGGGTCCCCCTTTCGTTTTCTTCAATTTTTACTTTACAAGCAGAAGCTCGAACGCAATACATGTTAATTGTTATTATTATTTATATTTTTAATTTTCTGAAGGATTATTGTGCCAGTCACTTATCTCAACCTCGATGTCTAGGATTTTTCATCATCTTGCATGATATAAGTGTGGTCATTTATTTTTGTTTCTTGTCAACAGACGACATTTACCAGTCAACTGATGATGTCAACGTAGTCTTTGCAATTTTCGCCACACGAGCGTAAGTGCTATTGGAATGGAGGACACTTTGTTCAACAGCAAGTTCAGAACATTCAGATTTTGTAGTCCTTGATGAAGATCCAACCAACATATTAAGTAATCATTTCAATCATCTAATTTCAATTCATCTTGCAACAGAGAATCACTGTGCAGTGCTTGATTACTTTTGACCGGATGTTGTTCAAAGTTCATTTGGGTCTTGTCTTGTCCTGAATTTGTTGGTACATGTATTATCTTAGACCTGTCGTGGCAAGTTCTGCAGTTTGCGCCTACCGTTTGGATGAGATTGAGGCACTGTTTCTGAACACCGAGAATAAGTTCACGTTTCAGGAGAATAATGGCGAGATTTGGAAGGACTTAGCCACGGACCCCATCACTCCCAGACTAGTAACGGTACGCAATTATTTGTTTTCTGCAACCAAGTATAGTCACTGTATCCGTTTTTGAATGTAATGGTTTCCCGACCTACAATGTAGTAAGAGAGTCAGGTGATCATCAGGTCAGGGAGGCGGACTGGCCTACATCTGAAGGAGCACATTGTAATACTTAAAACAGTTGTAAAGTTCACTGAATATTTAAAACCTTGAAAATATGGCTCCCTTTTTTAGTGTTAAGTTTCCCTGACACTTTTTCAATGTTTCAATATTTCGCCGCAGACCCTTTTTAGGTAAAGAAGAAATTAAACAATTTATATGGTTATTTCAGTGTCAAAACACAGACAGTTTCAGTTCAACTACCGCACGAAACATATTAAGCCAAGGTCAAATAATGTCGGTGTCGGCTGAGAACAAGCTGCACTACGAGACGGCAGGGGGCGCTCAAAGCAACCCTCTGTTGGTGATAGACGGGGAACGTTTCTCACAGATCGTCGTTGACGAAAACGTCGTCAATTCCATAGATGTCATGTTCATCGGAACGGGTAGGTACATGGCATGTACTGGTTATCGATACATGGTCCTAAAAAGGAATGTTTTATGTATTGTTTTTCACAAAAAAGAATCTCCGGTCGAAAGTTTCCCCGATTGCCACGCCATTTTTTTCGTGTCGAATTTGAACGAGTTTTAAGATATTATCACGGACGATAGACACATATTTCAAAATATGTAGGTGGAGTGTTTACATCAAACCCATCGATACGGGAAACCGACAAATTTCAGTTTTCTATGATGAACTCACTCATTTAAGGGCACAAGTGTGAAATCGTACTATGATAAAACAATTGGTTCAGTTATTAATGATAAAATCAATTCGTTATAAAGAAAATAGTTATCACTGTTCTACAATTTATTTATATTTACAAATATTTTTTGAATTTTTAATGATGAAATGAATTCATTTTAATAATAAAATTCAATTCGGTTAAACTTGAACTTTGCGTATACTTTTCACTGTTCCATGATTGATATAGATTTAAAAAGAAAATTTGGTAATTGCTCAGCACTAAAACAGTCCATTGAATGCATGTCTTTAAGGTACTTTTTGTATTTTCTAAAGGACACTAATCGGGAGGGTTGCCTTTGTTCGCGTACATTTAGAAGAACATGTGCCACGAAGACTGGTATTTCTTGCTGAAATAGACTTCTTTATCGCCCTCATTTCAAAATCACTTCCCCGTCACTTAAATGCAATTTCACTTTAGTCTTCGCTTTTTGAATTAATTTTCCTTTTGTTCGTTAGGAATGAAGTAGGTAAAGATGAGTCATTTTTGTAAGTTTCATGCATTTTTTTTCCTTTGGATGATTTTCACAGAGAATGGGGCTGTGCTCAAGGCGTATTTGAACGCGAACCGATCCGAAGCGAAAGTCGTGGAGGAGATTAGCCTGGATACAGACGGTCGAAAAGTCAGTGGAAAATAATTATAGATAACTCTGAGATTGAAACAAAACCTTTTCCGTTTTTGGTTATTCCTTCATCGTGATTCTCACATGTTTCTCAAATTTCTCACGATGTGCCGTTTGAGTTGAGGGGGACATCTGTCCACGGATTTTCTACACAAGGATAAACGACTTCCAAAATTTCTGGTTAGAGGCGTGATAACGGCCTGTGCGCGTATAGTTTGTACACAAGCTCAGATGAGTCGTTTATAGAGGATCCGTGATCTGTCTATGCCAAATGCTTTATTAACGAAGCAGGATCTGTGACAAAGTTGTTCCAACTCCCCAGATTTTGAAGTTTAAAGTAGTCCAGATTCCCCGAATTTTGGATTGTCCGAAATTTAAAACTTTCAAAAAAAAATCTCTCAAATATTCTCTCTTTCCCATTTCTCCTCCGAGACTATTCCTGACTCATAGTCTGCTCCATAGTAATTTTATGCATGACGTTTTATAAGCACAAACCGTCTTGAGCCACGACTAATAATATGATCAATATTTACACGCAGACCCCGGTGTTGACCATGCTGTTGAGTGACTCCGATCAAGCCGTTTTTGTCGGCACCGACATTGGCGTCTACAAGGTACCATTCCAACACTGCCAGGATTCCCCTTCACGCATGGACTGTTTAGGCACTGAAGATCCGTACTGCAGATGGAACGGTACTTCGTGTGTCAACTCTGACGTGGGGTAAGAGTATAGATCCTGCCTTTTTACTCCCACTTTTGTAGATACAAAATAATTAATTTCGCCCTTTTCCTGCCTCTTTTGAATTCTGAAATATTTTTTTGTGTGTGGAACTATTATATTCATTGAGCAATAGACGAGCCTTTGGGATGATATCAAAGCAGAAAGGCAAGAAAGTAATATTGAACGAATACCTGGCTTGTAAGCTGGAGTTCAAATGGTTGCTTCGTCTGAGTTTCTCAAAATACAAATACTTATTTCACTTGATGACCACACCCTTTAAATAAATTGGCCATTGTTGCCCTTTGTTTTGCCAACGTTAGTTAAAAGAACTGCCCATATATAGATATTTAGTGTTGGTAAATTCTTCTGTAAAAGATAAAAATTTATTGAAAAAAAAATGTATAATTACAGCACCAACTGTTTTATAATAAAACTAAATTAGCCCATCTGAGATATGACCGACACAATCGGAGGGCGCTAAGAGACTTTACCCAAATCAAACAGCGCCCCCCCCCCCATATTGTCTGCCATGCCTCAAATAGGCTAATAAAGCATTTGAAATGGTATTATATGCGATGGAACGTCATCACATCATAAAGACCTAGCAGGTAATCCGTCTTGGGGCCAACCTCGTCCCCAGGGTGTCGAGCAGCACGCGCCCACCACTAGCTGCTCTCTCACCCTCGTATTGGATCATTTGCATTTGCAGGATTTTTGAACGCGTATGCAATGAGGAATAGTCTGGTGCCTGCATGTGCGTTACATTTGCGTTTGTTTTTGTATGCGGTGTCTGGGGTAAAAACAGAATCAATTCGTCGCAGCGCGAGCATGGCCTGAGTTACAAAAACACAAAATTATTTCAATTAAACTGGCACGATCTTAAAGAGACAACATGTAGTATCACATTTCATATCAATATGAACAAATTGGAAAGAAAATGAATATTTTCGAGAAGGTATGGACGAATAATCGGGAAAACGCGTACTGCACGTTGTGAATAACAACACCAAGTACACGATATCAATCCAATTGCGGTATCGAATCAGGATACAGGAAGAAAGTTTCCTATCCAGGGCTTACTATTTGAAACGAGGATAAAGTAAGCACAGGAGACGAGGTAATTGTCTTGGGGCAGTTGGCTCATTGCTTTCGCCATTGCTTTCGTGAGTATGCATGTGTGCTGGGATTGGTCTAATGATTCACACGGATATCAATAGGCCGACCGTCTATTTGGCTTGAATTCTAAAGCCCGGTTCATACTCGGCGCGAAAGCGAAAGCCGCAACGCGAATTTGCGACGTCGTGGCAAGTATTCGCGCTACGAATTCGTAAAAGTTGAACATATTTCAACTCGGGCGAATTTCGCAGCGAATGTTTCATGGCGTCAAATTCGCTTCGCATTCGCTTTCGCATGAAGTATGAATCGGGCTTTAAGCGACGAAACCATTGTGCACGCTTTCACAAAGCAATACCCTGTGGCGGATTATCAGAACAATAGCTAGCACAATGCATTCGCCATTGACGGGGGCCTCCGTGATGAGAAGCGATAGCGTATCTGTTTGGTCTATTCTGTGAATCGGTCGAGTTCACTTGTATTTCTTTATATTTACAGGGAGCAGGACTTGGAGACAGGAGCTGACAACACCGAGCCTTCAAGTATGTGTATAGTTTATTTGAAAGTATACATTTTATAGCGTAAGAGATTAGCAGATAGCAGCAACAGCTATTCTGGATGCAGTGTTAATCTTTACACTCCGCATTGTACAGCGCTATTTCATCAAGACTCCTAAATCCAATCTGTCTCTGTTTTTCACCCATTTCCTGGGACAATGGAGCTGTAAACTTCTTGAACTGCAATCATGTATTCTGTTTAGTTACGATCCGGCTTAAGTCATTTCAGTAAATGTTATTGGTGGCATGTCAAGAAAAATGATGAAAACTGTCATTGCAAAATTTGTTTCTTACAGCATAAAAACGTGATTTATTTATCCACGTGATTAAATTCAGTCTACTGAAGTTTCCCCCAAAATGTATATGGGCATACAATATAATACGCCTCTTCTATCACTTGCGGTACAATCCACACAAATGAATAACGTTTATTCATTCTGTGGTCTTGAATGTTATTTCCATGTTTTTTTTTTCACAGTGCATAGAAAATTAGGAGTGGTCATCAAGTTGTGTATTACCCCCCCCCCCCATGAAAAATAAAACATATAGCGGCAGCTGTTAAATCAAGTCAGTATCCGTTGATTTCCCGTTGAGATTTAAAAAGAAAACTTTATTGTATATCTACTATAGTCTTAGGCATCACAGTACACCTGACACCGAACAGTCCAACGAGGTACCTGAACGTCCCGAACCAACCCATCAACCTGTATCTTTTCGCCGAGGCACCTACGGGTCAAAACCTTCGCGTGGCCAACGACGAAGTCCAGTGCACACCGTGCGCCAGCCTGCCGTACACCGAGTATCGAGCCTCCAGCTCTGGCAAAGAGTTCCTGTCCTTGCTCATCGATGGATCGAATTCTGCGGAGACTACGAACTGCTCCTGTACAGTCGTCTTGGCCATAGACGGAGGCTCAAACAGTTCGGTCAATTTTGATCTCACTGTGGACAATTCTGGTACGCAATTTATGTTGGGCTATGACTGTTGGGTTGTTTGCTAGATGCATGGTTTCTTTGCTTGCTTTCAGAACATTATACAGTCCCCATTACTTTTTTTTAAAAATGAATTCTCTCCGGTTTTCAGGGAGTGAAACTATAGTCTGGTTCCCAGGCCAAAAGATTCTGACTGTTTCCGAATCTTAAATTGTTTAAACTGAAATTCAAGTTTATTATCCCGCTAAAAAGCATAGAAACTCAGCTTCCACTGTTATAACATAACATAAAACTGTGCGCCAAACCAATGTATAATACAATATACACTACATCATTAGGTTTTGGAAGCCGTAGTATCACGTGACCAAAGGGGAGGAATGCCTCCCGTTTCCGAACATGTCTGAAGTTTGCCGATTGCATTTTGTCGACGCTCGAATAGCGCCTGGGTATATTTTCGGGTATAAAATACGTTTTATTTACCATGCTTATTAAAAAAGGGGGTATTCCAAAAGTCGGCGTCGTCGCCAATCGGCTTCGCCTGAGGGTTCAACTATAACTCAACATTAGAGAATGAAAAAATATCACAGTCTATGATATATAAAGCTAGTGATTTTTTTATTTAATTGAAAGTTCGGAACATTCGGAGATTTTAATGATAAATCCCAACCTGAAACAAAATCCAGCTTTAGAAAAAGGGGCATCATGCTCATATTAAGCCAAGAGGTCCACCTGGCCTAAGATTCGTCATAAATAATAGTCAGAATCTTTGGTCGGGGAACCAGACCAAAGACCAAAGGAAACAGACGATTTCAATTGGAACTCACTCAAATGTTACATTAAAGTGCTTGGAAAAAGAAATAACCTCGAAACTCGAGTGAAAATCTCGATCTATTCGATGGACGGAATTTCACTCGCAAACGTCTTGTCCCTAGTTTGGTTGAAAATGAATTGCTACTCTTCATTGCTTATTTGTAGCTGCTGTAAGTGCAAATGATGACGAGATCAGCGATCTGGAGATTTTCGACAACGAGATAAGACGATATAAAAAGACCCTGCAAAACTGGCAAACACAGGTGGTAAGTGCATTTACTTTGTGATAGGCCTGCATGCCAATACAGGGTGAGTACAAATAAGGAACCCTAAATGACAGCACCATTTTGTAAATGAAGTCTGCATGTATCGCTTTCAAAATCTTGGATATCAAAGCCCAATTCGTAAGCTTTCTTTTAGTACACGAATTATTCAAATCACTTATGTACTTTTTAACTTACGGAATTTTAAACGCAACCACTGTTTTACAGTTCTGTCCACGGATCTTTCAGCAAAACGAAAATAATGCACATAAGCTACAGGCATGAACGTGAATTATTATCGTTTTGGTGAAAGAACATTATTGCCTTTTTGTGATCCTTGGACAGAACTTTAAAACGGTGTTTGTGTTTAACATGCTGTAACTTAAAAATTACATAAGTGATTTGAATGATTCGTGTACTAAAATACAGCTCATTAATTGGGAATTTATATCCTAGATTTTGAAAGTGCTGCATGCAGAAACTCATTACAAAAATGGTCCTGCTATTTGGGTTTTTTGTTTTGTTTTTACTCACCGTGTATAGTCACAAAAACAATTTCAAGCTTGATCCCAGCTTTATGCAGAGGTTAAAATGAGGAAATATGAAATGCGTAGGCCCTATTCAGCTTAATAGAATATAACGCGCATTAAGAAAACAGACCATTTTAAAATAGCGTTTTCAAGTTGATTCCCAACTAGGCCTATGCGAATCCACAGTATGTGATTTGTGGCGATATGACAGCTTTAGCAGTTAAGATATCTGGGCCACGGTTTTGGGAATTTTTTGGTTAGTATTTGGTCAATACTAAAACCAGTTAACGATGAAAAGTAAATCTGTATTTTAAGAAGTTGTTATTTCTGCTTATTGATTTTTTCCACAGGGTGAATCATGTGGACTTACCGACGTACAATTGTGTCAACCGTAACCATCAACATTATGTTACGTCACAGCATTCCCGTTGACTGATTGGATTTGGCCCCATCACGTGACACGGGACATTTTGTGAATATGTGTGGGTCTGGTTAAAATTGACATTTGTCTGCAGTTTTAAGATACACTACTTACCTTTTAAAGATCATACGATCGCTTGCATTTTGTTAAGTTTTCCGAAGCAACATTTCTCAAAGGCTTTAGTATGACAGATTAATATTACAGCTTACCCGTAAGAGTCAAATTTTTAGAATAAAAAAGGAGAAATTCTCTACTATAGATTTTGTTTGAGGGGGTTATTCCATAGTGTACACTTCTGATTCAGGAGTTGCTGTCTCATGTTTCTCATGTTTTAAATTTCATGCACTCGTGTAAAACCCCTTGATCAGCACTGGGGACATGATTTTCATTCACTCGTTAAATACATGTACATGAGTATTTAACGAAAATTGTCAAATTAAAAAGAATGTGCCCTCGGGCACACTTTTTTAACATCCTGTTGTTTTCTTCCAAACTGTGCTAATTTCACATGGTAAACCTTCCTCGTACCAGTTCCGGTAATCAGCAAATTCCAAACTTTATTTAAATTCCGAATTTCAACTAAATAAAGACAATATTTGAGAATAAAATGTCGAACATTGGCAGCAACATTCATTTTTTTATACAACGGAAGTTGGATTCAGAAAATGACGGGGATTAAGCATTTTGAGATTTTTTTTCCCCATTTTATAATCGTAAGTGACTGTCAAAAAGGTTTAAAACCTCATGCATGAGGACTTAGTCGTTTAAACCAATCTCAACTTATTAGTTGTTTATTGTATAACTCAGTATACATGGTGATTGTTTTTTTAAAAACATTATGCAGTGCGTATCGATGTATAATAGCTTCTCAATTCTTTAATGGTGTGTTTGTAAAAGAGAACGAGGTTAGAAGTAATTTGCCGTAGAGAACAAACACATTTAAACCAGTTCCTAACTTATCATACATAATAGTTGAACGTTGTTATTTAACCCAGTATATAGGGCCTAGGTGGTTGTATTTTTGTTATATTATACACTGCGTATCATATATCATAACTTTTTAACTGTTCAGTGGTGTATTTTGCTAAAATAATGTTTAAAATCTTATGAGAACTATTTGTTAGCCATTATTATCAACATTTTCAGTATGCTGGAGTGGGGGTTACCGATCCATGTACGCTTTTGAAATTTTGTAAAACTGCCGATCAATGGTTTTCAGTATTTTTTTTGTAATGGGCTTTCAGAAGCTTCTGTGGTAAACAAATGCGAATGCACAATTAACTCTGGCCGTGTTAGACTCAAGCGAGGCTGGCGTTGCAAGAAGTCTTGCATGAAAGTCTTGCATGAAATCGATCCAAATGATCCCTGCCAGAGCTTAAAAATGGGACACCGGAAAATGCAACGCCGATGGCACACATTGACAACACCATACTTTTGGTCAATTTTCGGGACAGACAGACAGACAGACCGACCACCAAGTGACATGTAGAATCTCCTGCCAGAGCTGTACAGATCTGATACATTAAGTTCACAAACATCGCCTGCAGTTAAAATAAATGTGCCAAATAGCAGCACATTTAAATTACACAATTCCAGGGGTAAGATCGCGCAAGGCATGATTGGAACGAACATGGCACAGCAAGATCGTACCCACGGGGAACGAGGTTGCTTTTCATCCACCACTTTATGTATAGGGATGGCTTGCCTGCGCCCGAACGGCATCTTCAAGACGTTCCACAACTTATCGCGACGCTGTGGATGAACTGCTCGTTCCAGGATATCTTTATAAACTTTTTGTAAAAGTACTATTTGAGAGAGGTTAGAGCCAGGGGGGTCTGCCAAAAAGAATACGTTTTGAAAATGATAACAGATGACCCAAGTTAACAGTTTGAGGTGCAGAACATACTCGTTGAAACCAATCTCATCTTTTTGTCTGTACATAATGGGCAGGTTGAACGTTGTTTAACGCAGCATGCATGGTGTCGGTATTTTTTCGTTACAATACATTACCGGTATGTTAATTATACATAGCTTTTTTGTGTTGTATTAAGTTTGTAAGATTATGTGTAACGTTCTCATTCCGCTGTACATGTGAAGTTAATTATTTACGCAGGATTGAATAAGTGAAATAAAGAACAGAACGTAAATGGAACAGGATTTTAGGAAAGTTTTTGAAAAGCAGGCATGCCAGTATGTCAAGTATATGTTGATGGGTGAGTGCAGCTTACCGATTTCAGTTCTTGGCATGTATGTACATTTTGCTTTTAATTTTTCGACAATTGTCGAACTTATCGTTTCATTACTTGCTTTGCAGCAAGGGGAGCTATATACATCCATAATTGATTATCCTTAATTGTACAATGTTTCTTAATATTCAGGGAGATCAATATTGCAGTAATTTGGGGGGCTTTCTTAAGCAAATTTAACACAAGTTTAGGGCCTACAAATTTCCTATGTGATTTGTACATGTCAATGAATGGGCTTTGGGTTTATTGAAGGGTTGTATTGCACTACATGTATAAGCCTAATTGTTAATCAAAGTTTATTTTTTCTTTGTTGTATTTTAGTGAACCAGTTTAAAGCCCATTTTTAGTTTAGAGTTGAGAGTCCATCATTTGCAGCTATCCAAAAAAGTAACTGGCGTAATTATTGTTGAAAAACATACTGGTTGAAAGATAGTAAGGGGACTAAACTCCCTGTGAAATTATTCTTTCTGGGAAGCTCTCATTTTGAAGAAATCAACGAAAGAAGGCATTTCCAACGGTGCGTCTTAAGAAGCACCGTAAGAAAATTTAAATTAGTAGTTCGTTTTGTTATTCGGCGCAGCGCGCGCAAACATTGGCACGACGCACAGGCGCGCGCGGTTGCTATAATTCGTCGGATCAGTGCGCGATATCACGTAAAGCTGCAATTCAAAACAATTCAAAACATGATTAAACAACTTTTGATTTGAAATTGAGATCCAAGAATGCTGTTTTTCTCGGAATATACAGCTGTAGCTGAGGTGAAACTTCATTATTAGTTGTTCTGTATTCTTCATTAGATTTTGAACACTTTTGTTGCTTCAAACGAACAAAATGCACAAATTACAAATGATGGACTATACCTTTAAACAGTAAGTTCATCAGTTCATCAGTTCAGTTATGTTGTGCAACAAGCTGCCATAATCCATCTCCTGCGTTGGGAAGGGGGCTGTAATCACATGCGCATGTAAAGTCTGTGTGGAGATCAGAGAGTGAATAAAACAAGGGAGCAGAGCAGAAAAACTGTGTTCACACGTGGAGCAGATTTCCTCTTATGTAACTGTTACAACAGATTAGGTTCACATATTCACATATTCACTGTCCTGCTGCTCGACCTTCCACCTGTCTGCCGTTCAGATCAATGCTCAGTTTGTGCCCGTGTCCTCATGTTAGCAATAACTATCTGCGGACTATCCGTGTTCTTCTGAGAACTTGGATTTCAACAGTAATTCCCTTGTTCAGGTTTTGTTTGTGCCATTTTGTTCGTATTTAACAACGTTTCTGCGCACTGTCCGAGCATTATAGGCTGCCTATGGAGGACCAAAAGTGGACAACCCATTTTGCTAGAACAAAAACAGAATTATGGTTGTAATGAAGTCCTCTTTCTGAATTTTCATTTTTCTGTTATCAAACAGTTTTATTTTTAATTCAAGGCGCAGAAAATCAGAGCGTTTACAACCAAAGCAAATTTCCAAATTTCGACTAGCAGAAAATCTGAAATTGCGTTTATGACCAAAGCAAATTTCCAAATTTCTACTATCAGAAAATCAGAAATTGTGTTTATGACCAAAGCAAATTTCCGAATTTCTTTTAGCAGAAAAATAAACGTTTGATACCATTAACCAAATTTCATTTGTTTGTACAAGTAGAAAATCAAGGTTTTTGGGCTACTCCATAGGTCGTTTGGGGTAAGAAACCCTCATCTGAGTTGAGCAGGTCCTTTGATTGTGTATGTACCAAAACGTAATTCTGTTTGATGATCTAGCCAACAAAAGTCGGAATGACATAAAAGCTATTCTTATAAGCCAACGCTAAGGGCTGGTTTCCAGAGCACCTTTTTTGGGGGGGGGGGGGGCAAAGAAAAAATGTGGACCCCAAAAAGTGGGTCCCAATGAAAATTAATAAGGGCTTGGGGTTCAGGGCCCGCTTAACGGCCCCGTAACTTTTTTTGGATTGTAGTTGCTCTGTGGTGCGATCTGATCACTTTAACAAAATATTTTTGAGGAAAAGATGGTGGTGTGCGCAATGACTGCCTGTACTGCCATGTCATTTAAAACAACATTTAAATTGGGTTCGTTTTTTTTGGTGGGGGGGGGGGGGGGGGGGGTTCGGGGGTCATGGCCCACGGCCCTTTCCCCCCCCCCCCACCCGAATCATCCGCTCTTGGCAGACGCCAATTTGTTCTTTTATAAGAATTTTAACATATACTTGGCGACTAATAAAACTTCAGCCGCGTTTGCTCTGGACTTTTTTAAGGAGACGGAAAACAACCCCCTAGTTTGCTCAAGGTTTATAACAAATCATTAGGCTAGTGAAGTTCCTCCCCTATCGTTTTTAAATATTAGTTTTCTTTAAGGCCTATTATTAAAATTCTGCTGATGAGGGTTTCTTACCCCTAACGACTTATGGAGTAGCCCCCAGAAAATCTCAACCTTGATTTTGTACTAGTACAAACAATTGAAATTTTGTTCATTTTTCTGCTAGAGAAAATTTGGTTTGGTCGTAAACGCAATTTCCGATTTTCTGCTAGCAGAAATTCGGAAATTTGGTTTGGACGTAGTCGCAATTTCCGAATTTCTGCTAGTAGAAATTCGAAAATTTGGTTTATTCGTAAACTCTCTTTCCGATTTTTTTCCAGAAGAAATTCACAAATTTGGTTTGTCCACTTTTGGACCGCCTATGTAGAAGAAAATAAAAAAATCTAAATTTCTGATAATAGAAAAATTAAAATTCAGAAAGAGGACTCCATTTCAACCATAATTCTGTTTTTGTTCTAGCAGATTTTCGAGAAAATGGGTTGTACACTTTTGGTCCTCCATAGCTGCCGAACCTCCGGAAGGTGTTCTCCAAGTTTACCTAACTAATCGTGTCTTGTACGCTACCTGTTAGAAAGCATCCACTTGGGTCGACAGAGTGAGACAGTGAGTGAGTGTTTGAAAACATTCTGACCCTCAAGGCCCTTTGGGCAGCAGCAAACCGTGGCATTGCCACCGCTACTTTGAAATGTTGCTGTGTCTTGCAGTGTGCCGGCCATTACCTTGAATATCCCCTTAAGTTAACAATATTAAGAACGCAACAATTATGAGAACATAAAAAAAGAAAAAAATAACGATCCGAAATGGCTGTTATTATATCCAAAACATTGCACGCATTTACCTTATCTCCAGATAACATCAAGTAGTGTTGCCAAACCTCAGTATTGATGAGCTTCAAATTTACCAAGATGCTCACTGGCACGGTTACCGTATTAAAAGTTTATGGTAAATGATATGAACAATGATAACATTTTGATATTTAGCTCAGCAAACAAAATTGGGGAAAATGAGCTGGCTGTCTGTAAACTGAGCTAATTAGGCGAAGGGTCGCCTACCATGGGAGACTTGAATAAGTTCAAAAGAATCCCCCCCCCACCAAGAAAAAAATGTTTGCAAGAATTATTTCAATGTCAAAATGTTTTCTCTCCATTAATTTTCTTTCCAATAATGTTGGGAATTTACCCTTCACTAATTAGGCCAACTAACAGACACCTCGTTTTCCCTGATGTTTGTTTGCTAGGCTAAATATCACAACGTTATCACTGTTCACATGATTTTCCATAAGGTTTTAATAGGGTAACTGTACCAGTAAGCAACTTGGTGAATTTGAAGCTCATCCATACTGATGTTTGGCGAGACTACTTGATGATATCTGGAGACAAGGTAAATGCGCGCAACTTTTGGGTATAGTAGTAGCCATTTCGGATCTTTATTGTGTCTTCATTAATTTTCAGTCACTTATATGCTTTAGAAAATGTTATGGGAGTATACGGTGGAGGGAATATCTGTGACCCGATCTGTAGTTCCTTTACCCGGACAACCTAGCTTAGGATCAGTACCCCAGCAGCCGGGAATGCAGGCCCGTTTGGATGGAAATATACCGCCCTATACGCGTAGCGGCATTCACCCACGCCTCTCAACCAATTAAGTACACAACAGTCAATGACCTCAATTACTGATTGATTTATTAACACCGAATCATGTCATAATGATGGACCTCTCGTTAAAATAGCCTCTAATAAGTGATTGGTCTCTGAGCCTCTCAATTATCTCTACATGGGTACCTCGCATTAGGCGCTACGTTAAGGTAGTGCTGGGCAGCACGGCGATGCCTGGCTGGGGATAGCCTCTGAATCCCGTGACCCGTACGCCTCTAGATAGCGGTCCTGTGTGTATTCCGCCTCCACTATCCCGCCCTCGACCGCGCCACCCGGCGTTTCCAGTCTCGATCCTTCTTCGAGGCGGCGGGTAGGTGAGCGCACACTCCCGGCCCCATCCTACAATCGGCACATCGCTCCGCCTCCAGTAGCCTCCGCGGAGTCCGTGCCTCCTTATGCCAGCCTGACTCCACCGCACCACCCAGCACGCCGTCACCGCGCGCAATAGTGTGAGCTCTGATGAGGGCTGTGTCTCCCAGGGTGACCGTAAGGTCAGAGCCATATTCTGCTAAATGCACATAAAAAAATCTGTCAGATTTATCAAAAATCAGCCAAATTCCCCAGAATTACTCGAAATATCCTATAAACACCTAAAATTACATGCAGATTGGTAGTGTTGACTTAATTAAAGTTCAAATTACATTATAAACAATCTAGAGTCACATGAAGATGTTGTGAAATTATCACGTAAATTTCGGGCAAAACGCAGATCCAGCCACGACGAAGTCATTTCCCAGTTAACCTCAGCCCCTAGACCAGCCAACCTGTTCCGTTATGCAGGGGTTTGTTGAAAGGATTGAAGCTTTTTTAAACAATGTGCCATTTTTTGGTTCATATTTGCTGTTTTTCTGTCAAATTACCATTTTTGCAGAATTCTGCCAGAAATCTGCCAAAAAAATCCATTCTGTCAAATTGTCTGTCAAACTCATTTTTTTACAAAAATTCTGTCAAATTTAGCCGAAAATCGGCTAAAACGGTCATCCTGGTATCTCCGTCTGCGTCTACATGTACGTCTCCTTCTAGCAACTGCCCCGCAGTCTCTTATATAGGGGCCCGCAGCCGCTAGTGGGCCCTCTTTTGACTCTGCCGTTATAGTAATTTTCGCCACAGTATTAAAGGATGTGTAAGTAGAATCACTCAAATAAAATTTTCAAACAATACACAAATTTAAAAATGTATCGAAATATTGGGGGAAATATGTTACACGGCATAACGATTGATGCCAACTAGGTATATTAAGGGACGAAATTAACGATGGCATCCACCCACATCTTGTATGTTATAGTTCAAAGAATTGATCTAGCATGGATGCAAGCTATTACCAAGAAATGCCGTGAAATTGTTTTCTAGCGAACTTTTCCACATTTGGATGGCCTACTATAGTGTTGCTTTTCTTCGTGTTTTACGTATTATAACGTGAGATTTGAAGGTTTGCATGGTGGAAAGATACTAAGACAAGATAAGTTGTCTTATTATTATAACGTTCAATGTGAATTATTACGACCACCTCATAAACATCCCCTTTTCCGATCTGCTTATATTATACTGCATAATAGGCTGGATAAGATTTTAACATTTTAACTTGGAAGAAAAGTGAGTTTTCGGATCTCACGCCGCGACGAATTTATTGATTCTGTGTTTACCCAAGACACCCCATTTTGTTCAACATGAGTAACTATCTTAATGTTTTTTAAAGTAATTTCACTGCAATTCAGCTTTTGGCTGCCATGGCTAAATAAAATAAACCATTTCAAATCAAATCAAAAATATATAGCGCAGCCAAGCACCAGACTACTCCTCATTTGCTTCATTCATGTGCAAGACTTTTGAACATGAGAATGATCAAAATGAGAGAGCAGGTAGTGATGGGGGCGTACTGCTCGACACCATGGGGACTAGGTTGGTGCAAAGCAGTCACATATCCGCGCATGTGCAGTTGCAAATAGTGACGGTGACGCCATTTTGAAGTAGTGGTTTTCACATGTTCGTCCCCGCACGAAGTATTGTAAACTGTTACCTATTTTAGGGATGACAAAGGACTCTCGGGCTGTGCTCTCCACGCATAGATTCGTCACAATACTCGGCATTGTCCGCACCAGCCAAACCTATAAATCAACATGTGAAAACATATTAATATGCAACTACTGTATTAGAGTATTCGTGTATGCCTCATACTTCTGTATGGGTGTGCTCCGTGCATGGCTAGGATCACTGTTTCCTGTGTCACACATATTGAGAAGATTTTCAACAGAGCTTGTTACCATACTTCTTTAGTGTTGCTAATAATCATTCGTATTTGTGATTCAAAGCTTTTGAACAAGTACTTCTAGGTGTGATTGATTATAATACACTTGGTAAGTATGCGGAGTTTGGGTTATTATTTAGAATAAAAACCATTTAGGCTCAGATTTAAAGTAGCTTATGACTAGCAGCTTATGACGTATTTACAAGTTCACTGATATACGGATCCTTAGCAAAGGTAGTATACTGATCTTTATTTGATTTAAAACCCAGAAAACTTGCATTTTGGGAAAATTGGAAAGTTGAAAAAAGGAGTGCGTGATTGCCCCTCAAGTTGGCAAAATGAATTTCTTGAGTATATTATGTTAGACTTTGTATACGAATTTGAAAAAGGTCGCAGATAAAAGTGGAAAACAGATGTACAATGTAATGGCATTTTGTATCCAGTGTGTATTGACGAAACATTGTCTGGTCGGGTTTTCCCCCAAATATATAAACTATATAGGGGAGGGACCGTCTTCGACTTGTACTTATTCATAATGTTGGAATTCTATTTAATAACATTCGTGTGTCATTCCATAAATAAGGGGTCCAAAGTGGGACTTTGTTAAATGTATATCTGGATGCAAAATATTTTCTTTGACTGTTGCAGTTTGAATTTGTATGATCTTAGTATATACTTTAAATATACATTTTTCATTTTCCGACTTGATTTTCTTCTTACATGACGAAAAACATGGTTTACCGTGTAACAGGGACACCGACATATGTTAGGTGTGAAATTGTTGGTTTTTTGTGCCATAGGCTATTTCTGTTGGTTTGCATTGAAAATGTCTAAAATTCATGTGCTACATAAAGCAGTAAGTTACTTGTGTTTGTTATGAACATTTGAATTTTCAATGACAGGCTTAAAAAATAATCGCAAATAAGTTACTAGTTTAACGTGTAACAGGGACACACTGATGTCCCCTAAAGTAGCCTACCGTTACAGTGTGAAGCAACATTTGATTTTGTGCCATATATCTGTTGGCTTTCTTTGAACATTTTTGAATTCTATACAATTCATAAGCTAATAAATGACACTTATTATTCCATAAAGGCATTTACAGATTGATATATTGCACAAAACAGTGACGATTTCCATATTTTGAGGTTGGTGTCCCCGTCACACGTGAAACCATGTCACTTGTATGTATTATCTTCAGTATTTCATTCAAAATGTCTGACTTTCATTTAGCATGTAATCATACCAATTATTTTATAAAATGAATGAATTGCAAACTGTTTTTGTTTAATCATGCAGATATTTAAGATAAAAGAACAACAACAATAACAGTGATTTTACGTGTAACGAGGACACCTAACTTGGTGTCCCCGTCACATATGAAACAAATGTTTTGATCATGTATGAAGACGATACATTTGATTTTTACGATTCATGTTTGAGTGGACAAACCATTACCACATACTGAAACTGCAAAGAATGCAAAGAGTCATGTACAAAGTTATGCATGTAAAGATGCATTGGCACCCTTATTTATGAATATACCAATGTACAAGTCTGTTCAGGGTTTGCATGTTCAAAGCTACCAGTGAAACGCTGTGCTGGTCAAACAAAACTGATTCCATCAACAAGCAATCACATGATTGTTATCAACACCCTAGTGGTAAATATTTATTGTTCCAGTCTTAAATTTACATACTTGAAGATATGTCGTTTTTCCGAAGAACACTTTATCTTCGATAGTTTTACAGTAAACCTAGCAAAGGTATTTGTATTGCTCCAATTTGCAGTTTTTAGGATGTCTTGAAGGGTAACCGCATGCATGGGCAAAGGCCATAGAAGTGGAATTACTGCGTTAACTGTGAGCATTGTAAATGGAGGGATCTTTTCCTGCATCATGTAAGACGTACATCTTTCATCCATCTAACCAAAGTTGATGTAGTCACATTGTTGTGAGGTTTTCCTAGTAGATATTTATGTCTTCACGTATTGTTCTATCTTCAGTGCGACTTCAGCGTGGAGGGAACACATAAAGTGGGGTTCTCATCAAATTTAAGGATATCCATATTATTGTTCGATACACCTTTTTAGGAGATATTGTTTATTTTTTTTTGACTTGTATATTTCAGGTCAATCCAGTCAGTGAGCAGTTTGCAGCAGTTTTATTCACTTTTCTTTTTAGAAGAGTTAGTCTTTATGATATCCATTATTGACGCGACCCAGCTATTATTAAAAAAAAACTTCAGCAAGAGTTTGGGTGCGCTGAGCGGACAACAAAGCAAATAAAGCCACAAGTTTCTTGCACAAAAGTCAGAGGTGAAAGCTCACTATTTTGTGATAAAGAAATAATATTGATCTAAAACAGTATTCATTCCACCTTTGATTCAGTTCGGGAGGCGTGGTATTAAATAAACCTTTAATCAGACTCATACTATTACTCAGTTGGAAGCCTCAGTTGAAAATAATAATGAATAACGCCCGGCAATATTACAAAATGATACAGAACTGGACAGAGTTCAAATGGGGGATACGTTTGTAGGTGGGCCTATTATTAGGAAAGTGAAAAAATCTCCTTACAATACTACTTGTTGTAAATCAATGGAGCATTTCTTTGACAAGTTATTGCCGTATAAATTTATCGACATGTCAAAAAAGTAAAATACTGAGCAAAACGTTCCAGTTTAATATACGTGAAAATGAAAGATGCCAATTTTTTTTTTCGTAAAATGCACAGTTATTCTACGATTGGTATGCTATTTCTTTAAAACATGCGTAGTAGACCATGACATAGCAAATATTAGAAATATTAATAAATCTGAAAGCAGGCCATTTTCATCACTATTCAGTTTTTTTGCATTTTCGTCACTATGGCCTGTGCCGCGTTCCATTTCATTTTGCCAAGAAATGTGTTTGTCACTGTTCCCTGAGATGACCCAAGCGGCCAGGTGAAGGTTGAGAATCGGTTGTTGTGGTTGAGGTCCTGGGCAATCTTCTGGTAGTTTGATTGGGTTGGCGATGAGCATGTGGAGGTAGTTGTGGGAACTATGGTCGAGCTTTCCACATAGGTGATATAAGAAGGCAAACTGGTAATTGGTCACGTGAGACTTTGTGCTTTGTCCAGAATTCTAGAGAGCAAAGAAAACGATGGGAAAATGTAAGGCGTCATATCTGACCATGACAATGAAAAAATGGCCCAAACTTGGGGATCTGTTTGCCAAGAAACGTATAACAATGTAATTGATGATGTACATGTATATAGGATGCAAAGAAAGCGACGTCTAGGTGTATCGTTCTGGTGACAATTTTGTCTAATTAAGTGTGGTTGAATACTTAAATATTTAGTTAATCCTTTTAGAGAAAGAGAATATGTTATTACATCTTCTACATCAGCAATAAGGGTAGCACACAAATGAAAGTTTCTTTTGACGCATCAATCATGAATATACTTCGCAATGTCACTTAGATGCCAAATGATTCCACTGATTTGGGCATTATATGCAACTTAAGTGCTATTGTCTGATTTGATCAGAACATTGATTTGAACAGCTTTTCAGTATAAGATCACTTACCCTGAATGTAGGAATTGTCTGTTTCTGATGCAGCTCCCCAGCCTGTATTGCTGGCATCTGTGGAAATAACCATATTAATGGATGTATTTTAATGCATCATTTGGCGTTAGAGTTTTAGCTAATTCAAGTTCCCGGAGGTGCAGTTTCCCTTGTGGGAAAGCATCAAAGGTTGAAAAAATCAAACCTATGACTTTGGCAAGTTGACGAATAGTGACAACTTCTCTTGATATAGTTTGAGTTCCTTCAAATTTAAATTTTTTTTCTCGATTTTTGACTGTGGAACACTGATATATAGTCATAGATTTTGAATCAATCTCAGACCCTAGGTAGATAAAATGAGATTGTGGTTTTAAACAAGATTTTTCCTTGTTAACTATATCCAAAGGATGGAAGTAAAAGCCACAAGTTTTGCACTTTCCTCTGCTGATGACGAATGTGTTCAATTTGAGTTGATCGAATAACATTGTGTGCTCTCGTACATACACGAAAAGGGGTTCATTCTTAATTAAAGAATACTGCATTCTTTGCATAAAATAGAACATTAATCGGATGTTTTCTAGATCAGCAAATTTACAATAATTTTGAAACTCTATGGGCTTATCGTTTCAGAAAATTATTTCGTCATTTTTTATATAATATTATATAGGCCTATTAGCGGGATGCTGCGTTTCGCGTGGCACCCGCTAGCTGTGTGGAGGCGTAAAATTTGTATTGTTTGCAGATTTCAAAAGTCGTCTGTTGAAATAATACATAAGAGGTAAAACATAACAAAACCTTGGGCAAATCGGTCAGGGAGCGACTTGATACAATAACCTGACCATACAGACGTTTTCTTCATGCGTCTTAGTCCGACAAACCCCCTAAATATCTGAATTATTCATTAGTTTCTCAAGCACATCAGCTACAGAGGAGAGCCTACCTTTGCAATTACATATAGCACCTGCTATTGAAAACCGGAAGTGGGAACATCAACAATTTTGAGCGAAAACTTGACAGATGATGAATTTGTCATCGTATAACGTTGCTGTGAATCTTAAAAATGATCAGTACGCCCTCTAATCACTTTTTATTTAGAAGGGACATTATACAGTCAGGTTTCGAAACGCATAACGTAAGAATTCGCACTTGCTTCGTGATATTTTTCTGGCTCCAAATATTGGTATTATTAGCGCAATACTATGTGATGTGAGATGTCATGAAAAAAGGTTATGAGGGTTTTCCAGTAATTTGACTAGTATCAAACTATAATGTCTTAATTTGTTTTATTTAGTCGTTAGTCAGAATGTAAGGAAATGCTATCCAGCCCAAGTGTGCATTAAAAAGTTTTATCAAAATGGCGTCATCGTAAGGCATGTGACGTCATCATAAACGTGCATTTTTAAAGTCTCATATTGAGAAAATTATCAGTCCGAATGAGTCAAAATTGCACATGAAGGTAGTCCGATACGTCTGATTTAATATGAATTTATTTCTTTTGACGATAATATATCTCACAGCAGACGCTACAATATATATTAGAAAATTCTTGTATCGTATACTTTGAAATATTGTACCTGCATCGTTTGGTACGTGTTATTGATAAAAAAAAAAGAAGCATAATGCGGAAAAGCCCTATGTTCTATTGCAAACAGACATAGATCTCTAGTTATTTTATTTAAAATATATTCTGTTGTTCTTAAAACGTTGAACTGCATTGAAAAGTGGAGAACGCTACAACAACAAAATGGAGATGATTAAAACATACTTGTAAATGTTGTATGCACTACACAATACATTTAAAGGCCGGTTCATACTCTGCTGTATTGTTATCTCCATTTTTGGTTCTATTTAATTCTGGAAAAAAATTGTATCATTATGCATGACATCGCAGGTAAATATTATTGTTGCAAGGCTGCTTTCTTACATTTAGTAAATTCTTTCGTGTATGTTTTGTTTTATTTTCCGAGCCCTTACGGCGTGGGGCCACAGGGCCAGGGACCCGCTTTAAGGCCCCGGAAAATGTTGGATTCTGGATGCACTGCACGTGATGAAATACACTGAAGTATACTGAAATTTATAAAACCCGAAAGGATGTTTTTTGGTTCAAGTTAAAACAATTGGTTCCACTGGAAGCGGATAAATTTATGTTCATAAAAATATTCACATAGTTCTAAGTCACCAAACGATATAGCTCTCGGTATATTTGCAGTTTTATTTGTTTGTTACAGGGAATGGCAAATATAAAAGACCAAAAGACCAAATGCATCTTTTTGTTTATGATCGGTAGATGGCAAGTTTAAGGCTAGGCAAGGATTTATCGGTCTACTGACTTTTTATGAGGAAAAACTTGCAGAGGGTAAAAAAATTAAAAGCTTTTTTTTTTAAAAACGAAACTACACTGGAATTGGCGTAATTCGAATGACTAGTTTCAATGAAAGCCCGTCCCACTCCTATCAACCTTAGTGAACCTTGCTATTTGTTAATGTTGAGTACCGTGAATGCTAGCAACGTCAATGAAACTTTAATATGAAAAGAAAAACCTTCGGGGGAAATGTATGAACATTTGCCCCTATTGACAGATCGAATGAAAAAATCCTGGCAAGCATTATCAACTTTGCTACAATTGTCATGACCGAGGTTATTGCTTTCGGGTCAAAGCTTCCATCATGGCGAAAACAAAAATATCGATTCTGCACTGCCTGAAGATTTAGAAAATACCACCTCTTGATATTTTACAGTGTTTGTGCAACAAAATAGAAAGCTGCGGCAAAACTGGAAACGAAAAAAACGAAGGAGATATGTGTAGAGCAAGCATAATGTATAGCGTGGCGGCGTAATTTCAACGTCGTAGAACACTGCTGGCTGGATCATTTTTGCCCGGGAGTAGGGGGTGCTGAAGCATATTCCAGCACCCCAGTCCAAAAAGTTGGGGGTGCTGCAGCATCCACAGCACCCCCCGTTCCCGCGGGCTTGATAAGATTTTAACATTTTTAACTTGGAAGAAAAGCGAGTTTTCGGTTCTCACGCCGCGACGAATTTATTGATTCTGTGTTTACCCAAGACATCCCGTACAAAAACAAGCACACATTTTGTATTCATCAATTTGTTTAACATGAGTAACTATCTTAATGTTTTTTAATGTAATTTCACCGCAATTCAGCTTTTGGCTGCCATGGCTAAATAAAATAAACCATTTCAAATCAAATCAAAAATATATAGCGCAGCCAAGCACCAGACTACTCCTCATTTGCTTCATTCATGTGCAAGACTTTTGAACATGAGAAGGATCAAAATGAGAGAGCAGGTAGTGATGGGGGCGTACTGCTCGACACCATGGGGACTAGGTTGGTGCAAAGCAGTCACATATCCGCGCATGTGCAGTTGCAAATAGTGACGGTGACGCCATTTTGAAGTAGTGGTTTTCACATGTTCGTCCCCGCACGAAGTATTGTAAACCTTTACCTATTTTAGGGATGACAAAGGACTCTCGGGCTGTGCTCTTCACGCATAGATTCGTCACAATACTCGGCATTGTCCGCACCAGCCAAACCTATAAATCAACATGTGAAACATATTAATATGCAACTACTGTACTAGAGTATTCGTGTATGCCTCATACTTCTGTATGGGTGTGCTCCGTGCATGGCTAGGATCACTGTTTCCTGTGTCACACATATTGAGAAGATTTTCAACAGAGCTTGTTACCATACTTCTTTAGTGTTGCTAATAATCATTCGTATTTGTGATTCAAAGCTTTTGAACAAGTACTTCTAGGTGTGATTGATTATAATACACTTGGCAAGTATGCGGAGTTTGGGTTATTATTTAGAATAAAAACCATTTAGGCTCAGATTTAAAGTAGCTTATGACTAGCAGCTTATGACGTATTTACAAGTTCACTGATATACGGATCCTTAACAAAGGTACTATACTGATCTTTATTTGATTTAAAACCCAGAAAACTTGCATTTTGGGAAAATTGGAAAGTTGGAAAAAGGAGTGCGTGATTGCCCCTCAAGTTGGCAAAATGAATTTCTTGAGTATATTATGTTAGACTTTGTAAACGAATTTGAAAAAGGTCGCAGATAAAAGTGGAAAACAGATGTACAATGTAATGGCATTGTGTATCCAGTGTGTATTGACGAAACATTGTCTGGTCGGGTTTTCCCCCAAATTCGTCGGCATCCTTCGATCTCGTGAGATCATGGATCTGCGCCTGGAAAGTAGAGACTACATTATCAGCTTGTGCTGGAACATTGCCTACTGTGGCTATAAAGGCCGATACGTGAGTGACAGTCTCTGCCGCACACGGTGCACCTGAAGGGGGTGTCCTGAGGGGCAGCCTGCCGGCTGTTCTTTCTGCGAGCGCGCTTGACCTCGGCAGCCTGAGTCTTCTTAGCCTCCGATCTCGCAAGTCCACCTCGTACCTCCTGTCTCCACCTGACTCAGTCAATGGCCAGCTCCTCCCACCTTTCGACATCAATGTCCACTGACTTCAGGTCTCTTTTGCAGACATCTCTGAAGCGTAGAAGTGGACGTCCACGCGCTCTCTTGCCACTAGCCAGTTCACCATACAGCAGGACCTTTGGGATCCTCCCTTCTGGCATGCGGTAGACATGTCCAAGCCAGCGGAGTCTGCGTTGTTGGAGAAGGGTGACCAGGCTCTGAATGTCAGTCTGGGCAAGGACCTCAGTGTTCGTCACATGGTCGGACCACTTGATGCCAAGAATGCGCCGCAGATTTCGCAGATGGAATGTGTTGAGCCTCTTTTCCTGTCTTGAGTATAGGGCCCAGGATTCACTGCCATAAAGGAGGGTACTGAGAACGCAGGTTCTGTAGACTATATATAAACTATATAGGGGAGGGACCGTCTTCGACTTGTACTTATTCATAATGTTGGAATTCATAAGGGGTCGAAAGTGGGACTTTGTTCAATGTATATCTGGATGAAAAATATTTTCTTTGACTTTTGCAGTTTAAATTTGTATGATCTTAGTATATACTTTAAACATAAATTTTTCATTTTCTGACTTGATTTTCTTCTTACGTGACGAAAAACATAGTTTACCGTGTAACAGGGACACCGACATATGTTAGGTGTGAAATTGTTGACTTTTTGTGCCATAGGCTATTTCTGTTGGTTTGCATTGAAAATGTCTAAAATTTATGTGCTACATAAAGCAGTAAGTTACGTGTGTCTGTTATGAACATTTGAATTTTCAATGACAGGCTTAAAAAATAAACCGCAAATAAGTTACTAGTTTAACGTGTAACAGGGACACCATGATGTCCCCCAAAGTAGCCTACCGTTACAGTGTGAAGCAACATTTGATTTTGTGCCATGTATCTGTTGGCTTTCTTTGAACATTTTTGAATTCTATACAATTCATAAGTTAATAAATGACACTTATTATTCCATAAAGGCATTTACAGATTGCTATATTGCACAAAATAGTGACGATTTCCATATTTGGAGGTTGGTGTCCCCGTCACACGTGAAACCATGTCACTTGTATGTATTATCTTCAGTATTTCATTCAAAATGTCTGACTTTCATTTAGCATGTAATCATACCAATTATTTTATAAAATGAATGAATTGCAAACTGTTTTTGTTTAATCATGCAGATATTTAAGACAAAAGAACAACAACAACAATAACAGTGATTTTACGTGTAACGAGGACACCTAACTTGGTGTCCCCGTCACATATGAAACAATTGTTTTTATCATGTATGAAGAAGATACATTTGATTTTTACGATTCATGTTTGAGTGACAAGGACCAACCATTACCTCATACTGAAACTGCAAAGAATGCAAAGAGTCATGTACAAAGTTATGCATGTACAGATGCATTGGCACCCTTATTTATGAATATACCAATGTACAAGTCTGTTCAGGGTTTGCATGTTCAAAGCTACCAGTGAAACGCTGTGCTGGTCAAACAAAACTGATTCCATCAACAAGCAATCACATGATTGTTATCAACACCCTAGTGGTTAATATTTATTGTTCCAGTCTTAAATTTACATACTTGAAGATAATGTCGTTTTTCCGAAGGACATTTTATCTTCGATAGTTTTACAGTAAACCTAGCAAGGGTATTTGTATTGCTCCAATTTGCAGTTTTTAGGATGTCTTGAAGGGTAACCGCATGCATGGGCAAAGGCCATAGAAGTGGAATTACTGCGTTAACTGTGAACATTGTAAATGGAGGGATCTTTTCCTGCATCATGAAAGACGTACATCTTTCATCCATCTAACCAAAGTTGATGTAGTCACATTGTTGTGAGGTTTTCCTAGTAGATATTTATGTCTTCACGTATTGTTCTATCTTCAGTGCGACTTCAGCGTGGAGGGAACGCATAAAGTGGGGTTCTCATCAAATTTAAGGATATCCATATTATTGTTCCATACACTTTTTAGGAGATATTGTTTATTTTTTTTGACTTGTATATTTCAGGTCAATCCAGTCAGTGAGCAGTTTGCAGCAGTTTTATTCACTTTTCTTTTTAGGAGAGTTAGTCTTTATGATATCCATTATTGACGCGACCCAGCTATTATTAAAAAAAAACTTCATACGATTCTAGCAAGAGTTTGGGTGCGCTGAGCGGACACCAAAGCAAATAAAGCCACAAGTTTCTTGCACAAAAGTCAGAGGTGAAAGCTCACTATTTTGTGATAAAGAAATAATATTAATCTAAAACAGTATCCATTCAACGTTTGATTCGGTTCGGGAGGCGTGGTATTAAATACACCTTTCATCAGACTCATACTATTGCTCAGTTCTTGATCGCCAGGAATTGGCGTTGAAGTTGGAAGCCTCAGTTGAAAATAATAAGAATAACGCCCGGCAATATTGCAAAATGATACAGAACTGGGCAGAGTTCAAATGGGGGTTACGTTTGTAGGTAGGCCTATTATTAGGAAAGTGAAAAAATCTCCTTACAATACTACTTAAATTGTTGCAAATCAATGTAGCATTTCTTTGACAAGTTATTGCCGTATAAATTTATCGACATGTCAAAAAAGTAAAATACTGAGAAAAACGTTCCAGTTTAATATACGTGAAAATGAAAGATGCCAAGTTGTTTTTTCCCCCGTAAAATACACAGTTATTCTACGATTGGTATGCTATTTCTTTAAAACATGCGTAGTAGACCATGACATAGCAAATCTTATAAAAATATTAATACATCTGAAAGCAGGCCATTTTCATCACTATTCAGGTTTTTTTTGCATTTTTCGTCACAATGGCCTGTGCCGAGTTCCATCTCTTTTTGCCAGGAAATGTGTTTGCCACTGTTCCCTGAGATGACCCAAGCGGCCAGGTGTAGGTTGAGAATCGGTTGTTGTGGTTGAGGTCCTGGGCAATCTTCTGGTAGTTTGATTGGGTTGGCGATGAGCATGTGGAGGTAGTTGTGGGAACTATGGTCGAGCTTTCCACATAGATGATATGAGAAGGCAAACTGGTGATTGGTCACGTGAAACTTTGTGCTTTGTCCAGAATTCTAGAGAGCAAAGAAAACGATGGGAAAATGTAAGGCGTCATATTTGGCCATGACAATGAAAAAATGGCCCAAACATGGTGATCTGTTTGCCAAGAAACGTATAACAATGTAATTGATGATGTACATGTATATAGGATGCAAAGAAAGCGACGTCTAGGTGTATCGTTCTGGTGACAATTTTGTCTAATTAAGTGTGATTGAATACTTAAATATTTAGTTAATCCTTTTAGAGAAAGAGAATATGTTATTACATCTTCTACATCAGCAATAAGGGTGGCACATAAATGAAAGTTTCTTTTGACGCATCAATCATGAATATACTTCGCAATGTCACTTAGATGCCAAATGATTCCACTGATTTGGGCATTATATGCAACTTAAGTGCTATTGTCTGATTTGATCAGAACATTGATTTGAACAGCTTTTCAGTATAAGACCACTTACCCTTAATGGATGTATTTTAATGCATCATTTGGCTTTAGAGTTTTAGCAAATACAAGGAGGTGCAGTTTCCCTTGTGGGAAGGCATCAAAGGTTGAAAAAATCAAACCTATGACTTGAGCAAGTTGACGGTTAGTGACAACTTCTCTTGATATAGTTTGAGTTCCTTCAAATTTCAATTTTTCGATTTTTTCTGTGGAACACTGATATATAGTCATAGATTTTGAGTCAATCTCAGACCCTAGGTAGATAAAATGAGATTGTGGTTTTAAACAGGATTTTTCCTTGTTAACTATATCCAAAGGATGGAAGTAAAAGCCACAAGAAAAATAGTATTTTTTGCACTTTCCTCTGCTGATGACGAATGTGTACAATTTGAGTTGATCGAATAACATTGTGTCCTCTCGTACATACACGAAAAGGGGTTTAATCTTAATTAAAGAATACTGCATTCTTTGCATAAAATAGAACATTAATCGGATGTTTTCTAGATCAGCAAATTCTAGATCAACAATCCACAATAATTTTGAAACTCTATGTGCTTATCTTTTTAGAAAATTATTTCGTCATTTTTTATATAATATTATAGAGGCCTATTAGCGGGATGCCGCGTTTCTCGTGGCACCCGCTAGCTGTGTGGAGGCGTAAAATTTGTATTGTTTGCAGATTTAAAAAGTCGTACGTTGAAATAATACATAAGAGGTAAAACATAACAAAACCTTGGGCAAATCGGTCAGGGAGCGACTTGATACAATCATATGACCATACAGACGTTTTCTTCACGCGTCTTCGTCCGACAAACCCCCTAAATATCTGAATTATTCATTAGTTTCTCAAGCACATCAGCTACAGAGGAGAGCCTACCTTTGCAATTACATATAGCACCTGCTATTGAAAACCGGAAGTGGGAACATCCACAATTTTGAGCGAAAACTTGACAGATGATGGATTTGTCATCGTATAACGTTGCTGTGAATCTTAAAAATGATCAGTACGACCTCTAATCACTTTTTTTTAGAAGGGACATTATACAGTCAGTTTTCGAAACGCATAACGTAAGAATTCGCACTTGCTTCGTGATATTTTTCTGGCTCCAAATATTGGTATTATTAGCGCAATACTTTGTGATGTGAGATGTCATGAAAAAGGTTATGAGGTTATCCAGTAATTTGACTAGTATCAAACTATAATGTCTTAATTTTTTTATTTAGTTGTTAGTCAAAATGTAAGGAAATGCTATCCAGCCCAAGTGAAATGTGAACACGCATGATTTTTTATGATTTTTTTTTAAATTTACAATTTGATTGATTGATTGATTGATTGATAAATGGTTTATTAAATCAGCTTTCTCGCCACCTGTAGCGGAATTGTGTGAAGCTGTAACAATATATATCAAGAATGCACTAATTTAAAAATACTAAAAAGTAATCATTACAATTATACTATATAGCCTATTAAGAAATGATAAAGCAAAATTTAAGGACCCCAAAATTGATAAAATTGCAAATCAACAATTACATGTTTAACCATTAAGATGCAGTAAGAAATTGGGTGAGTGGTAGGGTGAAAGGACATATGGTGGGTAGGGAAAGGCTACATTATTCGGGAAGGGAATGGGAATCCACAAAAAAGTTTGGAATATAATTTGGGATATTAGGATGAGGAAGTTTAAAAATCCAAATTATTATTTAACATTTAAAAATCTCAGACACAGTGTACAATGCACAAATAAATAAAAATCTCAAAACATACAATGTAGTTCAGCTGCTGTCAAAAACTACCTTTTACCAATGCACAAATTAAGTCATGGAATTAATTAATCGGATTAAGTACGGGATTGCACTATTTCTGAATCTATTTGTATTGCATCTTGGTTCAGACCCTAGTTTAGACCGGCGTAACACTTTACTCGTGTGAGGTTGTTGGATAAGATGCGCCATGTTCTCATTACACATAATTTTTTTTATAGTTTCTAGCAAATCCATGGCACAGTGATCTACGACGGTCAGTCAATGTTTCTAATTTAACTGAATCAAGTGCACTAATGTAATCATTGTATTCTGCACCTAGAGTTAATTTGAGGACACGCTTTTGTATTTTTTCCAGTTGGTTTCGTTGGTGATTTGAAATTGCACCATTCCAGACAGGAACTGCATTTTCAAGTAGGGGGCGGAGGTACCCTTTATAGACAGTCATTAAATCCTCAATTGGCAGATCATGACCTTTTAAGGCACGTAACATGTGAAAACGGCCATTGGCGCGTTGAAGTGTTTAATTAATATGAGCGTCCCCTTTAAGGTCTTGCTGGATGTGTAACCCTAGCAGTTTGACAGTTTGTGATTGTTCAAGGATGTCATCATTGATGTAAATAACAGGCGATGCTGGGGGCTGCTTCATGAAATTGATTTGCATAGTGGTGCATTTTGTAGGGTTGAGAGACATACACTGTATTGCTGTTTTTTGACCACTGAACTAGGGTATTAACGGTCTCCTGAAGACTAGGTTGTTCATGGGCGAGGCGAGTTTCAACCAAGCTCAAATCGTCCACGTATTTCCAGTGGTGTATTTGGTCACTGGAATTTTGACAGGCATCGTTGATGACAGCAGAGAACACAATAGGGCCTAGTCGTGTCCCCTGAGGAACTCCTGCATACATGGATCTGCAATCAGATGTGATACCCCTATAGCGCACACATTGTTTGCGGTTTGTGAGAAAGTTTGCAATCCATTGAACCAATGATGGGTCCACATTCAGGCTGATCAGTTTCTGTATTGCAATGTTGTGGTCAATTCGGTCGAATGCCTTGCTGTAGTCAGTTAAAACAAGTGTGGATGTTGCTTTTCTGGTTTCAGCATGTTTGTACAGAGTATGCAATAGATCAATCAAACAGTGTGAAGTTGAGAGTCCTTTTCTATTTCCAAACTGTTGATGATCCATGCAAGGTTTCAACTCCTCGACAGTCCACTTAGCAACGAAGCCCTCGAGAATTTTGGCAAAGTGATCAATAAGAGCTATTGGACTCAACTTGTCAACTACTGCAGGAGAGCTTTTGGGGATTGGGACAATGATTGCTCGCTTCCAAACCTCAGGTACACTAACCAGTTCAAACGACGTGTTGAAAATATGAGTTAAAGGCGTGGTCAACTCATATGCAAATTTTCGAATTATGCGTACAGGAATATTATCTGGTCCTCCAGATTTCCCACACTTTATGTGTTTCAGTTCGCGGTACACATCTCAATGTCGAACCCTTGGTGGAGGATACTGGGATGGACGATAGGCTGGTAACTGTGCTGTGTCAATCGGTGGGAGGTCTTCAGCCACAGAAGCAAAGTGATTGTTGATGCTGTTTGCAATTCCAGCTGTGTTGTTTTGGTCAATTCCTGGGACACTAATTGGTTTTTCCTCGCGATGACCATTGGTTAGAAGTTTGATCTGCCGATACCATTCAGCAGGGTTAGATGCTTTCAAGCTTCTAACTCTTACGTTGTAATAGTTATGTTTGGCAATACGTATGGCCATCTTGACCTTGTTTCGTAGCTGTTTCCAGGTGCGGTGATTCTTCGAGTGGAATGCAACTTGTCTTTGTTGAATGAGTTTCTTGACGACAGGAGTCATCCACAGTTTATCACGAGCATGAAATTTAGTTGTGCGCAGTGGGAAATGGTAATCTTTTGCTGAGTTTAATGCTTTGTAGAAAGCATCACGCTGTTCGTTGGGATCCTCAGTCTGCATGACAGGAGCCCAGTCATAATGACATATCCAAGTTCCAAATCGACGAATATCTGAATCACGCAGTGGCCTAGTTGTGCGTGTTTTGGTGGTGTTTTTAGAATGCTGGTAATTTTGGAGCGGAGCCCAGACTATTGTACCATGATCACTGCTGGCTATAGGTGATTTAATTACAGGTTCAGCATAGACGTCGAACAGATTGGAGATAATTTTGTCGAGAATCCTGTTGTCTCTTGTTGGTTGATTGACGACCTGTTTAAACCGTGTGTCGGTGAGGAGCTGACTCAGATTAAGCTGGTTGAAATCCCCGACAATAGCAATACCAGCGTCTGGGTGACTGCTCAAGAGCCTGTCTGTTGTCTCATTAATGTGGTCAAGGAGACGATCTGAAACCGGACTCTGCGGAGGGTAGTAAACAACAGCGACTATGATATGAGACACTGATCTCGGAAGGCGTTTTGGATGAACTTTAATCCACACTATCTCAAGATCCTCTGGAATGTCAACATGAAGCTGTTGTGGGCTTTGATCATGTTTTGCATAGATTGCTACACCTCCTCCCCGTCGAGAGGGGCGACATTTAAAGAACATCGTGTAACCGGGTAGTGACACCAGCTCTGGAAGCAAATCCGGTGTAAACCATGTTTCTGTTATTGCAACGATGTCGAACATGTCTTCAAAAACGACAGCATGCAACTCATCAAATCTATTGTTTAGCGATCGTGCATTGCACAAGAATATTGATGGTAGATGACGACGATGTTGTTGTTGATGAAGTTGAAGTTGAGGGACAACATTGATCTTGATAAGGTCACGTGATATGCCAGTCGGTTTGTTGCTTGACACAGGTTGAATACGGCGGCACTGCAAAACAGGTATTTGCCGTCGAATATGAGTTCCAGCTCTACGCCCTCTATGACAATGTTGTTTGTTGATTCCAGATTCATGTATTGTTTGACGAACCTCCTGATTCAATCATAGATTGGCATTTTTAGCTGTTTTCGGGATAGTCAATAAATTGTCTCGAGAATACTGAAGTTTGGAGGCAGCGTTTGTCATCTTTGTGATTATATCTGCCGATGCATGTACTAAATCATGGGCACCGTTGGTGTCGGAAATACATTTCATTCTGCTTCCAAAATTTAACACTTCCTTTCATTTGATTGACATCAAGCTTGGTACAATTCAAGACCACAATGCAAAAGTGTGCATTGAAAAGTTTTATCAAGATGACGTCATCGTAAGGCATGTGACGTCATCATAAACGTGCATTTTTAAAGTCTCATATTGAGAAAACTATCAGTCCGAATGGGTCAAAATTGCATATGAAGGTAGTCCGATACGTCTGATTTAATATGGATTTATTTCTTTTGACGATAATATATCTCACAGCAGACGCTACATGATATATTAGAAAATTCTTGTATCATATACTTTGAAATATTGTACCTGCATCGTTTGGTACGTGCTATTGATAAAAAAAAAAGCATAATGCGGAAAAGCCCTATGTTCTGTTGCAAACAGACATAGATCTCTAGTTATTTGTTTAGAAAATTCTGTTGTTCTTAACACGTTGAAAACAACAAAATGGAGATGATTAAAACATACTTGTAAATGTTGTATGCACTACACAATACATTTAAAGGCCGGTTCATACTCTGCTGTATTGTTATCTCCATTTTTGGTTCTATTTAATTCTGGAAAAAAATTGTATCATTATGCATGACATCGCATGTAAATATTTTTGTTGCAAGGCTGCTTTCTTACATTTAGTAAATTCCTTCGTGTATGTTTTGAGGAAAAACTTGCAGAGGGTAAACAAATTAATAGCTTTTGTAATTGAAACGAAACTACACTGGAATTGGCGTAAAGAATGACTAGTTTCAATGAAAGCCGTCCCACTCCTATCAATCTTAGTGAACCTTGCTATTTGTTAATGTTGAGTACCGTGAATGCTAGCAACGTCAATGAAACCTTCGGGGGAAAGGTATGAACATTTGCCCCTATTGACAGATCGAATGAAAAAATCCTGGCAAGCATAATCAACTTTGCCACAATTGTCATGGCCGAGGTTATTGCTTTCGGGTCAAAGCTTCCATCATGGCGAAAATATCTTAGACATGTCATGATTTTAGATACCTTGACAAAACTATCGATTCTGCACTGCATGAAGACTTAGAAAATACCTCCTCTTGATATTTTACAGCGTTTGTGCAAGATGTTGGAATTAGCGCCGCGCTTAGCTGCGACAAAACTAGAAACGAACAAAACGAAGGAGATATGTGTAGAGCAAGCATAATGTATAGCGTAGCGGCGCAATTTCATCGTCGAAGAACACTGCTGGCTAGATCATTTTTGCCCGGGGGTAGGGGGTGCTGAAGCATATTCCAGCACCCCAGTCCAAAACGTTGGTGGTGCTGCAGCATCAGTTAGCATGTAATCATACCAATTATTTTATAAAATGAATGAATTTCAAACTTTGTTTTGTTTAATCATGCAGATATTTAAGACAAAAGAACAACAACAATAACAGTGATTTTACGTGTAACGAGGACACCTAACTTGGTGTCCCCGTCACATATGAAACAATTGTTTTTATCATGTATGAAGAAGATACATTTGATTATTACGATTCATGTTTGAGTGACAAGGACAAACCATTACCTCATACTGAAACTGCAAAGAATGCAAAGAGTCATGTACAAAGTTATGCATGTACAGATGCATTGGCACCCTTATTTATGAATATACCAATGTACAAGTCTGTTCAGTGTTTAATCATGCAGATATTTAAGACAAAAGAACAACAACAATAACAGTGATTTTACGTGTAACGAGGACACCTAACTTGGTGTCCCCGTCACATATGAAACAATTGTTTTTATCATGTATGAAGAAGATACATTTGATTTTTACGATTCATGTTTGAGTGACAAGGACAAACCATTACCTCATACTGAAACTGCAAAGAATGCAAAGAGTCATGTACAAAGTTATGCATGTACAGATGCATTGGCACCCTTATTTATGAATATACCAATGTACAAGTCTGTTCAGGGTTTGCATGTTCAAAGCTACCAGTGAAACGCTGTGCTGGTCAAACAAAACTGATTCCATCAACAAGCAATCACATGATTGTTATCAACACCCTAGTGGTTAATATTTTTTGTTCAAGTCTTAAATTTACATACTTGAAGATAATGTCGTTTTTCCGAAGGACAATTGATCTTCGATAGTTTTACAGTGAACCTAGCAAAGCACGTATGTTTCAGCCCCATAGACCGTGCGTGCATTTAGTTCGTCTTCTAACGCATGCGCAATGGTTTCCTCCGCGTCGTCGGCTTGCAAACAGCGGTTGCAGACGACGCACTGAACGATTGTCTGGTTTTCTTGTCTTAAAATGTATACTTCTCAAACGTACTTAAAAGATGATTCAAACCAAAAATTATCAGTAGACCAAGTGAACAAAGATATAAATTGTCTCTACAGTGTGGTAACGGCGCTAAAAACCTTTTCAAATATATAAAAAAACCAATAATTATGGACAAAAAACGTACAAAATGAAAAGGAAAAACACCGTTCGCTTTTGAGTTTGGTTTACACTTAGATCAGCCTTAGTACCATCGGAAAGGATGATAAATTATTTTCATTTTACAGGTGATTTGATGTAAGAAGGAAACCTGTAGCTTATAAAAATCGTCATTTTTCGAGTCAAACCCATTTTGAAAGCTTCGTGCACACATACACTGGTCCAATGCCCTCTTTGATCGTACTTAAAGCTACAGTCCATCATTTGTAATTTGTGCATTTTGTTCGTTTGAAGCAACAAAAGAGTTCAAATCCAATGAAGGATACTAAAGCAACTAACCTGATGAAGTTTCAGCTAAGCTTCAGCTGTACATTCCGAGAAAAACAGCATTCTAAGATCTCAATTTCAAATCAAAAGTTACTAAATCATGTTTTGAATTGCAGCTACACGCGACGTCGCGCACTGATCCGACGAATTATAACAACAGCGCGCGCGTGTGCGTCGTTCCAATACTTGTGCGCGCTGCGCTGAATAACAAAACGAACTACTAATTTAAATTTTCCTACGGTGCTTCTTAAGAATCACCGTTGGAAATGCCTTCTTTCGTTGATTACTTCAAAATGACAGCTTCCCAGAAAGAATAATTTCACAGGGAGTTTAGTTCCCTTACTATCTTTCAACCAAGTTTGTTTTTCAACAATGATTACGCCAGTTACTTTTCGGATGGCTGCAAATGATGGACTCTACCTTTAACTGCATTTCAGGGCTGGGAACCAGTCAGATGTAAATCGTTTCGGTTAAATGTATACATTTCCAATGCGTCGAAAGATTACAAACGGAGCGCCGCGGCGCGCGTGGCGCGTGGCTAGCCATGTTTACGGGCCAGATTCCAGGGTCTGTGTACAGGTACGTGCACACTAACCGTTCAACGAAAAAAACTATAACGTGAGACCTTACTTTTCTCAATGAAACGGTATCCGACTTAAATGATATTTATACATCGCACTTTCCGTGACATCCTTTACCATTTTTCAGTGAAGACAAATTTACAATTACTCGGCAAAACTGCAAAATTATCCTCTAAACTGTCGCCTGTTTTGAATTTGTGACCCAATACTTTCGTACTACACGACACGGAAAAACAAAAAAAAATGCATAAAATACTCTCTGTTTTTTTGCGCTAAGGTTTGCAAAAGTGACTTTGATTGCCTGAAATTCCTGTCCACGTGGAAAGAAAAATTTATCAAAGTACTTCGATCGTGATGTTGACCGATACATCAGTGGGTCAAACTGCGACTGCAGGCATCCATGTTTGCTGATTATCAGTATTTCAGATTTTGAGTGCGCATGCGCGCAAACTAAATGAGCGGCTGAACATTCGTGAAAGGTATTTGCATTGCTCCAATTTGCAGTTTTTAGGATGTCTTGAAGGGTAACCGCATGCATGGGCAAAGGCCATAGAAGTGGAATTACTGCGTTAACTGTGAACATTGTAAATGGAGGGATCTTTTCCTGCATCATGTAAGACGTACATCTTTCATCCATCTAGCCAAAGTTGATGTAGTCACATTGTTGTGAGGTTTCCTAGTAGATATTTATGTCTTCACGTATTGTTCTATCTTCAGTGCGACTTCAGCGTGGAGGGAACGCATAATGTGGGGTTCTCATCAAATTTAAGGATATCCATATTATTGTTCGATACACTTTTTTAGGAGATATTGTTTATTTTTTTGACTTGTATATTTCAGGTCAATCCAGTCAGTGAGCAGTTTGCAGCAGTTTTATTCACTTTTCTTTTTAGGAGAGTTAGTCTTTATGATATCCATTATTGACACGACCCAGCTATTATTAAAAAAAACTTCACATCGATTCTAGCAAGAGTTTGGGTGCGCTGAGCGGACACCAAAGCAAATAAAGCCACAAGTTTCTTGCAACAAAAGTCAGAGGTGAAAGCTCACTATTTTGTGATAAAGAAATAATATTAATCTAAAACAGTATCCATTCCACGTTTGATTCGGTTCGGGAGGCGTAATAATAAACCATTCTTATAAAGCGCATTTTACACGGGGTCCCAATGCGCTGAACAATTAACAGAGGAAAACACTAACATTATATTTCATTTGCAGTGAACAGATGGGTTTTAAGATTAGCTTTGAAAACGTCCAGGGTTGGGGCTTCCTTGATGTGATTGGGTAGTTTGTTCCAGAGGGTTGGGGCTGCAGATGAAAACGCTCGCTGACCGTATGACCTTGTCGATGTTGAGGAGCAGGCGAGCAGGGATTGTGAGCTTGATCGAAGATTTCTACGGGGTTCATATTTATGGATTAATTGCTGGAGGTAAGTAGGGGCGAGACGATGGAGACATTGGTATGTTAGGAGAAGGGTTTTGTAGATTATCCTCCTCTTGACTGGGAGCCAGTGCAGATTACGGAGAATAGGTGATATGGGTTGATGGGGCTTCGAGAGGGTGACTAGTCTTGCAGCTGAGTAGTATTAAATACACCTTTCATCAGACTCATACTATTGCTCAGTTCTTGATCGCCAGGAATTGGCGTTGAAGTTGGAAGCCTCAGTTGAAAATAATAATGAATAACGCCCGGCAATATTACAAAATGATACAGAACTGGACAGAGTTCAAATGGGGGTTACGTTTGTAGGTAGGCCTATTGTTAGGATAGTAAAAAAATCTCCTAACAATACTTCCTGTTGCAAATCAATGGAGCATTTCTTTGACAAGTTATTGCCGTATACATTTATCGACATGTCAAAAAAGTAAAATACTGAGAAAAACGTTCCAGTTTAATATACTTGAAAATGAAAGATGCCAAGTTGTTTTTTTCCCCGTAAAATACACAGTTATTCTACGATTGTTATGCTATTTCTTTAAAACATGCGTAGTAGACCATGACATAGCAAATGTTAGAAATATTAATAAATCTGAAAGCAGGCCAATTTCATCACTATTCAGTTTTTTTGCATTTTTCGTCACTATGGCCTGTGCCGAGTTCCATCTCTTTTTGCCAAGAAATGTGTTTGCCACTGTTCCCTGAGATGACCCAAGCGGCCAGGTGAAGGTTGAGAATCGGTTGTTGTGGTTGAGGTCCTGGGCAATCTTCTGGTAGTTTGATTGGGTTGGCGATGAGCATGTGGAGGTAGTTGTGGGAACTATGGTCGAGCTTTCCACATAGGTGATATAAGAAGGCAAACTGGTAATTGGTCACGTGAGACTTTGTGCTTTGTCCAGAATTCTAGAGAGCAAAGAAAACAATGGGAAAATGTAAGGCGTCATATCTGACCATGACAATGAAAAAATTGCCCAAACATGGGGATCTGTTTGCCAAGAAACGTATAACAATGTAATTTATGATGCACATGTATATAGGATGCGAAGAAAGCGACGTCTAGGTGTATCGTTCTGGTGACAATTTTGTCTAATTAAGTGTGATTGAATACTTAAATATTTAGTTAATCCTTTTAGAGAAAGAGAATATGTTATTACATCTTCTACATCAGCAATAAGGGTAGCACACAAATGAAAGTTTCTTTTGACGCATCAATCATGAATATACTTCGCAATGTCACTTAGATGCCAAATGATTCCACTGATTTGGGCATTATATGCAACTTAAGTGCTATTGTCTGATTTGATCAGAACATTGATTTGAACAGCTTTTCAGTATAAGATCACTTACCCTGAATGTAGGAATTGTCTGTTTCTGATGCAGCTCCCCAGCCTGTATTGCTGGCATCTGTGGAAATAACCATACCAATGGATGTATTTTAATGCATCATTTGGCTTTAGAGTTTCAGCTAATTCAAGATGTGCAGTTTCCGTTGTGGGAAAGCATCAAAGGTTGAAACAATCAAACCTATGACTTGAGCAGGTTGACGGATAGTGACAACTTCTCTTGATATAGTTTGAGTTCCTTCAAATTTCAAATTTTTTTTGCGATTTTTCTCTGTGGAACACTGATATATAGTCATAGATTTTGAGTCAATCTCAGACCCTAGGTAGATAAAATGAGATTGTGGTTTTAAACAAGTTTTTTCCTTGTGAACTATATCCAAAGGATGGAAGTGAAAGCCACAAGAAAAATAGTATTTTTTTGCACTTTCCTCTGCTGATGACGAATGTGTACAATTTGAGTTGATCGAATAACATTGTGTCCTCTCGTACATACACGAAAATGGGTTCAATTTTAATTAAAGAATACTGCATTCTTTGCATAAAATAGAACATTAATTGGATTTTTTTTAGATCAGCAAATTCTAGATCAACAATCCATAATAATTTTGAAACTCTATGGGCTTATCGTTTTAGAAAATTATTTCGTCATTTTTTATATAATATTATATAGGCCTATTAGCGGGATGCCGCGTTTCCCGTGGCACCCGCTAGCTGTGTGGAGGCGTAAAATTTGTATTGTTTGCAGATTTAAAAAGTCGTCTGTTGAAATAATACATAACAAAACATAACAAAACAATAAGGTAAAACATAACAAAACCTTGGGCATATTGGTCAGGGAGCGACTTGATACAATCATCTGACCAGACAGACGTTTTCTTCACGCGTCTTCGTCCGACAAACCCCCTAAATATATGAATTTTTCATTAGTTTCTCAAGCACATCAGCTACAGAGGAGAGCCTAACTTTGCAATTACATTTAGCACCTGCTATTGAAAACCGGAAGTGGGAACATCCACAATTTTGAGCGAAAACTTGACAGATGATGGATTTGTCATCGTATAACGTTGCTGTGCATCTTAAAAATGATCAGTACGCCCTCTATTCACTTTTTTTTTAGAAGGGACATCATACAGTCAGGTTTCGAAACGCATAACGTAAGAATTCGTACGATAGTACTTTGACCCTTTTGCATGTTGACACCAGGTCGGCGTGGTAAACCTTGGTGAAGCAATGTTGCCACATTTTTATCATCAACGGGTTATGTTTTGCGTAATTAAATATAAGTTTTGGAGTGTTTTCATAGCGATAATGCAATATTTAACTATAAGTTTTCCCGGACAATTTCGGGAAATGTGCGTTTGAATTTGTAAAACATAAATTCAATTTGGCGCGGAGTTTGAGAACGACGTACATCCTGGTTTCATTTTGGCAATAACTAGCATTGGATTTCATTTTGCATCATTCAAATAGATGAATGTGCATAATGTTTCATTTAAGGGATTACAAATACGTGATAAGGCTTTCTTTTTGACGGATGCGTTGCCGATTATTACGAATGTGCAATCCAATTCGCAGAAAATCGATTGTCTATTGTGACACAGGCTGAATTGAACATTCGTTTTCATTTGTTACAATTTAAATTCGCATTTTCTGCATTCAATTTCAATAAATTAAACAGGCCTATACAAATCGTGATACAACTTTGATTCATTAATTAATGATTCATTAATTAATCGATATATGCCTTATTGATCATTAATGTGTTTGTTTTTATATACACAAAGGCCTATGTGAAATGTAGGCAAATGAAATGTGAAAATGATATTAATATGATCAATATGAAATCACTCAAAATAATCTTGTAGCCATATTATTGAGACGGTAAAGGGACACATCACTTACATGGGATCTGCATGGGATCTGCATGGGGACTTTTTGAATATTCAAAAATTCAATCATTCAATCAACCATTCCTCAACTGTTACTTTAACACATCAATAAATTCCAATGCTTGACCAGGCATACGTTAAATAACACTGCGAGGGAAATCGGCTGCACATTTAGCGAAAAAGATTGATGATAATTTAAAAGGAAAACAGGATTGCGGATGTGCCTTCGATTTCGCGCTAAAATGAAATGTCAATACACTAAATGCAGTGCACATTCGGGAAATCGTACGCTGATTTTTCACGACTGAATGCACTTTCACGGAAAAAGAATTATCATTTGTTAAATAGAAACAGAGATTTGGAACGTTCATTCTATTTCGCACGAAAACGAATGCTTCTTTTACAAATTCGTGTACACATTTTCCGAAATTGTCCGGGAAAACCTATATTTAAAGTCTCAAAGAAACAACTTTGCCAAAAAAGCAAGCCAAACAGATATATCATTTTTTACTCTATACGTAAGGGATATTGGTCGTAATATATTTGTCCCGGGCATATTTTTCACTGTCATTGCTGGTGATTTTTATCGTGAAATGTACGCTCAATTTAAGTTATGATATTGTTAAGGGCTACTTTTCCCCCTGTTTCTTTCTTTCTTATGCCCCTATTTGTGGGAGGGGTGGTTTTGGGAGTGTAAGTCTTTCAAGACTCCTTGGATATCTAAATGTCAATATGATTAGCATTTTATAATTGAATAGTTGTTTTCAACTTTATTTTACCATCATACAGTGCACATCTAATTGTTGTCTGCCTGGCACCAGTTTCACATCGTAGCATCATGTCAGTTGCCCACCGCGTATCTTGGCTGGTACTCGGCATTCTTCTCGTCTGTCAGGTGCCCGCTGGTTACTCCCAGAACGAGAACGTTCTACGTAAGGTCAAAAGACCCTATCCGGAAAGCTCCAACTGGACAAGTAATTTCAGCATGTTTTCCGTCATGTTTATGCATATAAGAAATCAAGCGAGAAGTGTACTAACACTTCATTTCTTTTAGGCTTATAGGAAAAGCAAATTGCAAGTGATGCACAAATACAACAGTTGGATATATACTTGCCCAATTCAATTAAGTCACAGTTTGGGCAAGTAAGGCTCGAGTACAGGCGAAGAATTGAATGAAATTGCAGAATAGTGTGCAGCATGAAATAATGGTGATAATTGCCCTTCAGCTATAAGGTTTGTAAAACCATCCATAAGAAATTAAGAATAAAATAAAATACTCGCCAATATAATTCTGCCGGTGAAAACAACACTACGATTACATAATGTACACTATCGTAAATTGTGCCATTTGGAAGACACTTTAGCGTCAAAGTTATACCTTTGGGAGACATTTGGAATTAGGGAGACATTTCAGTGTCTCCCTAATGCCTCAGCTCCTATTCAGAGGCAACATTTTATTGTTGCAAATAAGTGGTCCAATTAGTATAAATACTAAAATTCGTGGGGTACGATATGGTAGAATTGGGGTAAGGGGTCAAGAAAGTCGGAAATTGTTTTGTTCACAAGTCTATGGGAATGTCTCCCTAATGCTGTATTTTTCGGTTATATTCCATGTACTTAGTTTTCACTGTTTTAGTCCCCGAACTTCTTGCTGAGAAATAATATTAATAAAAAAAAAAGATCTCCCAAAATGAAAAAAAAAAACATCTCCAAGCCTGAATTATATTATAACAAATCGACTGGTATGATACATACATATATATTTATATATATCTGTAGATGTGTCTGGTTCACTCATGACGTATGGACCCAATGCTTCAGTCATCGACGGCAAGTACTACCGCACTCTAGAACTAATCAATGGTCTACTCTTCGTGGGGGGTAAAGCTCAACTGTTCTCCGTCGACCCTGCAAACCTGCAAATGGTAACAAAATGAATCCGAAGAAGCAAAAAGCAATGGAGAGCAAGCAAGCGAGCCGGACAGCAGGCAAACACGAACACATTTATCAAGACAGCATATATCAAGTGAAGACTCAGATATGCAGTCAGACAGGCAGGCAGGCAGGCAGATAGACAGGCAGGCAAGAATGCAGCAGGTGGCAGGCAGGCAGCAGGCAGCAAGCAGGCAGGCAGTCAGGCAGACAAGAAGGCAGCAGGCTGGCAGCAGGCAGGCAGCAGGCAGGCAGGCAAGCAGGCAGCAGGCAGCAGGAAGCAGGCAGCAGGCAGGCAGCAGGCAGCAGGCAAGCAGGCAAGAAGGCAGGCAGGCAGGCAGCAGGCAGGCAGGCAGGCAGGCAAGCAGGCAGCAGTCAGCAGGCAGCAGGCAGGCAGGCTGGCAGGCAGGCAGCAGGCAGCAGGCAGCAGGCAGGCAGGCTGGCAGGCAGGCAGGCAGGCAGGCAGGCAGGCAAGCAGGCAGGCAGGCAGGCAAGCAGGCAGGCAAGCAGAAGGTAGGCAGAAAGCAGGCAGGCCAGAATGCAGTAGACAGCAGGCAGGCAGCAGGCAGGCAGCAGGCAGGCAGCAGGCAGGCAGGCTGGCAGGCAGGCAGGCAGGCAGGCAGGCAAGCAGGCAGGCAAGCAGCAGGTAGGCAGCAGGCAGGCAGCAGGCAGGCAGGCCAGCAGGCAGCAGGCAGCAGGCAGCAGGCAGGCAGGCAGTCAGGCAGACAAGAAGGCAGCAGGCTGGCAGCAGGCAGGCAGCAGGCAGGCAGGCAAGCAGGCAGCAGGCAGCAGGAAGCAGGCAGCAGGCAAGCAGGCAAGAAGGCAGGCAGGCAGGCAGCAGGCAGGCAGGCAGGCAGGCAGGCAGGCAGGCAGGCAAGCAGGCAGCAGTCAGCAGGCAGCAGGCAGGCAGGCTGGCAAGCAGGCAGCAGGCAGGCAGGCAGGCAGGCAGCAGGCAGGCAGGCAAGCAGGCAGGCAGTCAGCAGGAAGCAGGCAGCAGGCAAGCAGGCAAGAAGGCAGGCAGGCAGGCAGCAGGCAGGCAGGCAGGCAGGCAGGCAGGCAGGCAGGCAAGCAGGCAGCAGTCAGCAGGCAGCAGGCAGGCAGGCTGGCAGGCAGGCAGCAGGCAGGCAGGCAGGCAGGCAGCAGGCAGGCAGGCAGGCAAGCAGGCAGGCAGTCAGCAGGCAGCAGGCAGGCAGGCTGGCAGGCAGGCAGCAGGCAGCAGGCAGCAGGCAGGCAGGCTGGCAGGCAGGCAGGCAGGCAGGCAGGCAGGCAAGCAGGCAGGCAGGCAGGCAAGCAGGCAGGCAAGCAGCAGGTAGGCAGCAGGCAGGCAGGCCAGAAGGCAGTAGACAGCAGGCAGGCAGCAGGCAGGCAGCAGGCAGCAGGCAGGCAGGCTGGCAGGCAGGCAGCAGGCAGCAGGCAGCAGGCAGGCAGGCTGGCAGGCAGGCAGGCAGGCAGGCAGGCAGGCAAGCAGGCAGGCAGGCAGGCAAGCAGGCAGGCAAGCAGCAGGTAGGCAGCAGGCAGGCAGGCCAGAAGGCAGTAGACAGCAGGCAGGCAGCAGGCAGGCAGCAGGCAACAGGCAGGCAGGCAGGCTGGCAGACAGGCAGGCAGGCAGGCAGGCAGGCAAGCAGGCAGGCAAGCAGCAGGTAGGCAGCAGGCAGGCAGCAGGCAGGCAGGCAAGCAGGCAGCAGGCAGCAGGCAGGCAGGCAGTCAGGCAGACAAGAAGGCAGCAGGCAGGCAGGCAGGCAGGCAGCAGGCAGGCAGGCAAGCAGGCAGCAGGCAGCAGGAAGCAGGCAGCAGGCAAGCAGGCAGGCAGGCAGGCAGCAGGCAGGCAGGCAGGCAGGCAGGCAGGCAGGCAAGCAGGAAGCAGTCAGCAGGCAGCAGGCAGGCAGGCTGGCAGGCAGGTAGCAGGCAGCAGGCAGCAGGCAGCAGGCAGGCAGGCTGGCAGGCAGGCAGTCAGCAGGCAGCAGGCAGGCAGGCTGGCAGGCAGGCAGCAGGCAGCAGGCAGCAGGCAGGCAGGTAGGCAGGCAAGCAGGCAGCAGTCAGCAGGCAGCAGGCAGGCAGGCTGGCAGGCAGGCAGCAGGCAGCAGGCAGCAGGCAGGCAGGCTGGCAGGCAGGCAGGCAGGCAAGCAGGCAGGCAGGCAGGCAAGCAGGCAGGCAAGCAGCAGGTAGGCAGCAGGCAGGCAGGCCAGAAGGCAGTAGACAGCAGGCAGGCAGCAGGCAGGCAAGCAGGCAGCAGGCAGCAGGCAAGAAGGCAGCAGACAAGCAGGCAAGCAGGCAGCAGACAAGCAGACAGCAGGCAAGCAAGCGGCAGGCAGCAGGCTGCAGGCAGGCAAGCAGCAGGCAGGCAGGCAGGCAGGCAGGCAGGCAGCAGGCAGGCAGGCCAGAAGGCAGTAGGCAGGCAGGCAGGCAGGCAGGCAGCAGGCAAGCAGACAGCAGGCAAGCAAGCGGCAGGCAGCAGGCTGCAGGCAGCAGGCAGTAGGCAGGCAGCAGGCAGCAGGCTTTAGCTGGCTAGATGGAATACTGCTAAAGATTTCCAATATTAAACCAACTTGTGAAATTGATATACCCTGATCAAATCGATTCGTATTTTTTCAGTGTTTTATCAAGTGATTTTATTTCTTTGAGCAGTCTACTAAGAACCGTCAACACAATGCTACATCCTACACAAAAATATTTACTTTTCGAATAATGTACGACATAATAATATCGCAGTTTCACAAATTAATAGAAAGTGTTTAATTAATGATGTTGGTGAAAGCATTATTTTTGTTTCTAACTTTACAGCGCGATAACGTTTCCATTCCAACCACTTGGAGCAGTTCGTGTGAATTTGTAAGTTTCGCAGAATCTTATAATTTTCATATTCTATAAACATCTGCATTACACCTTCGACCGCGTTACTTAATGTACACTTAAAAATCCCTCTCATGCACACTTTTTTGACAATAGAAGCATTTTGAGTTTTGTTTTAAGATGGCTTATTTGCCTTTACTTTTCATATCTGAAATGATTTTTGCAAAGGTAATATATTAAACTCTTGTACCAATGTCTGCTTCAATGTCGACTGTCTTTTTGTCCCAAATACTTCAAAATCAGTGCATTGTCAAAAGTCCAAATAAAATATGCTCAATGCCCGTTTTTAAGATACTCATCTTTCCTTGAAGCCACGCCTATCCCTCTGACCACTTTGAGTGAATACGAACGGCAACGTATAGGACCATTAAAAATGGTACGCGCACGGGATGCGTATGCAGCTGGAATAAAGTTGCTCGTTAAATCACTACTTATGGTTATTTTACCTGCAACACTATATGGGCAATGTGGCACGTGCATTGCTCATTAAAATGTTCAGATGTATATATGTGGGTTTGGTGAAATAACCACACAACATGACGATAATTATTAAAACTAGCTAGTCCTTTTTTTTTTCGAGCCGCATCGTATCCTGTACAGCACCATATCTATTGGTCCCCATTGTTAATTCGGGCAGAAGATGCATTGAAGTAATTACCGAATAATAAATATTTAAACAAATAGAAAACAACCTCTTTACTTTTTAATATCATCATTCAACAGTATCATTTTGGATGTGTCTTACAGTGCGATAACTACATTCGCGTGATTCAACCTCTCCCCAACGGTGCATTGTTGGAGTGCGGCACGAATATCATATACCCATATTGTCAACAGAGATCAATTGGAGACGTAAGTGCAATATCTGGATGATAATATTAAACACCAATGACAGTCTCGTGATGCGGCTAGCTGGCTGATACAATCAACTCAACTTTTCGAAATTTCAAGTCATACATTAACAAAACCTAAGTCACTATCATGACAACTTCGTTCCCCATGGGCACGAACTTGCTGCGTCATGCCGTCAATCGCTATTCAAAAGTGTGTGTAGGGGGGGGGGACATAGGCCTAGCTTGATCAGAACTTATGCGAGCGCGAAAGCAAAGCCCTCACGGCGTGTAGGTTCAGCGGGCGCTGAAAAAAATACTCTAACAATAAATGAGGCCGAAGCAAAAGTTACTCCAATGAAACTGAGTAGGTCGAGTTGGACATGGAGTTGTGCGAAGCCGCCCCCGTCCTAGTGTTACACCGATTAAACTGAAACAATCAGGAGATACTTGAAAGAAGGTTAAGCCATCTGGTAGCACAACAAATATCGTCCCCCTCTCTTCATCAAGAAATCATGCGGAGAATGGAAGGTAACTCCGGACAATTGCGAAAATGCATCTAATCATCGAAATAGAAGCCTTAATATTTCCATACTGAATTGTAGAAGTATCCGTGGCAAAACTGCATTATTGGAAGCTTTCTTAGAGAATAAACAACAGGACATCCTGATTGGCACTGAGTCATGGCTCGACCCTTCCATTTTTTTCATCTGAGATCTTCCCCGACTACATGCAAGTTTTTAGGAAAGACTGTACCTCCCATGGTGGGGGTGTATTTATTGTTGTGAACAACAGTATCCCATGCTTCGAGAGACTGGATCTTTCTCATCCTGAGACTGAAATGGTGTGAGGCTACGCTCCCGGGCCAGTCTATCTTGATCGGCGGGTTCTATAGACCACCAAATGCAACATCCTTGCCCATTGAACGACTTCATGAATCTTTGAATAAGATCAATGACAACTTCCGGTCTCCATTCGTCATAGTTGGCGGTGACTTTAATATACCAGGTATTGAATGGAGTGATACCACCACTGCCTCTGGAGGAAGTTTGCAGCAAACTCTTATAAATGTCATCAACGACAACCACTTAACCCAACTTGTTACATTTCCGACTAGACGTGACACCAATGGTACCGAAAATACCATGGATCTACTTTGACGAGCCATCCATCGCTGATATCTGCTGTGCAGCCTTATGCCAGTTTTAGTGATCACTACTTCATCAAAGCTAAGCTTGTTACAAAGACTGTTCTTAGCCAAAAAATCACCCCGTAGAGTTCCTTTGTGGAAGAAAGAGGACGAACAAGACCTCAAAGAAAAGCTGCTGTTCTTCAAAATGATTACTTTGATAGAAATCCCTCCAACTGCTCTACCGAAGAAAACTGAACTTGGTTTCGCAATTCCATATGTAGCCTTGTTTCTTCGAATGTTCCTCATAAGGTATTTAGAGGCCGTAACCGCACCCCGTGGTTTACAACATCAAGAGACTCTGCAGTAAAAAAGAAAAACTCTTCAACAAAGCAAAACAGTCTGGGTCCAGCTCTGACTGGGAAAAGTTTACAAAAGGTAGGAAATCAGTTGACACAGTTATTAGAAGTGCCCACAGGCACCATGTTAACAACATACTTATATCCGAAAATCCCAAGGACTTCTGGCGATACATAAGATCAAGAAGGAAGGATAACACTGGAGTCCAAACACTGAAAGTGGATGGAAAATTGCATTCAGAAGACCAATCGAAAGCAGAAGCTCTCTCCAAACAGTTTGATAGTGTTTTTACTCGTGAAATTAGCGATCCAGGTAAACTACCTTCTATGCCACCAAGTCCATATATCCAGATATGACTGCCATCACTGTCACAAAACAGGGTGTGAAGAAGTTGCTACAAACTATTGATGTCTCCAAAGCAATTGGCCCCGACCAGATACCAAATCAAGTTTTGAAGATAGCTGCTGATGAGATTTCACCTATACTCCGGCACAAATTCCAACAGTCACTTGATTCTGGTGATCTACCATTAGACCAGAGAAGGGCAAACATTACCCCGATATATAAAAAAGGACCAACAACAGACCCAGCTAACTATACAGACCAGTACGTGTCTTTAACCTGTGTTTGCTGCAAACTACTTGAGCATATAATTGATAGTAGTCTCATGAAACATCTTTCTGAGTGGAACATCCTTGCAGACAATCAGCATGCCTTCAGAAAAGCTAGATCTTGTGAATTACAACTAATTGTGACAAACCACGACTTGGACCAAGGACATCTGACAGATATGGCAGTTTTAGATTTCTCCAAAGCTTTCGATGTTATGCCACACCATCGCTTGCTCGCAAAACTGGACTACTATGTGGAATTCGTTCTGACACCAAAAAATGGATAGACTCCTTCCTCACCAAAAGGTTTCAACGAGTTGTCGTAAATGGTCAAAAATCTAACTGGGTCCCCGTCCTTAGTGGTGCTCCGCAAGGGACAGTTCTTGGACCTCACCTCTTCCTCCTTCACGTCAACGATATTCATCACAAAGTCTCCAGTACCACCCGTTTATTTGCCGATGATTGTCTAGTGTGCAGATCCATCCAGACACCAGACGACATCCTCATGCTTCAAAAAGACCTGGATACCATGGTAAACTGGGCCGAGACTTGGGGGATGAGATTTAATCCCAAGAAATGTACAACTATGCGCATCACTAGAAATAGATCACCAGGAACTACATTTTACAACAAGATGGGTGTACAGTTAGATGAAACAGACCAGTGTCAGTATTTGGGAATATTCCTCCAAAAGACCTCGGATGGTAGCATGCATCTGCCAGGGCTACAAACATTCTGAATTTCATCAAAAGAAATGTTCATCATGCCTCATCCTCCATCAAAGAGAGGTTGTATTTTACCCTTGTTCGACCTCATCTTGTCTACGCTACGGCAGCATGGGACCTTCACACTTCCAAGAACATCAAAGAACTAAAAAAAAGTCCAGAAGAGAGCTGCAAGGTTCGTTTCAAACACCTATGGACGTGACACTAGCATCTCTGCTATCATGAAAGATCTTAATTGGACACCTTTGGAAGAAAGAAGAAAACAGCATCGCACCTTTTATATTTTTTAAATCCTGAATGGACTAATGGACATTGACTATACCAAATACATCACCCCAAAAACTGGAAGATCACGACGAGGACACAACAGACAGTTCCAACTCCACCAGGTCAAGACCGACACATATGCTTCTTCATTTTTTCTAAGAACGCTTCAACATTGGAATGACCTCCTGGACTCAACAGTGGCGCTTACCAACCCAGACTCCGTTAAGAAAATGCTCTTTGTTACAAAACCTAATCTTGACCACTCTCACTACACCACACCTCCAGTTTAAATTCCCTAGATGGAATATTTCGGAGGATCACCAACCAAGTACCAAGTACCAAGCACCAAGTACCAAGCAAGTACAAAGTACCAAGATGCTCTCAGTCTGTGGTGCGATCTGAGTCAATTTCTGACCACTTCTAACCAGATTCTGTGGGTTTTTTTAGCAAAAGATAATCTTTAAACATCATTTTTCGAGGCTGAAGTCATTGAATCAGCTATTATATTCTGAGCTAAAGGTGTGGGGTTCGGGGCCCGCTTAAGGGCCAGAACATTTTGGATTCTAGATGCTCTCATTGCTCTGTGGTGTGATCTGAGACATTTTTTTTTTTTTTTTTTTTAGACACACGAGTTCAAAAATCTTGGTGGACATTTGATATTGTGTTTCCCATCAAACGGTGTGTGGTGGGGGGGGGGGGGGGGGGGGGGGAGGGGGGGCATGTCCCCCTGGTCCCCCCCCCCCAGGATTGACGCCCATGCATGCCGGTCCCCATCATGCCTTTCGCTATCTTAGTGAAGGAACGCGCACGCAGCCCATGATGTCGAGGCTGCTATTGTGATACAAAATAACATTCTATGGCGCCGATAATAGCCAAGTTTATTAGTTTGGAAGAAGATAGAGGACCGAAAACATTGTTTTGAAATGTTTTTGGGTGTATAATGTGATTTCCTCTGTAACGTCCCATATGTATTGCTCTTAGGGTAAGACATTTCGAATTTTCGATAAATCGAAAACTTCCGGATTGTTTTTTTTTTTTTTTACTCTCCCCTCCTTAATATCAAAGTCGTGATCAAGATCGTTTCTTTCCAGTTGTCAGTAGCATCTGGTCCACGTTTCGATACCACCGTTACTTCTCCCACGTTTATTGCTCCTTATACGTACAATCAGAATTCCACTGGCTGGTTTCTTACTGAAGGTATGTACCACAAAGCCACAAACAGACAATTTTTATTAAATGTAGATTGTAATATTGATTATTAAAAATGCAAAATATAGGTTTTCCCGGGCAAGTTAACAGATTTGGCGTCCAAATTGGCGACCAATCACCCATTTTCGCCAGAATTTGAATGCACGTTGAGATCAACATCCAATTACCTAAAGACAACAATCAATTTCACATTAAAAGCATGCGATTTCACATTTTAATCATGTAATTTCAACAATAGAGCATTCAAATTAAAATTGCACAAACGAGCATCCAAATTCGCCGGAGATTCCAGCTGTGTAAGTTTGGTCATTTGAATTCACCATTAAGCAAGCATATGTAGAAAGTAAGCAAAGTAATTCGAAATAGGTCCATGTCGTTTCGTCGTTTGTTAGAATGAGATGGAGTGATTTTGTGCCATTTTGGAAATATGCAAAACCCACAAGACTCACACAAGACTCTGTCACTACTCTGATCACCATGCAAACTGTTAGATTGAAAGACTAGAAATATCAATATGCCAGCTCGTGGGCGTTACATGAGAATTTCAATTGTAGACCATGCTCGTTTGATGCCCAAGACTATCTTGAACTTGCAGACAATGTTGGCATAAACAGATATCTATTGCCAGGTCAATTGTAGCAACGTATCTGAGATCTGGCAGTCGGGAAAACGTGCCAAGAGGAGGGGCCAGAAACACAACAAGGGACCACGACATGAAGTAGAAATAATCAAAAGATGAAAGAAATGAAAATTAAGACTCGCATCGTATACCTTCGTTGACTTTTATTTTGAATGAAAAAAGTGCTAAATAGAATGCGCGAAAATGAAAACGAAACGAAGAATCTCAAGCAAATAACCTTAACCCAAACCGACTGCTAAATTGAATGATCACTTAAACCGAATGACAAAACTTCAATTTAGGATGTGTTAAACATGAAAATGTCATGTCTTAAAACGAATTTGAACGTCTGAAATCTAATACGGACCAAGGGAATGACAGCAGGGCGCTACTTTGCTTCAAATTGGCCACTATCAAGATGAATTCGAATGCTGTTTTTGCGAAATTGGTCGGGAAAACCTATATAACGGATATTAGGCTAGGCGTATAACGTGTATGTATGAACCCGGCAACTTCAATCACTGTCTTGTAAGGTTTATTTGTACAAGTGGTCAGGCAGCTTACGCCAGCTTTTGGAATGGATGTGGACATTCCGGACAAAAGCGCCAAATTTTCCATACATGCTCCTTATTGACTTAGCTTTCAATTTTTGATAGGAACCAACTTATCCAATAACAATATGGCGGCCATCTTGGATTTTAAAGATTGCTGCCTTTGAAAACCTATTTTTACCCATATCTCATCTTCTTAGCCACTTAAGATTAAAGTTTTGGTGTCTAAACATACATTTTCAGGGTCAAGGAATGCAACTATACCATTAATGACAGTGCCAAATGGTCAGTTTGTACACTATTGTGGCCATCTTTGATTTTAAAGATGGCCGCCAGATAATAATTGCCTTTACTAATATCTCAGCTACTACCCCATATCAAATCACAGTCTAGGTGTCAAAACATACATTTTCAGGTTCAGGAAATACAACTCTTTTTTAGTCAGAAGAGACGAAGATGATTTCAGTTATACACACAAAATAGTCAAAATGAAAGTAACAGCTCTAACAGAATACCGTTGATGTATACTGCAGAAAATAAATGTCATCACTCACACAAAATTACAGTTTAAAAGTGCTCGCTCTAATTCTCGCAGTTGCAACCGCAGAGTTTATTGCACTTAGCAAGATGCACGTCTTGCACCTCATACACTTTGATTCTTGAAGCCACATAAACTATAGTTCACTGCAGGCTTTGGAGGCCACAGGTAACATGGTCCAGACTAGCCTTGACCAAGGCTATCAGCTTGTTGCCATACGAATTTGTTCCCGCTGCCGCACACCGCGCGCGCCGCGACACAATCACAAGTTGTACTTTTCCGTTAGCCCCAACGACCCTTGCGTGTGCTTCGTGTGCATGTACTTACGCCCCACACTTCCGCGAACAGCCGTACAGTAAGTCGAGGACGGCTGTTTGCGGAAGTATGTGTGGGGCGTACGTACATGCACACAAAGCACACGTAAGGGTCGTTGGGGCTAACGGTATAGTACAACTCGTGGTTGTGTCGCGGCGCGCGCGGTGTGCGGTAGCGGGAACAAGCTCGTATGGGAACAAGCTGATAGCCTTGGTCAAGGCTAGGTTCAGACAGGAACTCATTACTGTTTTTGTTCATGTTCGAGTGCCTGGCCCTAAACAGGCTTGTCCCCGTTGCTGAAACATCCCTTATCCCTCAGCAACCGGATTTGCGACATCGCAAGTCAACAACAAGCCAAAAAGCTCTTAATCTGGCACATCAAGCTGAGGATGGGTTTCAAAACGAAAAATAAGTAGACTGTAAACCACTGCCGCCTCCTGAAAAAGATTTTGGATTTGACTCAATACCTCGCATTTACGGATCGGAGCCCTTCTCGAAGACAGATGCTTCTTTGTTGTTCAGAACAAAACAAAAACGCTGTCGACGGCAAGAAAACGTTCTACCTCAAGGCACTGTGCTAGCTCCATTGCTGTACAACGTCTACACATAACAAATCACAATTTAAAAGACCAGGACACTAAGTGTTTCATCTACGCAGACGATCTTTGTGTTACATCTCAAAAGATTCCGGTCGAAGCCATAGAAGCGAAACTTACCTCAGCACTTAGCCGTTTCTATACTATGAGCGCAATCACCTCCGTGCCAATTTCGCTAAGACCTAAGTCTGCTCGTTCCATCTCAGGAACGTTAACCGCGAAGCCAACCGACCCCTTAACATCGAATGGTCCGGAACACCATTGACGCCTTGTAGCCATCCTGTCTACCTAAGGGTGACCCTCCATCGCATCCTGTCATTAAAGTTATCCAAATTTAGTTCCCCGTAACAACATCATAAGGAAATTGAACAACCTCCGAAAGGGGAGCCAAACCACACACCCTAAGATGAACCGTTGTGGCTCCGTGCCATTCTTCAGCAGAGTGCGTGCCCCGTCTGGGAGAGATCAGCCCATACCATGAAATCTGACCCAGCCTTAAACAACATGCAGTTTGATCACTGGATGCTTGAAACCCACCAACACAAGTAATTTGCACCTCTTTGCTGGCATTTCCTCTTCGGATTTCTGAAGGGAAGTTGCCAGCCGAGCTAAGATGTCCAAATATTTATAAATGACGAGTGTCGCCTCCTCCAGGGACGGCAAGCTTCGGCACAAAAGGCTGAAGTCAAGAAAAGCTCCCTTGGCCATGTCCACTCCTTCACAACATCCAGGGAAGTGGCAAGACTCCAACACTGGAAGCAATGACTGGGAGCAAGCGCCCACCGATTGTCATGGTTATACTAAAACAACGGCAGAAAACCTCCCAAGAGGTGCTACATCGAAATGGGTTCAATGGAAAACTATCAGCCGCTTGAGAACCAGGACTAGCCGATCACAGACCCGCCTTAATCGAATGGAGCTACAAAAGTAGTTCAGCTGCATGTAGTTGTGGAGAGGCAGAGTTGTATCACATCATGTAGTGCCAGAGATTTCTACCTGCCTAGGTTCAAAGATGGCATTGACCCAGTAAACTTGACGGTATTGGGCCGATATCTGCTAATTATGGGTTTGTTGTGGCAGTACCATACAGTTTAAACGGAACAAGACCAGAAGCGGGCTAATGCTGGCTTGATTGCGCCAAAACGGTTCCGTGTTGACGGTACAGACACCACAGAGTCGGAATTGGTTCAGTGCTCGCCCTGTTAAGTGGCAAACGGTAATGGTAACACCTTTCAGAGCCTGCATCGGACCAGTGCTGGTCTTTTTAAGGCAAACAATAACAGCAAGACGGCGCACAGCCTGAACCAGGCCATTGCAGGTCCTCTTACGATAAACCATGATGAAAAGACGGTAAAATGCCTGAACCAGGCCAGTGTTGGTCCCTTTATAGGAAACCATAATGGCAAGACGGTACACAACCTGAATGGGACCGGTGTCGGCCCTTTCAAGTCAAACCATAATGGCAAAAAGGTAGAGAACCTGAACTGGGCCAGTTTTGGTCCTTTTACGGCAAACCATATGGCCGCCGTATTAAGTAGGCTATCTGGACAAACTGACCATTTGACACGATCTCAAATACATGTAGTACTAACCCAAATGGTTTAGTTGCATTCCATGACCCGAAAATATATGTTTAGACACCAAGGTTTAGACCCTTAGTGGCTTAAAGATGGAATACACGTATTCGGAGATTTAGGTTTTAAATGGCGGCTATGTTTCAAATACAAGATGGCCACAATACTGTATTTGGACAAACTAACCATTTGACACTATCCCAAATGGTACAGTTGCATTCGTTGACCCTGAAAATGTATGTTCAGACACAATAACTTAAATCCTAAGTGGCTTAGAAGATGAGATATTGGTAGATATAGGATTTCAACGGCCGCCGTCTTTAAAATCCAAGATGGCCGCCATTATTTCATTGGATGAGTTGATCCTATCAAAAATTGAAAGGTAAGGCATTGAGGAGCATGTATGGAACATTTGGCGCTTTTGTCCGGAATGTCCACATCCATTCACTAAGCTGCCTGACTAAAGTTGCATTAGGCCTATTACAATATAAAAAGAGACGTGATGGTGTTTTTTTTGGCGGGCGAGGCGTATGTTTTAGGTTTGGGGTGCTTTCTATTATTTTTTTCTGTTCTGTACTTTTTGTCATCACTCTTTCCATAATGCACTAGAAGAACGGTATTTGTGGGGACCGAAAATGCTATGGGGACAGCAGAAAGTCCCCATAACTCGGTCCTAATTTGCCTAACAATACAAAACGTCCCCATAACGCGGTGTATGCCTACCCACACCCACACACCCACCCACCCACACACATACTCACCCACCCATTTACGTTACCTACCTAGTGTGGAGATCCCTTTGTTTTCGTAAGTTCACAGTCCTGTGCACGCCTTCCACCCATATTTTTTACAAACCCTCAAGTTCATGGCCCACAGCATGCTCAAATACTGAAGATTTTGAGGGCATGCATATCGTGATTTGGCCGGCGTAGGCAATTTCGGACCGATTTACTGGTCTGCAACCTATAAAGAAGCGAGGTTTTAAAAAATTCCCCAAAACCACTTGTACGGCACGAGGAAGGATGGATGACTCATATTTCTTCAAAAAATTGCGAGGAAAAAATCTCTTACTGCGATTTCTGGCCTGAAAACAAGCCCTCTGTTTGCGGCTACCTTGCTGTAGGGCGCCCCAACGGGAGTTAATTGAGTTTTTGCTCCTTCCAACCCCAAATTACCCCCCCCCCCCCTCCGCTCGAAATTGCTGTGATCGGACGACGGTCCTTCAGCCCCATTCAGATTGTGGGCGCATTTGTTGCGGAACCGCCATTGGTGACCCCTTTTGAAACGCTGCCCCCCCCCCAGGTCCCGCCCCCCTGAAAAAAACCACTGTCGTGGAATGTAAAGCGCAGGCGCACACATTTGACAACAAACGATGGAAGGCGCCATTTTGAAATTATAGGTTACATACCAGTAAATAAACTTCCATAGACCCCAATGGTAAATGCTCCCACTTCAGAAACTCTGGGAAAAATACTCACAACTCTTCAAGGTGTTCGAGACACACATCAAATTAAAGCTTATTTCATCATCTTTCATTTTTTTTTCCATTTTTTTGGGGGGTCAACTGATAACTTTTAGGAGAAATTTCCATCCGAAGATGATCACCCCTGAAAATAGTCCTGAAGCCCATCGCAACTTTGAAAAACGATGCCTACACTCAATTGCAAAATAGAGCGCTTTAAGGGCCCCAATTTCATCCAAATTGAACGGAACTGCAAGTTCACAGTCCTGTGCACGGCTTCCACCCATATTTTTTTTACAAACCCTCAAGTTCATGGCCCACAGCATGCTCAAATACTGAAGATTTTGATGCAAATCGTGGGCATGCAAATCGTGATTTGGCCGGCGTAGGCAATTTCGGACCGATTTACTGGACTGCAACCATACCGAGTAAGACGGCTGATAAAGTTAAGAAAAACCTCTAAAAAAATTGTACTGAAAACTCTTTCAACCCATTTTTTTTCTATGATTCCCTTGAATGGTTAGTTTTATTTTGCGACGGATAAACCTAATACCCAAAAAATGCCTTTATAAACCTGTGTTCCAGAGGGGGAAACCTTGTGTGGGCGTGGGCAAGTCAATACAACGTATCTGAAAACTGGTTTATGTGGACCGTTTTGTTCGGAAGTCCACACAGTGAATGTAATGCTTGTCCACAGTTTTCCAGATGTTCAAATGCAATGGGGTGTTCGAACGACAAAAAAGCACATACCCATCCTCCATCCGAAATGCCCGAATTGGTGCAAGTTTTTACTCTCTCAGTTTAATTGTGATACACGTTTAAAATATTTAGTTGGTTGCATACTTTTAGATCTTGAACTGTTTGTTGGAACCAACCTGGAGTTGTCGGCTGGGTCGTTGACCAGACCAGCTATCGTCAAATTGATGCTGCAGCGTGACTCCTCCCAAAATGTGGTTGGTGTTGAGGCGCAACTAACGACTAAATCGGATAATGATAATGTATTGACGGCAGCTGGTAGGTTTAAGCCTAGCTAGACTAAAGAGTAATGAAAATCATTAATGCTTAGTTTGCCTTGTTTTCCTTTGCCCTGTTTTAATTTCATGCATTGCTGGATGACATTTTCAACATAACGACATGAATGCCTCACATTTGCATTTTTTCAACCCATGATCCCTACATTTTCATTTTAGGGGGTCCGCCGACTCCACAGTTTGTAGGAGATCCCATCAGTTACAATGGACGAGTCTACTTCTTTTTCCGCGAGATTGCAGCGGAGTTTATCTCTGAAAGTCTCGTGTATTCAAGAGTCGCAGTGGTGTGTCAGGTACAAATATGTAGTGAATATTATTATTGTGAAGGTATGATAGAATTTGTGGTTTGCATTCTATCAGTGTTGGAGCAAAGGCTTTGACCCTCAAGGCCAAGGCCAAGGCTTTGACCCTCAAGGACAAGGCCAAGGCTTTGACCCTCAAGCCTCGAGGCCAAGGCCAAGGCTTAACCCTCAAGGCCAAGGCCCTGTTTTATAAAATGACCACTGATATCATCTAATTATAGTCACATGAGTGACACATCATCACGCAAGGGCGGATCCAGAACACAATTTGGGAGGGGGGGGGGGCAAAGAAATTTTGGTCCACCCAAAAAGAGTGGATCAAAAAAAATTACGGCTTGGGCTTCGGGGCCCGCTTAAGGGCTCCGAAAAATTTTTGGATTCGAGATGCTCTGTGGTGCGATTTGAGGCAATTTCTGACCATTTTAACCAATGTTTTTTGAGGGAAAGATGATGGTGTACTCATTGCCTGCCTTTATTACGACGTCACATAAAAAAGAAAATGGTTTCGGTTTTTTTTTTGGGGGGGGGGGCATGGCCCCTTTTGGCCCGCCTGGATCCGCCCTTATCATCACGAATTGCTCGTAACGAAGAACAACATTTCTTTAATTGCAACCAACATGCTCGCATAGGCCTACATCTATTAGTGTATAAGTTCAGGTCTTCAATGTGGTTTAAGTAAACAAAATAATGATTTACTTCTATAATGACACACAATTCTCCCAAGTGTAAAAAAAAGGGGATCCAAGAAACTGATTTGGGAAATTTTTATTTGCTGGCCCAACATGGTCAGAAATATCAGCATTATCTAAAACAGATACATGCAAATCTTTAGCACTTATCAGGGAGACATACATGTATACAACCAATCGGATCTATTCCATAGTTATATGCAATTAAAGTGATCATCTCATTAGCCCACAAGTGTACGAATATTTTTGCAGCAAATCTACTACAATGGTAACAAAACGTGATGCTACAAAAGTGGAAGTGTGCCCAACACACAAATCTATAGGGTGCTTCCCTCCTCCATGTAATACGATTAAAATGGTCAGCAAAATTTCGAACAGATTTATCTGGAAAATGCAAAAATGTATGGGCCTTGAAGAGCCTTGACTCAAAATTGCAAGGCTCTGAACCCTCAAGGCCAAGGCCAAGGCCAAGGCTTTTGCCCTCAAGCCTCGAGGCCAAGGCCAAGGCCCTAAAATCCAGCCTTAAGGCAGCCTTAAGGCCAAGGCCCAGCATCAAGGCACTACATCACTGCATTCTATTGTTCAATTCCTCTTTTCGTATTCCCCCTCCCAACATTTCCATTTGCATTTCTCTTCCCTAATTATTAACTCTTGTCCTCCCCTTCGATTGAAGGATCCAGTACTATTGAAAAAAAGTAATGGGCAAAAAGTTATGGACATCAATGTTTAATGACGTTTCGTTATGACTTTTAATCAAAATTGGTATTTCTTTAGAATGATACAGGGGGTCAAGCAAGCACCCAGTTATCGGTCCGCAACATAGTCACCTTTGTGAAAGCCCGACTAACATGTTCTATCGACGGAGCCATCCCCTACCATTACAACGAAATACGTGAGTCATTCTGCTCAGTTTTTCCCTCTCTTATGTTTTCTGTCTTTTGTAAAAAATTTTTTTTTTTTAAAATCTAATAGGTGTTTAGAGATAGGGCGACCAATGAGGGTGTTACAACTGATAATGTAATACCGGTAACCAACGGATAACGTATCACCAACCGATAATATTGTCTAAACATTTACCGATATTGTATCGCTAACCGATAATGTAACAAAATTTGACTGATAGTGTATTAAAATTTGTATCCGATAATGTATCACGTGTTGATTTTCAGTAATGAGCAAGCAACGGATCACATTGAAACTTAATTTTGAAAATATTATCTTTTTAGAGTTTCTACCCAATTTCATCACTGATCTCACGAAGTGGAAAAAACCTCTGAATCTGGAATAAAGTTCATTTCGAGAAAATCACTGTTGAGCTTTATCCTTTTTTTTTACAAACCTTTCGACCACTTTGCGGTAACAGAATTCGGAAACTGTCTGCACTGTCCAATACGTCATGCTCTACTCTTTGGTAATCTATAGTGGTTATTTATCGAAGGAACTTTTTTGCACTTCGTGAGAACACAAATGCATAGATGATTTTTGTCTACCTACTTTGTGCGCACCTTTTCCTAAGCGGTGGGAAATTATTACATTTTGTACAAGCTGATTCGTGTAGATCGACAAATGGTATGATCCTTCTTCTCGCCCTGCTTACAAGGTGACTTTTGCCACGGTGAGAAATAAAGAACTCGGATCTCAGGCTTTTTGACAAATTAATGTTTATTCACGATAAAAAAAAGAAGAAGAAAGTACAAGTAAAATTTTGTTTTAAACTTTGTAATTATGATTTTATTGTTCCTTGACACATGATATAATAATTTGGTTATCAAAACTGAAAACCGAAAATATTATTGTTTTTCCTTTGAGATTTGTTTTGCATTTCGTGAGCACAGCGACGATTTGGTCCCCCGTTATTGGGGACCAAACCGTAATGGGCGCAAACAATAGGACATAAACAAACTTTTGTATATACGTTTTCCATATACATGGGCGTCGCGAGGGGGGAAGGCCCAAGGGGGCGCCGCCCCCCCCCCCCCGGAAATCGTTAAAAAGGGGAAAAAAGAGTTGCGAAGCCATATTGCTGTTCATTTGATGGGGGGGGGGTACTAGGGTAGGGCAAAAGCTCCCTTGCTCACGCTCAGAAAAATGATAAATTGAGAATATAATGAAAAAGGTAAAGAATTTTTGGGGAAAATTTGCTTCCCCCCCCGGAAAAAATCCTGGCGACGCCAATGTTCATATATTGATACATTATCAGTTGATTTTTGATACGCTATCGGTTGATACAGTATCCGTTCTGTGGTGATACGTTATCTGATACAGTTTTTTTTGGTAAATATTTATTATCCGTCAAAACGTGAGACATTATTGTAAACAAATTGTTCTACGCTATCAGTCAATTTTTGTTACATTATCGGTTGTGATAAAATATCGGTCAATTTGTGAAACATTAGCGGTTGGTGATACGTTATCCGTTGGTTACCACATTATCAGTTGTAACAGCGGGTCCCCCTTTCGTTTTCTTCAATTTTTACTTTACAAGCAGAAGCTCGGACGCAACACATGTTAATTGTTATTATTATTAATATTTTTAATTTTCTGAAGGGCTGTGCTAGTCACTTATCTCAAACTCGATGTCTAGGATTTTTTTATCATCTCGCATGATATAACTGTGGTCATTTATGTTTATTTCTTGTCAACAGAGGACATTTACCAGTCAACTGATGATGTCAACGTAGTCTTTGCAATTTTCGCCACACGAGCGTAAGTGCTATTGGAGGACACTTTGTTCAACAGCAAGTTGAGAAAATTCAGATTTTGTAGTCCTTGATGAAGATACAACCAACATATTAAGTAATCATTTCAATCATCTAATTTCAATTCATCTTGCAACAGAGAATCACTGTGCAGTGCTTGATTACTTTTGACCGGATGTTGTTCAATGTTCATTTTGGTCTTGTTTTGTCCTGAATTTGTTGGTACATGTATTATCTTAGACCTGTCGTGGCAAGTTCTGCAGTTTGCGCCTACCGTTTGGATGAGATTGAGGCACTGTTTCTCAACACCGAGAATAAGTTCACGTTTCAGGAGAATAATGGCGAGATTTGGAAGGACGTAGCCACGGACCCCATCACTCCCAGACTAGTAACGGTACGCAATTATTTGTTTTCTGCAACCAAGTATAATCATTGTATCCGTTTTTGAATGTAATGGTTTCCCGACCTACAATGTAGTAAGAGAGTCAGGTGATCATCAGGTCAGGGAGGCGGACTTGCCTACATCTGAAGGAGCACATTGTAATACTTAAAACAGTTGTAAAGTTCACTGAATATTTAAAACCTTGAAAATATGGCTCCCTTTTTTAGTGTTAAGTTTCGCTGATACTTTTTCAATGTTTCAATATTTCGCCGCAGACCCTTTTTAGATAAAGAAGAAATTAAACAATTTATATGGTTATTTCAGTGTCAAAACACAGACAGTTTCAGTTCAGCTACCGTACTAAACATATTAAGACAAGGTCAAATAATGTCGGTGTCGGCTGAGAACAAGCTGCACTACGAGACGGCAGGGGGCGCTCAAAGCAACCCTCTGTTGGTGATAGACGGGGAACGTTTCTCACAGATCGTGGTTGATGAAAACGTCGTCAATTCCATCGATGTCATGTTCATCGGAACGGGTAGGTACACGGCATGTACTGGTTATCGATACATGGTCCTAAAAAGGAATGTTTTATGTATTGTTTTTCACAAAAAGAATCTCCGGTCGAAACTTTCCCGATTTTATTGCCACGCGATTTTTTTCGTGTCGAATTTGAACGAGTTTTAAGATATTATCACGGACGATGGACACATATTTCAAAATATGTAGGTGCTAGGTGGAGTGTTTACATCTAACCCATCGATACGGGAAACCGACAAATTTCAGTTTTCTATGATGAACTCACTCATTTAAGGGCACAAGTGTGAAATCGCACTATGATAAAACAATTGGTTCAGTTATTAATGATAAAATCAATTCGTTAAGAAAATAGTTATCACTGTTCTACAATGTATTTATATTGAAAAATATTTTTTGAATTTTTAATGATAAAATGAATTCATTTTAATAATAAAATTCAATTCGGTTAAGCTTGAACTTTGCGTATACTTTTCACTGTTCCATGACTGATATAGATCTAAAAAGAAAATTTGGTAATTGCTCAGCACTAAAACAGTCCATTGAATGCATGTCTTTAAGGTACTTTTTGTATGTTCTAAAGGACACTAATCGGGACGGTTGCCTTTGTTCGCGTACATTTAGAAGTACATGTGCCACGAAGACGGGTATTTCTTGCTGAACTTCTTTATCGCCCTTATTTCAAAATTACTTCCCCGTCACTTGAATAATTTCACTTAAGTCTTCGCTTTTTAAATTAATTTTCCTTTTGTTCGTTAGGAATGAAGTAGGTAAAGAAGAGTCATTTTTGTAAGTTTCATTCATTTTTTTTTCCTTTGGATGATTTTCACAGAGAATGGGGCTGTGCTCAAGGCGTATTTGAACGCGAACCGATCCGAAGCGAAAGTCGTGGAGGAGATTAGCCTGGATACAGACGGTCGAAAAGTCAGTAGAAAATAATTATAAATAACTCTGAGATTGAAACAAAACCTTTTCTGTTTTTGGTTATTCCTTCATCGTGATTCTCACGTTTCTCAAATTCCTCACGATGTGCCGTTTGAGTTGAGGGGGACATCTGTCCACGGATTTTCTACACAAGGATAAACGACTTCCAAAATTTCTGGTTAGAGGCGTGATCACGGCCTGTGCGCGTATAGTTTGTACACAAGCTCAGATGAGTCGTTTATCCTTGTGTAGAGGATCCGTGATCTGTCATGCCAAATGCTCTATTAACGAAGCAGGATTTGTGACAAAGTTGTTCCAACTCCCCAGATTTTGAAGTTTAAAGTAGTCCAGAATCCCCGAATTTTGGATTGTCCGAGATTCAAAACTTTCAGAAAAATAGTCTCTCAAAATTAGTATTCTCTCTTTCCCATTTCTCCTCCGAGACTATTCCTGACTCATAGTTCCATAGTAATTTTATGCATGACGTATTATAAGCACAAACCGTCTTGAGCCACGACTAATATGATCAATATTTACACGCAGACTCCAGTGTTAACCATGTTGCTGAGTGACTCCGATCAAGCCGTTTTTGTCGGCACCGACATTGGCGTCTACAAGGTACCATTCCAACACTGCCAGGATTTCGCCTCGCGTGTGGCCTGTTTAGTCATTGAAGATCCGTACTGCAGATGGAACGGTACTTCGTGTGTCAACTCTGACGAGGGGTAAGTTACATGTCCTACATTTTTACTCCCACTTTTGTAGATAAAACAAATCATTAATTTCGCCCTTTTCCTGCCTCTTGTTAGCTGTGTTTTGTTCTCCTTTTGTGGAACTGTCAGTTTCATTGAGCTATAGACGAGTCTGGGAAAATATCAAAGCAATGGTGTTGCTGCTTACCTCCTTTTCATTAATATCAAAGCAGGAATGCAAGAAATTCGTACAAGTATCTGGCTTGTAAGCTGGAGTTGAAATGGTTGCCTTGTCTGAGTTTCTCAAAATAGTATTGTATGTGATCTGCGATGTAATGGGACGTCATCACAAAATAAGCCTATGCCTATATGGTAATCCGTCTTCGGGCAGTTAGCATGCACATTGCTTCCGCCATTGAAGGGGGCCTTCGTGAGTATACAGTAATAGTGCTCGGATTGGTCTAATGATTCACAAGAACCTCATGTAGGCTGACTGTCTGTTTTGGTTGAAGTCTATAGCGACGAAACCTATCGAGAAACCCTTGTGCACGTTTGTTAAACAAATCAATACCACGTGGCGGATTATCAGAATAATAGCTGGCACAATGCATTCGCCATTGAAGGGGGCCGCCTCTGTTTGGTCTATCCTGTGAATCGGTCGAGTTCACTTGTATTTCTTGTATATTCACAGGGAGCAGGACTTGGAGACGGGAGCTGACAACACCGAGCCTCCAAGTATGTGTATAGTTTATTTGAAAGTATACATTTTATAGCCACGTAAGAGATTAGCAGAGAGCAGCAACAGCTATTCTGGATGCAGTGTTAATCTTTACACTCCGCATTGTACAGCGCTATTTCATCAAGACTCCTAAATCCCATTTGTCTCTGTTTTTCACCCATTTCCTGGAACAATGGAGCTGTAAACTTCTTAAACTGGAAACGTATTCTTTTAAGTTCTGAATATTCGGTTTAAGTCATCATTCAGTCATGTTATCGGGAGGGATGTAAAGAATAATGATGAAAACGGTCAGTGAAAAAATTGTTTTTACAGCATGAAAACGTTTAGTTATCCACGTGATTTCAGTCTACTGAAGTTTTCCCCAAAATTTCTATAGGCCTATAATACGCCTTTTCTATCACTTGCAGTACAAACCACACAAATGAATAACGTCTAGGCCTATTCATTTTGTGGTCTTGAATGTGTTTTTTTTTTCATGATTCTTTTTCAAAGTGCATAGAAAACTATAAGTTGTCATCAAGTTGTATATGAACCCCCCGGATGAGTGGGAGCAGTAAAATCCATTCAGTATCCGTTGCTTACCCTGTTGGGATTTAAACAGCACACTTTGTTGTATGCCTACTGTAATCTTAGGCATCACAATACACCTGGGACCCAACAGTCAAACGAGGTACCTGAACGTCAAGAACCAACCCATCAACCTGTATCTTTTCGCTGAGGCACCTACGGGTGAAAACCTTCGCGTGGTCAACGACGAAGTCCAGTGCACACCGTGCGCCAGCCTGCCGTACACCGAGCACCGAGCCTCCAGCTCTGGCAAAGAGTTCCTGTCCTTGCTCATCAATGGATCAAATTCTGCGGAGACTACGAACTGCTCCTGTACAGTCGTCTTGGCCATAGACGGAGGCCCTAACAGTTCGGTCAATTTTGATCTCACTGTGGACAATTCTGGTACGTAATTTATGTTGGGCTATTACAGTTGGGTTGTTTGCTAGATGCATGGTTTCTTTGCTTGCTTTCAGAACATTATACAGTCCCCATTACTTTAAAATGAATTCTCTCTGGTTTTCAGGGAGTGAAACTATAGTCTGGTTCCCAGGCTAAAAGATTTTATCTATTTCCGAATCTTCGGTTATTCAAATTTAAATTCAAGTTCATTATCCCGCTAAAAAGCATAGAATCTCAGCTTCCACTGTTATAACATAATATAAAACTGTGCGCCAAACCAATGTATAATACAATATACACTACATCATTAAGTTTTGGAAGCCGTCAGTATCACGTGACCAAAGAGGAGGAATGCCTCCCGTTCTCGAAAATGCCCTAAGTTTGCCGATTGCATTTTGTCGACGCTCGAATTATAGCCTGGGTATATTTTCGGGTATAAAATACGTTTTATTTACCTGCCATGCTTATTAAAAAAGGGGGTATTCCAAAAGTCGGCGTCGTCGCCAATCGGCTTCGCCTGAGGGTTCAACTATAACTCAACATTAGAAAATGAAAAATATCACAGTCTATGATATATAAAGCTATAATGATGCTAGTGATTTTTTTATTTAACCGAAAGTTCTGAACATTCGGAGATTTTAATGATAAATCCCAACCTGAAACAAAATCCAGCTTTAGAAAAAGGGGCATCATGCTCATATTAAACCAAGAGGTCCACCTGGCCTAAGATTCGTCATAAATAATAGTCAGAATCTTTTGGTCGGGGAACCAGACCAAAGAGCAAAGGAAACAGACGATTTCAATCGGGACTCACTCAAATGTTACATTAAAGTGCTTGGAAAAGGAGTGAAAATCTCGATCTATTCGATGGACGGAATTTCACTCGCAAACGTCTTGTCCCTAGTTTGGTTGAAAATGAATTGCTACTCTTCATTGCTTATTTGTAGCTGCTGTAAGTGCAAACGATGCCGAGATCAGCCAACTGGAGAATTTCGACAACGAAATAAGACGATATAAAAGGACCCTGCAAGACTGGCAAACACAGGTGGTAAGTGCATTTACTTTGTGATAGGCCTGCATGCCAATACAGGGTGAGTACAAAAAAAGGAACCCTAAATGACAGCACCATTTCGTAAATGAAGTCTGCATGTAGCGCTTTCAAAATCTTGGATATCAAAGCCCAATTCGTAAGCTTTCTTCTAGCACACGAATTATTCAAATCACTGATGTACTTTTTAAGTTACGGAATTTTAAACGCAACCACTGTTTTACAGTTCTGTCCACGGATCTTTCAGCAAAACGAAAACAATGCACATAAGCTACAGGCATGAACGTGAATTATTATCGTTTTGGTGAAAGAACATTATTGCCTTTTTGTGCTACTTGGACAGAACTTTAAAACGGTGTTTGTGTTTAACATGCTGTAACTTAAAAATTACATATATTAAGTGATTTGAATGATTCGTGTACTAAAATACAGCTCATTAATTGGGAATTTATATCCTAGATTTTGAAAGTGCTGCATACAGAACCTCATTACAAAAATGGTCCTGCTATTTGGGTTTCTGTTTTGTTTTTACTCACCGTGTATAGTCACAAAAACAAACTCAAGCTTGGTCCCAGTGAAAACGGGACAAGGGTTTATACCAGCTTTATGCAGAGGTTAAAATGAGGAAATATGAAATGCGTTGGCCCTATTCAGCTTAATAGAATATATCGCGCATTAAGAAAACAGACCATTTTAAAATAGCGTTTTCAAGTTGATTCCCATCTAGGCCTATGCGAATCCACGGTATGTGATTTGTGGCGATATGACAGCTTTAGCAGTTAAGATATCTGGGCCACGGTTTTGGGAATGTTTTGATTAGTATTTGGTCAATACTAAAACCAGTTAACAATGAAAAGTAAATCTGTCTTTTAAGAAGTTGTTATTTCTGCTTTAATACTGATTTTTTTTCCACAGGGTGAATCATGTGGACTTACCGACGTACAATTGTGCCAAGCAGGACAACCGTAACCATCAACATTACGTTACGTCACAGCATTCCCGTTGACTGATTGGATTTGGCCCCATCACGTGACACGGAACATTTTGTGAATATGTGTGGGTCTGGTTAAAATTGACATTTGTCTGCAGTTTTAAGATACACTACTTAGCTTTTAAAGATCATACGATCGCTTGCATTTTGTTAAGTTTACCGAAGCAACATTTCTCAAAGGCTTAAGTATGACAGATTAATATTACAGCTTACCCGTTGGAGTCAAATTTTTAGAATAAAAAAAGGAGAAAATCTCTACTATAGATTTTGTTTGAGGGGGTTCTCGTATAAAGTTTGATTCCATAGTGTACACTTCTGATTCAGGAGTTGCTGTCTCATGTTTCTTATGTTTTGAATTTCATGCTCTCGTGTAAAACCCCTTGATCGGCACTGGGGACGTGATTTTCATTCACTCGTTAAATACATGAGTATTTAACGAATATTGTCAAATTAAAAAGAATGTGCCCTCGGGCACACTTTTCAAACATCCTGTTGTTTTCTTCCAAACTGTGCTAATTTTACAGGGTAGACTTTCCTCGTACCAGTTCCGGTAATCAGCAAATTCCAAACTTTATTTAAATTCCGAACTTCAAATAAATAAAGACAATATTTGAGAGTAAAATGTCGAACATTGGCAGCAACATTCTTTTTTTATACAAAGGAAGTTGGATTCAGAAAATGACGGGGATTAAGCATTTTGAGATTTTTTTTTCTCCATTTTATAATCGTAAGTGACTGTCAAAAAGGTTTAAAACCTCATGCATGAGGACTTAGTCGTTTAAACCAATCTCAATTTATATTAGTTGTTTATTGTATAACTCAGTATACATGGTGATTGTTTTTTTTTTTAAACATTATGCAGTGCGTATCGATGTATAATAGCTTTTCAATTCTTTAATGGTGTGTTTGTAAAAGAGAACGAGGTTAGAAGTAATTTGCCGTAGAGAACAAACACATTTAAACCAGTTCCTAACTTATCATACATAATAGTTGAACGTTGTTATTTAACCCAGTATATAGGGCCTAGGTGGTTGTATTTTTGTTATATTATACAATGCGTATCATATATCATAACTTTTTAACTGTTCAGTGGTGTATTTTGCTAAAATAATGTTTAAAATCTTATGAGAACTATTTGTTAGCCATAATTATCAACATTTTCAGTATGCTGGAGTGGGGGTTACCGACCCATGTACGCTTTTGAAATTTTGTAAAACTGCCGATCAATGGTTTTCAGTATTTTTTTTGTAATGGGCTTTCAGACGCTTCTGTGGTAAACAAATGCGAGTGTACAATTAACTTTGGCCGTGTTAGACTCAAGCGAGGCTGGCGTTGCAAGAAGTCTTGCATGAAAGTCTTGCAATGAAATCGATCCAAATTATCCCTGCCAGAGATTAAAAATGCGACACCGGAAAATGCAACGCCGATGGCACACATTGACAACACCATACTTTTGGTCAATTTTCGGGACAGACAGACAGACAGACCACCAAGTGACATGTAGAATCTCCTGCCAGAGCTGTTCAGATCTGATACATTAAGTTCACAAACATCGCCTGCAGTTAAACTAAATGTGCCAAATAGCAGCACATTTAAATTACACAATTCCAGGGGTAAGATCGCGCAAGGCATGATTGGAACGAACATGGCACAGCAAGATCGTACCCACGGGGAACGAGGTTACTTTTCATCCACCACTTTATGTATAGGGATGGTTTGCCTGCGCCGAACGACATCTTTAAGACGTTCCATAACTAATCGCGACGCTGTGGGTGAACTGTTCGTTCCAGGATATCTTTATAAACATTTTGTAAAAGTACTATTTGAGAGAGGTTAGAGCCAGGGGGGTCTGCCAAAAAGAATACGTTTTGAAAATGATAACAGATGACCCAAGTTAACAGTTTGAGGTGCAGAACATACTCGTTGAAACCAATCTCAACTTTTTGTCTGTATATAATGGGCAGGTTGAACGTTGTTTAACGCAGAATGCATGGTGACGGTATTTTTCGTTACAATACAATACCAGTATGTAAATTATACATAGCTTTTTTGTGTTGTATTAATTTTGTAAGATTATGTTTGACGTTCTCATTCCGCTGTACATGTGAAGTTAATTATTTACGCAGGATTGAATAAGTGAAATAAAGAACAGAACGTAAATGGAACAGGATTTTAGGACAGTTTTTGAAAAGCAGGCATGCCAGTATGTCAAGTATATGTTGATGGGTGAGTGCAGCTTACCGATTTCAGTTCTTGGCATGTAAGTACATTTTGCTTTTAATTTTTTGACAATTGTCGAACTTATCGTTTCATTACTTACTTTGCAGCAAGGGGAACTATATACATGACGCTTGATTTTAATTTTAAAATGCGTGCCCCGTGCTCTTCCAAATGTAAAATTTTCAAAATGTGTGTTTTATTTTAACGAAACAAAAACGTTTCCCCTGATTTCGGGTATGCGACCCTCTTGGGAAGGGCTTTCATTTTGTGCACGACTGACGAAGACAGCCGGATAATCTGGCCGCAAATAGGGCTAATTAAACGTCTGCGGATTTTTTTCGATGTCGCGTACAAAAGTGATTAAAGGTTTTTTTTTTATGGCTATAAAAGAAAGTAACAATAATGATAAAACCCCAAAAGGGCTGGTACATCTATGATTTTTTCGAGGTTAAACTCCAATGCAGCACGTTTAACATGGAAATTAAACCAAAATACTCAACAATTGCTGAACAATATGAAACCACAGTTTTATTCGGTTTTGTATCATCATCATATGAGGGATCGAAGCTGGGGGAGCTGTCTCAACCGCGAACTTCAAGATGAAGTTCGCGGTTGAGACAGCTCCCCCCCCCCCCCGTCTGCTCAGTGGCTTATCCAGGATTTTGTCGGGGGGGGGGGGGGGCAAAGGGCCAGTGGCGTATCCAGAGGTATGCAATTTGTAGTATGCATAATAATGGTCAGTTTTCAAGAGCGCCCCCATTTGAATGGTGGGTACCAGCCCCCTCCCCCCTCCCCCCTTTTTGATTTTACGGAGGCCAAGTGTCTACATTTCGGCGCGGATGTGCGGTTCCCCCCCCCCCCCCCCGACATCCAGTGGATACGCCAGGGTGATTTTCAAGATCGAAAAGCGTTACGGCATTATTTTTTCCTGTCCAATTATTAACATTTCATCAATTTTAAGGGAATTAAGGGGATTAGAATCGTCAATTATAGTCAATTTCATTCCACTTCGGTTGCATTAGGCCTACTAAAAAAAGTTGCTTTTAAATAGACATTTCCGGCAACTTTCACTTTCAGGTTTTTTAATTCCTGGGGGGGGGGGGGGGGGGGGGGGGTGGGAGGCGGGTGTGCAGAGGGGGCACGGGGGGGGGGGGGGGGGGGGTTCGCTGGGAATTTATGGGGGCTCACGTGTTCAGTGCGCCGCCAGGATCGATCCTCTGGCTATATGCAATCCAAGAGGCAGTCGATCAGACGTACCGCGACACAATAATAATTGTCCACAAAGGCGCCCCCGTCGCCAAGGGCGGATCCGGGGGGGGGGGAGGGGGGGGGGAGGGGGGGGGCGGAGGGGGGGGAGGGGGGGGCAAAGGGGACACACTATAATAAAAAAAAAAAACATAACATGCTAATTCCAATTAACCGTCTCTACATACATACCCGGCTCATCAGCCCCGCCCTTGGCGACGGGGGCGCCGTAGTGGACGTACAATTATTATTATTGATGAACCCTAGCGTGGCGCGGCCCCCAACGTGGTGCACTTTGATATTTCGCCTGTAGCGCCTAGCTAGAGCAAAAAAAATTAACTGAAATTTCACAGAAAGTGAAATTTCATCAAGTTCTAAAACACTTCCGTTCATAAATCACGAGTTTATCTTCCCGTTACAAAGCTATAGAAGAAAAATATATTTCCGCGCGATTTTTCGGGTTTTTTTTTCGAAGTGCCAGTGAACCCTTTGAAAATGTCCCCTCAAAATAGAAAATAATTTGCTGATAAACTTTCATTTGGTTATGTAAGTAGAGATAATAATTGTTTATTAGAATGTATCAATTTCACAGAAATTCTTAAATGTTAATGTGGCATTTTCCGAGAATTCGCCACGTTGCAGCCGATTTGTGCCCAATTTCCGGACACCATGCACCGTTTTTGAATTTCGGATTAAATTTCATGAAACCGAAATAGTTCACAGAGGTTAAATAGCAAGCATTAATAAGGTAAAAGTACCAGTATTTCACTGAATGGTTTTGAAGTTTGTCAACAAAGAAGTTTGGCCACAACATTTTGATAGGCGCATCAACACAGCTCGATCCTGCAGTCGACGTCCTATCCCACGCACGGCAAACTTTAAAAATAGCGATCCAGGCCCAGGCCCAAATAAATAAACATTTCCGGCGCCGCTATATAATGCAATGATATATCCTCGATCCTCCATAATCTGCGCAGGTAATTCGCTTGCAACGGGCGCGCAGTTATCACACACAAATTGAAGGTGAGTGCGTAGAAATAGGACCGCGTAGCTTTATTGTTGATGTACCCTAACGTGGCGCGGCCCCCAACGTGGCGCACTTTGATTTTTCGCCTGTAGCGCCTAGCTAGAGCAAAAGTTTTAACTGAAATTTCACAAAAAGTGAAATTTAATCAAGTTCTAAACACCCCTGTTCATAAATCTCGAGTTTATTTACCCGTAACAAAGTTAAAAAATTAATTTTGGCGTGTTTCCGATTTTTTTATATTTTCAAGTGCGAAGTGAACCCTTTGAAAATGAATTTTCTGACAAACATCTGGACAGGTATGTAAGTAGAGATAATAATTATTTATCAGAATTTATCCAGTTTACAGAAATTCTTAAATGTTAATTTGGAATTTTCCGAGATTTATTCAAGTGCGCCACGTTAGGGAACACCCCGCCAATTTCTGCCCAATTTCCGGACGCCACCGTTGTTGAACTTCGGATTAAATTTTATGGAACCGAAATTGTTCACAGAGGTTAAATAGCAAGCATTAATAAAGTAAAAGTACCAGTATTTTACTGCATGAATTTGAGGTTTGTCAACAAAGAGGTTTGGCAACACTACCGAGGAAAGTCGGGTAAGCTTCGAAGTGCGCCACGTTAGGGAACACGACTATATAGGGGGTCTAACGATATATATATTTTTTAATTCAGGGCCTATCAAATGTGACATCTTCAAACCATATAGTTGTAGGTTCTGATATTAAAAACACACTTTTATCCAAGCACGCACGATCAGGACATTTTGTCCATCATGTACATGTACATGTACTTGATGACTATATAGGGTGCAGACCAGTAAATCGGTCCGAAATTGCCTGCGCCGGCCAAATCACGATTTGCATGCCCTCAAAATCTTCGGTATTTGAGCATGCTGTGGGCCATGAACTTGAGGGATTGTAAAAAATATGGGTGGAAGCCGTGCACAGGACTGGGAGCTTGCAGTTCTGTGTAATTTTGATGTAATTTGGACCCTAAAAGCGCTCTATTTTGCAATGGAGTGTAGGCATCGTTTTTCAAAATGGCGATGGGCTTCAGGACTATTTTCAGGGGTGATCATCTTCAGATGGAAATTTCTCCTAAAAGTCATCAGTTGACCCCCCAAAAATTGAAAAGAAAATGAAAGATGATGAAATAAGCTTTAATTTGATGTGTGTCTCGAACACCTTGGAGAGTTGTGAGTATTTTTCCCGAATTTTTGAAGTGGGAGCATTTACGGCATTGGGGTCTATGGACGTTTATTTACTGGTCTGCTACCATTATTACACAGAACACGTGGCATGGGGAACGTCATCATTTATACTCATTCTTTTTTAATAATAATAACTAGCGGGATGCCGCGCTTCGCGCGGCACCCGCTAGATGGGTAGAGTTTACTGTTTCGTAATAATTACTGTATATGGTGGTGTACCCTAACGTGGCGCACTTCGAAGCATACCCAAATTTCCTCGTGTAGTGTTGCCAAACCTCTTTGTTGACAAACCTCAAATTCATGCAGTGAAATACTGGTACTTTTACCTTATTAATGCTTGCTGTTTAACCTCTGTGAACAATTTCGGTTTCATAAAATTTAAGCCGAAATTAAAAAACGGTGGCGTCCGGAAATTGGGCACAATTTGGCGGAGTGTTCCCTAACGTGGCGCACTTAAATAAATCTCGGAAAATTCCAAATTAACATTTAAGAATTTCTGAAAACTTGATAAATTCTGATAAATCATTATTATCTCTACTTACATACCCAGCCAGATGTTTGTCACAAAATTATTTTCTTATTTTTCCGGGCATTTTCAAAGGGTTCACTTTGCACTTGAAAATAAAATCGGAAAATCACGCCAAAATAAGTTTTTCTTTTAACTTTGTAGCGGGTAAATAAATTCGCGATTTATGAACGGCAGTGTTTATAACTTGATGAAATTTCACTTTCTGTGAAATTTCAGTTAAAACCTTTGCTCTAGCTAGGCGCTACAGGCGAAAAATCAAAGTGCGCCACGTTAGGGGCCGCGCCACGTTAGGGTACATCAACAATACAATGAAATCTCGATAATTTAAACTCTAATAACTCCAAACAACTGTTCTTCTCAGAACTAATATCTTCTAAGCAGTAGTTATTACCACATGGTGTTACCGCAAAACCGAAACGATACCGCTACCCCACCAACTGTTAAGTCAAATAAAGAATCATACCCTCTGCTGCACGCGAGGCGCGAGCCTATTTGGACTCGCCATCAGTCTCGCCTAATTTGTATTTGCGTTCAACGTGCGCGTACATAACGTTTCCTGCGGAGATTGTGCGAGGGTCCAGGACATATTGTCAATATAGGGGAAGGGGCTAGCTAGGGTGAAGGGTGCTAAACGGAACGTCCAATTTCCGTAAAACCCGTCGACCATGTCACCAATATTTCCGGGGATGGGGAGAAACATTTCCAGGGATGGGGAGAAATGGTTTTTGTTATAGAGGGGAGATGGTGATATTGAAATCGCTGATATTGTGGAGGTTTATGTTTGTGCCGGGATTTATACCGTTTAAATGTTTTAAATTGCGCGCCGATTAGGAAGGTCTTGCTGTCAACAGTTGAATGAAATTAAGTATTCATTGCCGACCGATTGTCTCATGCGGTGTCGTATTATATAAAGCTAATAAATAATGGTGTGCTGGAATATTGTCCAGTCAATTTGAACATTGAATTTTCAAGGTGCCAAACCATTAAGGACGTAGGCCTATACACCAACTGTACAATTAGGTAATTTAGATGAAACGCAGTTTGATCTTGGCCGATACAACGTCGTATCCATCGTTCTCACTACAGAGGAGAGGAGGGGCAGCCAGTGGGGGTGGGGGTTGGATATTGTGTGGGCGTCGCCAGGATTTTTTCTAGAGGGGGGCAAAACATACGTTTGCCCACAAAATGCCTGTTTTTCTCAACACATTCTCGATTTATCAGTTTTAGAGGGGGGCAGGGACATTTTGCTCCCCCCAACCCATTAAATTTACACCACTATGACTTCGCGCCTCTTTTCTTTTTTTTTTGCTTTTCCACCCATGCCTATTTATGTTACACCTGTGAATGGTCACTTATATTTCCGGGGAAGTGGGCAACAATTTATATTTGTTATGGTGAAGAGGGTGTTTCTTATGTATTAAGTTAATGTCATTATAGCAGTTGGTGTTTTTATTATGGTGATGGGGTTGTACAGCAAAGTATCGTAACACGTTTATTTGCAGAAGAGAGTAAAACTAAAAGAAAGGACATATTGGAGCACTTCATAATTATGTCAAGCACCACATGTTAAATGTATTTATTACAAAACTGTGAAAATGAAATCAGGTATACACAATTTTTTTATTAATAATGTATTTGCATTCATTACTGTACAGGGTAGTTCTTCGACAAAACATAGGGGATATAACTGTAGTCAGTTTTCGGAGCAATGTTCGCAAGGGACGTCGGTCCAGGCTTGTTTACCATAGGCACAGACATTCCATGAAAGACTTTCAAGCAAGACGGCCAAAGGTTATTGTGCAATTGCAGTTTTTTGTGTTAAAAGCTGTAATCATAAATAATGACAGTGGCATTGTAAGTTACAGGACAACATTTTTTTAATGAGTGTTGGTGAAAACTCATGAGAAACGGAGGGGTATGCGATCATGAATATTTTGTTGTGAAATTTTAAGAGTGATTATGTAATTTGGTAATCAAAGACATTGTTTTGTTATCAAATAAGTTTGCCAGGATCGACACAGTCTGCTTGGCCAGTAATTATCGGGTAATCGTTCCATCATTATTCTTGGGTACAACTAAGCCAAGGATATGATTTTAAAAAAGGATGGACATCAAACAGCAGAAAAGAGTGATTTTTTTTGCACTATTTCATGACTTCTAAAAATAAAATTATGGCTAGAAGGAAAATGTGTTTTGAATGGGTAAAGAGAAAAAGCAGGAATCTTGCAGTTGAACTGGAAGGAATAGGTGTCTTCGTCTTGAGTTGAGATTCTTGCTTTAGGAACTGGTTGAAGCATGCACTGGAGCATGCTTGGAGCTGGTCATGTGATGTGGGTGTCATCGGGAGTCCTGTGTAAAGGAGTTAGAAAGAAAAGAATAACGACTAAGGTGAAGAAAACTTGCAATACCCCATTTATGCAGGAATTATGCACTACTGAAGTACTAACCAAACATGCCAAACAACGAAACATGTCTTATATGTTGTATTTTTGTGACCCCCCCCCCCCCCCCCCCCCCCCGCATATGATTTTATCTCAGCAGAACAGCAGAGACACTGAACAGTCATCAATGTATTAGTTTCCTCTTTATCCTGCTTGGGTTCATGTCTGTTGTCGAGTCATGTGATTTTCTGCCAGAGTGTATTCTCTTAGATCCACTATTCTAACTGTGTTGGTTTCAGGTTTTAGTCTTTGCCTGTATTTTTTTATTTTTGGCCTGAGGTTTGAACTTGATCACGTCTTTAATTTTGATTTGAGGGTTTCTTTATTAAGTTGGTTATTGGTCTTTGATTTGCAGTAAATTAATTTTGTTTTGCCTATGACTATGAAAGCCATTTCTTTAAAGGAAGTTTTTAGTATGATTTGCCGTGTTCTAAGATTACCACAAAGATTTAGTTTGCATCATTTGTATGGAATGAATGTACATTTCATTTTCATGGCCTATATACAAATGCAGCAGTTTTGTTGTAGCTAGTACTGAGTAGTAGTAGTAGGCCTAGGCTTAGGACTATAACAAACTAAAGCAAATTCCAACAATAAACTACCAACAAAGCCCAATTGTGAAATCAAAAGTTGACAAAGTTCTACAAACATGTTCGGGTACATGTTCCAAGTGAGGCCTGTAGTTGCGCGAGGTCATGCAGCGTGCAGTAAATTGGCCACATTAAGCCTAGCTAAGTAAACACACGGCCAAACTCGGGCCGAGGCCTTCCCCCGTACAACCCTCCCCGTACAACCCTCCCCGTACTACCACCAGACTACGCCATCATTGGACACTCACAACTTCACACTTTTCACAAACAACAATGATTCTCAATGCCAGTGGCGTTCGAAAGAATACCACTTTTCACAAACAAAAATACATATCAATTATCATAAATGAGACTTACCGTTCAAAGAGAAAACTGGAGCAAGGAGGAACAGATACATCAACCATGTCAGCAATGCTGTGCTGTTGCATGCGCTGCATGCTCACAACGAACGTACATGTATACGTGGCACGTCAATTATTCGGCCCGTACGCTGCATGCTCATAAACGAACGTATACGACGTGGCACGTCAATTATCCGGCCCGTACGCAAGATGGCCGGCGCGGCCGGCTCAATGGGGAAGGGAATTATGGGAAATAGGGTGGAAATAGCCGGGCCCCGTTCCGCATTCCCCGCAGCCAACAGGCGCGATGGGGACGGGAGACCGGTCGGGAAAATGGCAGCGCCCCCCAATCATTTTCGTGATTGTAGTATAGATAGTGCGTCTAGTTCCCTAAACACATAATACTCTTTGAACAGTGACATCAGATTAACAGACTAAATAAACCCACAGATCTAAGCTTCAAAGTGACCGTTTTAGCCGATTTTCGGCTAACATTGACGATTTTTTTGTTAAAAAACGAGTTTGACAGAAAATTTGACAGGATGGATTTTTTGGAAGATTCCTGGCAGAATTCTGCAAAAATGGTTATTTGACATATAAAAACAGCAAATTTGCAAAAAAGGTACATTTGTTTACAAAAGCTTCAATCTTATCAAACAAACCCTTGCAAAAATAGGACAAGTTGCTGGTCTAGGTGCTGAGGTGCACTGGGAACCGGATTTCGTCGTGACGCAACCGCGTTTTGCCTGAATAATTTATGCAATTTCATATGTGGCTAAAGATTGTTTATAATGCAATTTAAAAATTAATTAAGTCAATATTACAACATCTGCATGTGATTGTAAGTGTTTATAGTGTATTTCGAGTAATTCTGGGGAATTTGGCAGATTTTTGATAAATCTGACAGATTTTTGAAGTGCATTTAGCAGAACTTAGTCATGGCCTTACGGTCACCCTGCTAAGCTTCGAGTTCGCTGATTCCAACTCGCACTATACATCAGATGTGTATGTACTCGCAGGATTTGTGTCGAAGAACATGAAGTGTAAGTATTTTTCACGATTTTCAGGTATGAGCCTTGTTTAATATTGTAGGTTAGGGCATGCTACATTTTTTTACACACTACATGAGTACATTCAGTGGAGAACTTATGCCATGATTATTAGTCCGAGTAACTTGGACCCAACTTATCGCCTTTTTTAACATTTGGACATGGTCTGGCGATAGTAAGGTCCAAGCTAATACCGAGACCTAGACAACACAGTCCCAAAAACCAACATTTTCCAACAAAAAACATCAGATTTCGCCTTCAAAACGGCCTCCAAATTACTAGATATGTCACCTGAGGTACAAGTAGACATAGATGATTAAGATGGTTGTACTTAAGTTTACTTACGATCCGGAAAAAAGTGAAATGTCCAAATGTTAAAAAAGGCGATAAGTTGGGCCAAGTTACTCGGACTACATGATTATATGGATTGTGCTGCACATTTTTGTGTTTCCAGTAATCCTTACTTTTAGGACCCTGTTCCCATATAGGGAGGGAAAGACTCACCAAAACAGCTGACTAAATGACACTCAAAAGTGACATTCTGATATTTCTTGACACATTTGAACAGTTGGCAATGACACCTTCTTGAATATCAGCAGGTTTAAGTTTGTGGAAAGAGGGCAGGACTTTGATTTTATTTTTAGAGGGAAATTGAGGGGTATAAAAGACGACGATGACAACCAGAAAACAGACTCAAAAACCAAGATGGCAAACGTGAAAGCTCGATGCAATGAAAGCTCAATGCTGATTGGCTGATAAAAAATAAACATCTTAATTATTTTTTTTAGCAGCCAATCAGCATCGGGCTTTCATTATGTAGGGATTTCACGCGTGTGAGAACTACAACATGCACGTCTGACTGTGAAAAAAGGTAGGAAAGTCAAATTTTTTTGAAAGTGCTTTCCAAATTACAACTAACATGAGTTGATATGAAGAAAAAAGACTGCTTTAGCCTGTAAAAGTCACTTTGGTACTGGACAGTCATCTGCAAAAGTCAGTTTTGAACAGAACCCGTAAATAATAGAGGTGTCCTAACATGCCTAAAACTAAAGTAAGGACCGTGTTTCCTATTGTATTGCAGTATAACTTAGTTTCTCAATCATACTTCATATTAGATAATCATACTGATCATACGTTCTTCATTTCAAGCCCCTCCCACCCCTACTTCTAGAATTAGAATTAGAATAAATCCTCTGAAGTCTGATACATGTGTAGGCTATCTCACAAAAGTGCCTGACGATGACGCCACTTTTGAAACAGAAAAAAACTTTTTTGTTTTGCTTAATACCTTGTACTCAGAGTCAGAGAGTATACTTTCATGTGAGAACTGTAAAGAATATGTTGACAGAGTCTTTAAATCAATGGTACACCGTACAGTCCATCATTTGTAATTTCAAAATTTCAAAAATCTCTAAATCTTAAGAAGGGTGCCCAACAATCATGACAATTAACCTGATGAAGTTTCAGCTCTGTTTCAGCTGTATATTCAGAGAAAAACAGCATTTCTAGGATCTTGATTTTAAATCAAAGGTTGCTGAATCATGTTTTGAATTGGGTCTGAATTCAGCGTCCAAAGACACATTCTCACTGAGCTGATTGCAGCTACGCGATGTCGCGCACCGATCCGACGAATTATAGCAACAGCGTGCGTGTGCGTCTTGCCAGCGCTCCACCGAATAAAAAAAAATGAACTACTAATCGAAAATTTCCAATGTTGCGTCTTCAGACGCACCATTGGAAAGGCCTTCTTTCGTTGATTTCTTCACATTGACAGCTTGCCAGAAAGAATAATTTTACAGGAAGTTTATTTCCCTTACTATCTTTCAACCAAGTATGTTTTTCAACAATTATTACGTTAGTTACTTTTTGGGTAGCTGCAAATGATGGACTGTAGCTTTAAGAGAGATTTGTGTGGCCAACTTAGGGAATTTTAACATGTCACCTCATGTTTCCACCTTTGTTTATCACGTGTCGGTTGAGGGCATCAACATACAGTGACATGTAAAAAAATTACCAAGTTGGCCAAATATTCAACTACAAATTGCTCTTAAAGACTTTGTGAACATATTCCTTGCAGTTCTCACATGAAAGTATACTCTCTGAGGTACACAAGCAAAATAATGAAGTGGTGTCAGGTTGCAACATTTTTTTCCTATTTTGCCCGCTATGGACTGCACTGAACGTCATGCCAGTGACTATTTTGAGGACTTAGAAATTTTTACCGTGACAAATGTAGTTTGGTTCCGCGCCAACATTGTCATTGTGACTTCGTTTTACGAGATGGGAATCCGACCATTACAATTTCGGACTTTATTTCCCTTTAAAAAAAATCCTCCAGAGCCACAAATCACAAAAAGAAAATGTAATATTCTGTAATTAAATGTTGGAGTCAATTTGAAATAACAAAAGAACAATGTTCTTAAAATTTTGGGATGAAATAAAAGAAATTGAAAATGTCGTCAGCAGGGATTTGAATCAGAACTAATGCAACCACGAAGCCCTAACTACATGGGGTTAGGTGCCCAGAAGGGCCCCAAACATTTTTGGATTCTACCTGCAGATGATCTGTGGAGTGATCTGAGGCAATTTCTTCAATTTTTTTTGCCAAATAATCATCATTTAAACATCATTTTTGAGTTTGGAGTCATTGAATCAGCTATTCTGAGCTGTAAAATCAAATGTACGTAGCCTACATATTTTATTCAGGGATAAACAATATATCCCCCACTTTAAAAAAAAAGGGGGAGAGGGGCATCACCCCGTCCCGCTACTGATCGACGCCTATGCATCATTATCTTCCTCTGTAGGCCCTACCTAAATACAAGTTTGACAGGAACTTAAAAGATGCAACAATACATTTTTGTTCTGTAAACTTTTTTCTATAACAGGTACATAACCTCAAGATTTATAAAACTGGGAAAGCTTCAAGGAATACTTAGAGCTTGATGAAATTCCACTATCCTGTGAAATTTGAGGTGAATATTTTGTACAGCAATGCAATTAGAGGCGAAAAAATCAAGGTACGACACGGTTATTAGGAACCAGGCCACATTAGTAAATATTAAATAACACATAGTTGGCACATGCTTGATGCACCTGTACTAGTATACATGCACATTTACTACAGGAGCGCAGCGATGAACATAATCTCATTACAAGGCCATTGGCCGGCGCTGGCAAAGAGGTGTCTCTGCCCACTGCATGGCAATAATTATGATCTTGGCGTAAAACCGAGGTCACAAAATGCTTAGCCCCAACACAAACTTGTTTCCATATTCTTGTCCCGAAAACAACCGTAACAAATTTTTGTAAAGAACAATTTAGCATAAGGCACATGACTTATGATTGTCTGGTGTGTAAGCGTGTGAATTGACTCTGAGGCATGTGAAACACGCCAAATGCACGAGACTTGGTAGGTCTGCATCTATCAAAACTCCAAACCAAATCCAACATGCACAACCCTCTGAAAAATGATCGTGCCTTCCAAGTTCTAATTCCAGAAACCCCCCCCCCCCCCATCCAAGCTCAATAATAAGATGTTTCAGTCACCGTTGGGGTTGGAATACTGGGTTTGGGTGGGGTGGGGATTTGTAGGGGTGGGGTGGGGACAGGTAGGGGGAGGATGGGCATGGGTGTAGGGATTGGGTTAGGAGGGGGTCGGGGAGGGGGCGGGATATGGGGATTTGAGTAGGGGTTGGGTTGGGGATGTGTAGCGGTGGGTGGGGATGGGTAGGTGGGTGTAGGGGTTGGGTAAGGGGAGGAGGAAGTATAGGGATCGGGGTTGGGGTCGGGTGGGGATGTATGGGTAGGGGGAATGGGGTGGGCAGGATATTGGGATTCGAGTAGGGGTTAGGGTGGGGATGTGTATGGGTGGGTAAGGATGGATAAGGGGAAGATAGGGTGGGTGGGTGTAGGGGGTTGGGGTGGGGGAGGGTACGGGGTCAGGGGAGGGGGAAGGAGATAGGGATTGGAGTTTGGGTGGGGTTGGGATGTGTAGGTGATGGGGTGGGGATGGGTAGGGGATGATGGGATGGTGTGGGTAGGGGGTTGGGGTGGGGGCGGGTCGGGGATGGGGTAAGGTTTGGGGCATGTGGTGATGGTGCTGTGTCTACATGTACATGTATACCCATTCTTGTTCCGCATTTGTGGCGACTACACAAGAGTTTTCCCATGGTAATACAAGTATGACGTGTATGAAGACCCGAAGACACTGTGGGGGCTGCAAAAAGTCTCCACAACTGGGTCCTAATTACCCTAACAATGGAAAACTTCCCCATAATGCAGTGACGGCTAACCTATATACACATGTATTTATTAGGTCATCTGTTGACTTTTAATGTTGACATTTAAAACCTGACCCCTACACCCTGGCACATTAACGAGAATCCTGATCCCCATCATGCACATACCCAACCCTACCTTCAGCCTCCTTTCCCGCCTTCGACAGCGAGCCATGGTGGCTTCGCCGTTCTAGTCAAAACTGAGTCAAGTTAAAGATACAGCAGGTTTACATATAGTACCAGAACTCCGAGGAGCACTTCTAAGAGAGTAGTACCCCAAACATGCCAGACATGTTGTTAATTTAACTACATTTGCACCAAAATGAACAGTTAAAGTACCTGTTGGAGTCATAGGGGGTTTCATCAGGTGAACAAATGTAGTTGAACAACCATGAACATTCTTTCTTTGCCAGGTTTTTGAGGAGCTAACTCATGCAACAGTTTGAAGAATTCCAAGTTGACGTTCCTTATTTGTGAGAAACTCTAGCCTTTTCTTCGGCTGCCTATCCAGTCAATATGATGGAGGAAGTGACGAGTGATGACCAGGCAGCCACACCTCCTCCCGCATCACCAAGTAAGTCAGACTTTTGCCATGAGAGGCCTGCCATAGAATCTGTTTAATCCCAGACATGTGTGGTAGCTTGAGGATAAATTGCGACTGTGTGATGTACATTTTAAATTCCTGCATCTCTGAGACTGAAATTAAATGCAGACCCAACATTTACATGGACAACATTGAATTATCACAAACTTGAGTTATCAGAGTGTCAATATATTTTACTGATTTAAAATACACTTGCAGTACTACAATTTATGATATTTGATAAATTTTTGAATCAGAAGAATAATGGTCGGAAAACGTGTGAGGCTGGAGACCTGATATGTTTGAGGACAAGAAACACTCTTTATAAGCCTCTGAAATTGTATCGCTAGCCACTTATAGAATAACTGGTCTAAACTCTCAAAGTATGCATGCACCAAACACAGTTTCTTTTGTAATTCTGTAATATATAAATGAAGACTGACCCCATGTTAGAGACCATAAGATCAATGTGCTGGTCATTATCTGACGCTTTATGTCTGATTGAGCTATTGAGGTAAACAAATGGTGTATTTTCAAACTTCTTGTTACTCGCACTCTCTGTGACTTTTAAAGACTTAAGTTTATTTTTCTGTTGTCCTCCATAGTTTCTACCGTGGCTCCGCCAACCAATCCATTAACTCCATCAACGTACGTTCCCCCGCCCCAGCCCTCTCAGATGTACGTGCCTCCACCTCTTGCCTCCCAAGCGGATTCACAGTCACCTGGGTTCAGCCTTTCCCAGGATGCATCATTACCCCAGTCCCAGATGTATACTCCTTCCCAGCAGCCTGTGCTACCAGGAGCACAGGTAATTAGCCTTTTCTATTATGGACACTGTGGGAGAGTGCTTCTGTGTTCGGCTATAAAATACAAATATGCCATTTCCCCAAAACGCGTTTGAATAAAGTAGAGGCAAACTTTATTTGTCCTGGTTTAGTTTGTCAACTTTTAACTGACAGGTGCAAATGTGAAGCTAAATGTGTTGTCCTCCTGCTGTGATGTCTTAGGCCCTTCTCACAATCATGACAGCTATGAAATAATGCATAGGAATGTAGCTATCTTGAAAAAGTATCTAGTAAAAAGACTTTGTTTGGGAACAGTATATGATACTCTTCGACCACTGACATACATGTACAAGAGCACCAATGGGGGGACATTGCTTGCCAGTAGTGGTTCGTACATATTGCGTGAACTATGTATGAATATTTCTATTCCGAATGGGCACAAAACAATGGCGTCCTTGCGTGAACGCATCGGAAATGCGTTCAAATTTCTCTCCCAGACGTCTTCCCAAACTCTGCTTTTGTAACTGTTGAAGGGGTAGTTGTACAAGTACATGTAGTCATTAAGCTGCAACTTCAAGTTGATTTGCTTATTTGCAACTGAATTTGTCTGGCAGCGTCCAGCCTTATGCACAGGGGTAATATTGTAAAGAACTGTTAGACTTGGTATAAGCACTATTGAAGCACCACATCATTATTGTTATTATTATGATTAAATGTTGCAGCCCAGTTTAATGAATGTCCTGATGCTTGTTTCCCAATAGAGCTCACCGGCAGGCCATGTTCCTCAACAGGGTACCAGCGCTGCAGTCTCACTGTCATTAGGTGATGACACGCCCCCCTCATCAACCACCCTTGAGGGGCAGTACCAGAGTCAAGTTGGGGGAGGAGGGAGTGGGGGGCTGATTGGCTGGGGGAGTAGCTTCATGAAGAAAATGGTGGAGAAGACTAAGGTAAGAAATGCACTCCATCTTGTGGTAGTCTCTTTGCCTTTCACATAAAGTGAGACCATCATCATGCAAGAGGTCGTCTTCAACTGGGGCCTTCTCGCGAGACTCTGATGGTCACATTCTATGCCCGCGGGTCCAGCATCAGCATCCTCAGCTCAGCGGTATCTTGTTGTGCTGCGTCCCTCTTCAACTGGTCGACGAAAGAGAGTCTCCTCCTGCCCCTGCCGCTAGCTCCATCGACAGGTTCCCACAGCACTAGTGGGCTCGCAGCTAGCTCTGGATAACGCACACAGTGGCCTGCCAGCCTCATCCTCCGTTCCCTGACCTTGACTGGAACTCTGGGCAGGGCGTGTAGATAGAGCTGGATGTTGGGCACACTGTCTTCCCAACTGATGTGAGACCACAGAGCTACATTAAATTACTAGAGAGCTGATTTGCCTCATGCAGTGAAGGCTGCTGGGCACATCCATGTTTGTGCAAAAACCTATAAAGGGCTTAATCTTTTTACGGCTAGTCTCATTCAGAACTTAAAGGGAATATACATCATTTGCTTTTGCTGTAATTTTCAGAAATGGATGGAATTGGGGGGTTGGAAATATATAGCAAATATAGTTACACTGACTTTTTTGAGGTTTTGGGTTCGAAAATGCTATAAAAACCGAGAAAAACAATCATTTTCCTGTAGTCTGGTTCCCTGACTCCATTTAAGAAGAAACAGAGCAGTTTACATATATTGGGGAATTGTAAGGTCAGGGAACCAGTCTAGCTGGCTTGTACCTTTATAGGTGTGTAATCGATTGCAAACAAGTGTGATGGTCAACTGGGGCCAGTATTTGAAAAAAAGCCAGTTTTTTTTCCAACGCTGATCGGCCGATCAGCGTTGGAAATTGATACAAAAATACCACTTTTCTTGAAAATGACAGTATACCAGGTGCCATGATTTTATAGGATGCTTTACACTGTCATTCACTAACAGTCCAGCAAGGTATTTCAAAATGATTTGGTAGTTTTATTTTTTGATGTTTGCAAATGTTGTATTTTCCCTTTAAAGTGTGAATAAAGCTGGCAAGTTCAAAAGTGAACCACAATATCATTAAATAAGTGTTTCATTTCACTCTGTGCATATGCATGGCCAATGATTTTAGTGCATAGCTGTAGGAGTTCTGAGCTTTTGTAGTCATGTTTCTTGTACCTTTGCCATTTAGAGCATTCACACAGACCCTAATCCTACAAATACTTCTAACTGACTTGTTGAGGTTTTGGTTGATAAGGCCAGTTGGTTACTGTCAACTTAGAAAAAACATGGAAAAAGTCATCTTCAAAGATGTGGGGAAAAGTGTGAATTAAGAGGCACAAGGTTTGTTTGCTTGCTTGCAACTTGGTAATATCTGTTTTGTAAATGTTTTTTTTTTTTTCAGAGCTCAGTTGATTCTATGATAACAACATTAGACCCAGGCATGGCTCCCATAATAAGTAAGTCATACATCTACTGACATTTTTTGAAATCTGAAATAAACAGTGCACATAGTTATTTTGGTATTCTACAATGTTCTATGCCCAGTGATTGTCATCATAACCCAAAACATCCTATGACTCTTGTACAGCGTGTTTGGACCTTGTGTGAAATGCACTTTATAAGGACAGTTTATAATTATTGTTTTTTATTATTTCACACTGGCATTTCAGAGTCAAACTGAACCAAACATTTTAGGAGTGACCCAAAATAGATTTTGGTTTCAAAAAGAACTTCATTAATTGTCAATTGACTAGATGTTGAGTCATTTTGAATAAGTGCTTTTGCCTGCAACAGTCATTGAACATAGTCCCTCCTTCTTGCTTCAACCATTGAATTCTTCATGCACATAATGCAATTTTTTTTTTTTACGTTTATTTCTTGTAATGAAATCACGGATTCCTCAAAAGTTCCTAAGGCACTGTAGCTCACAAGCCTGAAGAATCCTGTATAGAGAAGACAATGAAGAAATTACAGATTTAGACATGAAAGGAAAACCCCTGAAAAATTTTCTGGGAAAATCCACAGAATCAGGCTGGGACTAGGAACCCAATCTTCATGTGGATCAGGGCAGGAATCGAACCCAGGCCATGGAGGTGGAAGGCAAGAAAAAAAACCCACTGTACCGACCTGACTGCCTGGACTAATTTGGTTCAGTGCAGCTTTGACATGCCAGTCTGAAAATGCCCACTTAAACTTTGGGGGAAAAAAAGGTGACAATATAAACAATTTTTTTTATCAGGCACATTTCGGGATTCATGGGTGTTAACTTATCATTCTGAAACTTTTGAAATGTAGTTCTTTCCTTGATTCTTACCCACAGAATCAGGAGGTGACATTCATGTTGTCGTTGCCTCTGACAAAGAGGTCAAAGTGGCCGCCATCCGGGACGCCTTTCAGAAAGTCTTCGGCCGAGCCACGGTGGTGGGCAAGCCAAGCCAGCCTAACATCGCCCCCCAGCCTGAAGGGTACGCAGCAGGGAGCAAAGGAACACAAGAGAGGATCGATAACCTCAGACGCAACGGCTTTGTGGATGAAACCCAGACCGTGGTGTCCATTGAGAACTTCATTGTTGAACTTCTCCCTGAAAAGTGAGTCAGTAATTGACAGCAGCTGTATGACAGGTTCATATTTTCAAGAATATGAATTCTGGTGTTTTTTTTTTTTTATTTTATTTAAAATTTAAACGGGAGAGAACTTGCAAAGCAACGGGATAAGGTACAGGGTCAATTCAGCCTCGAACAATAGGGTATATGAGATCAACCTGTAATTAGGTCAACAGGTGCATTGGCACACCTCTTGGATGCACTAGCTCAAGTGGCAGCCATTTCCTTCAGTTCAAGCATAAATCATCTTCAGGTGGAACCCCTGGAATACTTTGATGGCAAATTTAGTGGGAAAGTATAAAGGGGACTCTACTTGTACTTTCTTCATGAAAAAAAGAAGAAAAAGATTTAAAATATGTGGAAACAGTGAATTTTTTTAGTTCTTTCTTTGTCCAAGTGTTGCTTTAAAATACCAATGTTAAACCTAACTATGCTCCATTTAATAAGATTATACATCATTCGACTGAACCGGTATTTGGTTAGGGCTAATTAGAGCAAGTCACATTAAATGAATTTATTGTTCTTTATTTTCAATCACAGATGGTATGATATTGGCTGTGTGCTGCTCCAAGACCCCGTCCACAACATCACCTTGGAAACTTTCACCCAGGCCACGCCCGTGCCCTTGGATCTTGTGACCTCAGCCCAGGCCATGACGCCACCGGACTACACCTTACGCTGGTCGGGGCTAGCTGTGACGATCGGGGAGGTTGTCGAGCGCGACATACCTGGCGTGAACCGTGGTGATTGGCACGTTGCACTCACAGGTGTCTCGCGCCGGGATATGATCTACAGCACAGCATTGGCACTGGCTGGCATGTACCAATTGAGGTTACCGCTGAAAGCTGATACAATATAATCACAAGGAATCACAGAGAAAGCCTGAAGGAAAGTGGAAACATCAGACTAACGTCCGGACATCAGGCATTTTCCGATCAGTTTTCCCATTTTTATCCTGAACAGAAATGGATATGCTGTACTTTAAGTGCATGCTAATGAGGTAATGAAGACAAACTGAGACTACGTGTGCCAGGTCAAAACTAATTGTGCTCTTTTGTTGAGCATTTTGTCTTGCACCCTCTACTCTAGAACTATATCATGAATTTTATGAATCATGACTCAGCCTGAGTTATTTTTGTTTTTACTTTGTAGAAAAGTTAGCCATCCAGCATTTATACATTCATTAAGGTACATGTAGCTAACATTGGTTTAGTGTTTGAATACATTTTGGCACTTTCTGTATGTCTCCCCCCCCCCCCAGGTAATGGTTTAGCCCAGTGTGACCAATCAGGTCATACTTACCACTTTGGATATTCTTATCCCAGAGGGGTGGTATTGCAGTATTAGTCAACTTCATCACTAACAAAGAACAAGGTAAAGCTGGTCCCAGCGTGAACAAAATGCATATTAATAGCATCATTTTATGAGGAAAAACATGACTTTTCAATCATTAAGTATTCAGGTTTCGGGCATTTCTTGTGTTTTAATTTTGGGTTGCTTAGCAACAAAGACATCTACATCTATCTTACCATGGGATGCATGTAAAAAATGTATATTTTGTCATATTTAAAAAATTCTTCAATTTCTGTTTAGCTGTTTAGTGTTGAAAATCTATTTGTTGAGTCTCATAAGAATTTGTAGTTCTTTAGGGGATTCCAAATTATTCCTGGAGATGTATACTTTTTTTGAGAGAGAAAAAAACCATTAACTGAATTTAATCGGCAGTACCGATTTTACAGTCACAACTGCGTAAGTGGTCAACGGTTGAACGTGTTTCTTTTCTCATTCTGGAAATATGTGAAATTACATATGAGAAGCATTTGTCCGTTGGCCTCCGGTAGAATATCCCATGAAGCATTCGGATAATTTATAAGGGTTTTATAGAAAGCGCTCCATGAAATTGTCTGCTTTGTTTGTAAAGTTAACGTTTCATTGCATTTTTCCTCAAAAGATAAGAATATACTTTCTGGGCGTTTTATTCCTGATACACAATAAGAAATAGGGAAGAGGACCAACTTTTTTTTTTGCATGCAGCTTTGGATTGCGTTTGGTTTGGGTATTTGCTTTTTTATTCGTTTCAATGGTAAAAATAAATTTATCTATTTTTCAAGTTGCATCTGTTTGTGTTTATTTTTTCCCAAAACTTTATTGAAAAACAGTATTTTTTGTCTTTTTTACATGTCATTCTGTGTTAAATGAAAGTGTTGTGAATGCCAATGACAATGTCGCCTTACTGCAAAACTTTGACAAAATCTGAGGTCCAGAGAGGGTATCCATGGCAACCTGCCTCCCAAACGAGGGTCTTTAGAAGTAAGTGTAGATACAATACACGACCCAAAATATCAATAAAGTCACAGACACTTTGGCAAATATTTTTTTTAAAGCATAATAGTTGAGTAAACCCAATTCCATGTGAAATATCAACAATGCGTTACAAGACTAGCGAGTTGACGAACTGAGCAATCATCTCTGAGTTACCCTCAAGTGCATCCAAAAAGGCGGGAAAATGTTACGTGAGAGATTAGCTAGTATAAGGACCTTGATAAGGGGCAGGCCTGACCTCAAAATGGCTCCCATGTACAGCGAGAAAAGGGCAACTTCGTCACAGACCACGTGTTTATCACACCGCAATCATTCAGGTAGTGATAGCCGATCGATGAAAAAAACCCAGTTGTCTAAGGTCATGAACTAAAATAACTATATGAGAAACTCGTCAGGTCACCAAAGGCTGTTGGGCTAGAGGTTTCGTCGGTTGTAGGGTGAGATATTGAACTGGACCGTTCACGGTTGACTATCATCGCAAATAACTAACAGTTTGTGCAGAGATAACTATCGAAATGGAGGGTAAGTGTTTTTTTCTTCAGTTTTTGCTGGCTTACCCACCCCGTAGGCAACAGATGAGGATGGGATAAACCGTCAAATTGGATCAAAACTATGCCTGTCTTTCAAACCAAAACATTGAGGCTATTTTAGTTGATCTGTTCCTATCGGAAAATTGAAAAGCGTTGTTTTCGGCTTTAAAATGTAACTCAATCGAATTGTACCCTTCTCAGATACCGAAATGTCATTGAAGTTTTCGCCAATAATGATTTCAATTTATATTAAAGTGTAATGTCCTCTGACTGAGCCACTGACTGACTGTGTCAGTGAGTACATAGATAATGTCCAAGTTTAACAATGTAATATACAGGGAGTATCCGCTGTCAAACTGTCCATCCAGCTCAATAGGCAAGCATTGTCCTTTGGGGGGGGGGGGTATCAAAATTATCTCCTTTTAGGGATGTATAATTCCCTTATCATCGTATAGGTGCCAAGGCAGCAATCGAAGCCAAGAAAGCCGAGTGGAAGAGACACTTTGAGGAAAATAACTTGAAAGCAATCGGTGAAATCTACGCAGTGGACTGCAAGTTATTGCCTCACGGGAAGCCAACTGTACACGGCAGACACGGTAAGTAAATATTGGAACATTTCACATTATACCGGGGCCAATTCAGTTTAAACTAGCAAATTTAATCCGGGGATATGTCACTTTAATTAAATTCAATTTCCTAAGTTCTTCCCCATTCCCGCGAGATGTAGTCTGATTTGAGTAAGCGCCATTGTTCCACAGACTATTCAAATCCTCAACAATTGTCTAAAATGTACAATATTTTGCAATAGCTTTCATACATTGGGTTTAACAAAATAGAAGCTTTGTGTTTTTATTTAGACTGGGGATGAGGTGAGGGAGGTGATTTCCATGATATTCAGCCACAGAGATCTCATGTTTACCTAATAAGAAAAAAAACACCGAAATTTAACGGGAAACGAGATTTTAACATTGTGACACCTTCTATCCTGGAAACCCTTCTGCACGTATCATTTCAACTAAACAACCAACAGTCAAACCAGCCTGATTTCTGCATCAACGTGGCTGATGATGGCCCAGTGTGTCAATAATTTGGAGCTTACAGCTTAAGCAAGAGTATAAAACAATCATAATTCAATCTCCTGATGATGACTAGAGCAGGCTCGTCGAAACGTTGAGACCAAAGACAAGTTCTTTTAGAACTTAAAGCAGGACTGTTCTTATCAGAAGTAGGACTTAGCGAAAATTGATAATAAGCGGGACAAATTCTTATCAGAACTAAATCTATCTACATGAGCGACAGAAGTTACACTCTAAAAACAGATTGGTTATCATAACTACTATAGGTTTTCTCGGTCAATTTCGGCAAATGAGCAGCCAATTTAATTTTCGTGCGTTCGAATTGAAGCTATTTTGCCTCTCCAGTTGTTACTGCGTTTCAAATTCAGAATTCGGCCATTTAATTTCGTTTTGAGGCATTCAAATTCCTTTAGCACTGTGATCAATTTAGCATATCGTCATTCTTTTTCGTGACACACAATCATCATTCAATTTAGCAAAGCTGGTTCGACTGGAGATTTTACTGATTTAATTTTTTTTCAATTTCCTAAAGAGGCAATCAATTTCGCTTAAAGAAAATTCAAATAAGTACGACTAAAGAAATACGAATAAACAGATAAACTGTACTAGGCAACTGTTTCGTATCTTCACTTTAATTCAGGCAAACCTTGTTTTCTTTATTTATGCTTCCAGTAGACTTTACATGGGGCCAATGAGGTTTTTTCTTCTTCTTTGTTTTCTTCTTCATTCTTTTTTTTCTTGGGGGGGATCTTTATTGGTTAACTGACCAAGACCTAATTTTGTATTGTGTTTGAATGGGGTGTTTCTTTATGTTTTTCCTGGTTTTGTATTGTTTATGTTGTTTCTTCCTCAACCATCAATCTGTTGGCGTGCCAGACATCTTGGCATATATGTTTGGGTATGGTTGTACCACTGCATGCACTTCACTTGGGTGATGACATCAACGCTCTGGATGGCTGCTTGTTGAAGGAGATCGCACCTCCACTGCTGCATGTTCATTCCTGCTTGCTGGGCAGCCTGTCTGTCTCCGACACGTTGTTGCCACTCAGGTAACCCAAGGATGCGTTTAACTGCAGCCTTGAATACAGAGTGTGCCATCTCCGTGCTGTTCAGGAATGGGGAGTAGGGAGGGAGGCGCTTCAGCTGGATCATTGGGTTGGCACCTTCAGGGAGTTGGGCTCGCACGTGAGGCCTCGCATTGTCGTATATGAGGTAAATGGGTTCGTCGTCTGGGAAAACTGCATCACACTCTTGAATTGTGTCCGCAAGAAACTCCTCGAATCTCTCTCGCGTCACAGTTTCGAATGCGATTTGGTGGTGCACCAAGCCTACTTCACTAGAAACAGCGAAGGTGACATTGCAATTTCTCCCTCGTTGTCTGTCGACGACTCGTCTTGCAGCGATCCCTCGTGGAGCTCTACCCTGGGAGCGTCGAGCCCAGACGTTATAACCCGTCTCGTCAATGAAGACTAGATGCGCCAGAACACCATGCTGCAGGAACCACTCACCATACTGGACGCGTTGATCAAGAACTTCAGGGGAATTTCTTGCATCAGGGACGTCCTCCACTAGTTTCAGTGTAATCATCATCCCATCCACGGCCCTGGCTATGAAGGCAGTAGAAACCTGGGGCTTCTCTGGCAGATGCTCACTCAAACTAGCCTTCATTTGTTGAAGTGTCAAGACGGGATTAGCGTCAAGGATGCCTTGCAGATGGTTTTGCATGTCATCATCCATCTTGCTGTGGGTTGCTCCTCCTCTTGCCAGCGTCTCTCGCCTTCCAGTCCTCAAATATGTTGCAACAATTGATCTGGCTGTGGACTTGTTGATGTTCAAATTGACCGCAAGCTGAAGGTAGTCTTGCTCGTTTCCCTCGAAGGCCTCAATCAACCTTTCTCGATCTACCTGGGCCACTCTAGCGTAGCGACCACGAGCTGCCATTTCTAGAAATATGCGTGTAAAACTGTAGCGAAAGCTCGTCTTCGAAGTACATCGGCAAAGTGACTCAAGTGCCAAAAAGTGAACCGTATTTATGCCTTCAACATTCTTAAGGAAACAAAAATTTAACAAAGCGTTTTTTAGATTGCACAAATTCCAGAAATGACTGACCAAAAATGAATTTGAATGACTAAACACACGCCTCAAAAAGCTCCTGCGAATTTGAATGCTGCTTTGTTGAATTGTTAAATTGCATGATTATTTTGTTAAATCGAATGACGCCACAGTACATTTGACTGGTCATAAAACGAAAAAGAATGACCCTTTTCAGTAGCATTTGATTTCGCGCAAAATAGAATAGCGTAGTGGTTAAATTGGCTGCTCATTTGCCGAAATTGACCGAGAAAACCTATAATAAGGTTGAAATAACCAAAAATGTATTAATATGTGTCCAACCAATCGGGTTGGTTGGACACATTTTAACCAATATTGGTTACGATAACCAATCTGTTTTTAGAGTGTAACTTCTGTCGCTAGAACTATATCATGAATTTAATGAATCATGACTCAGCCTGAGTTATTTTTGTTTTTACTTTGTAGAAAAGTTAGCCATCCAGCATTCATAAATTCATTAAGGTTCATGTAACTAAGGCCAAAAAAATAAATAATCGGTCTCTGGTCAGACCGAAGTTCCGGAATTGATCCGGCGACGCGTTTTTTTTGGTTTTTTTTTTTTTTTTTTTTTTCAAGCTTGAATTGTACAGACAAGGTGGGTACTATTTTGCTTTTTGTGTTCTCATTATACATTGGTGTCCTCCAAAATTTGCCTTGGTGCCCCTTATCATTTGCCGTGGTGCAATTTTCCTTAGCCTGATTTCTGCATCAACCTGGCTGATGATGGCCCAGTGTGTCAATAATTTGGAGCTTACAGCTTAAGCAAGAGTACAAAACAATCATAATTTAATCTCCTGATGATGACTAGAGCAGGCTCGTTACACTCTAAAAACAGATTGGTTATCATAACTACTAATAAGGTTGAAATAACCAAAAATGTATTAATATGTGTCCAACCAGTCGGGTTGGTTGGACACATTTTAACCAATATTGGTTACGATAACCAATCTGTTTTTTAGAGTGTATTACCACATGGTATTACCGCAAACCGAAGCTCGGAGTCTTTCCATAATTTGAGCCAACAATTCGTCATACAACATTAAATTTGAGACAGTACTCATCTTTAAAGACATTTTTGTTGTTTATGGATATTCATACCACATTTGTATCACATTTTATTCCAGTGCTGTGTTGACTGCCAGATACGTAAATAAAACCACATTATGGAAAAGTGGAAACGTATACCTGAATATGCAAAACGACGCCCTCATAATTATAACAGGCTAATAGCTCAGTCACATTTGCGCCGGGCGCCGTAGGATTCTAGGTCATCGGTGCTTTTTACCGATGCTCCGGCCTCCGACAGATTTTCACAGGTAGATTTTACATATATCGGTGGTTAGGTGGAAAATGCTTAGATGACCGGCCGATACTCGGTCGGTGTTCAGTCGGGTATCGTAAGATATCTGCCGATTTTGAAAATTTTTCGAAAAAATTTGGTAGCCCCATACCGTCCAGTCACTGGCGGGACATCGGTCGATAATCGGTCAGTGCCCGGTCAGTGCCCGTTCGCTATGCGGTCGATCCTCGTTAGGTTCCATGGATACAGTCACTTTCCTCCCCCTCTATATACACAAGGGAAAAAAAAACATCGAAGTTATGGCAGGCAACCTCTCGGACACCCTCCAATTATCCACCGGGAACCGACGGGTGACCCGCCGGGTTCCGCTATAAGCACGCTCGGGGATCTGCCGATTTTAACATATTGAACGGGTATCGTCAGATTATCTGCCGATTATCGCCGGGTACCCGGTGGATTATCGGACAGTCTCCGCAGGATGTTCATTTTTATACAAACGCTTAAAATTGTGCCGATGATCGGACGATTAGCACGCGTGCCCGGAAGGTCACTGGTAGGTAGGCGGTAGGTCATCTGAGGATGTGTGATCGGCCTGAAAATCTGAGACACATCGGGAAAAATTATAACTCCGCGTTATTTTCTCCCGATGGGTCCACCGATGGCCATTTTGCCCTCCGATGAGCACCGCTACCCCTCCGGTGTCCCAACGGTATCTGGTCGATTTTACGAAAAAGTAGCCCGCTAGCAGCCGGCCTTTCATGCCTCGGCAGCACATCTTAACCCTAATCGGCTCAAGTGTGACTGGGCTTGAAGGTAGCAATGGTCCCTCTCTTTATAAGCTGTTGAACAACTTTGAACGTATACAATAACAAAACTTGGAAATAGGGGAGTTACAAACTGAGTGCGTTCGTTGCTGCTCGCAATCGTGAAGTGATCTAGCTTCAATCCAAACCGTGTTCCATCACATTTGTTTGGGTGTAAATCGAAGATTTCTATTGTTCCTCTTCCCTTTTCCTTGTTTATACTCTTTCATACTTTCCTATTATACTTTTTTGCAACAGCTCTTATTGGTTTATACACTTTTTCTAACCGAGGAGTCATCGATTTGGTCCCTGTCCTCAATTCATCGATGATGCACGTGTGTGTCCTCAATCATTTACACCATAAACAACCAGATAATAAGCTGATTTAACTTTTAGATATTCCCGATGGTCTGAAAGAGCTGCGAATGAAAGGCACTACGTCGCTTAGCTGGGAGACCGATGAGCTTGGGCCAATGACGGGAAATGGTGACGTCATCTTTGAACTTGGCAACTACAAGTTTCTGAAATCTGATGGGAGTTCTGTGACCGAAGGAAAGTATGTACATCTCAGAAAAGCACAAACTTTCCAGAAGCATTACTCGTTTATTCATCATTTGAGACACCGTACGTTCTTGTATTCAGCAATGGAATGAATGTTCCAACACTCACTTTCTAACACACTTTGAGGCTATAAAACCACTCTGAAGATTATTGTTACGATATTGTGAGAGCGCCCTCAGTAAACGCAGAGTTACATGTGAACATGGCATCGTCATCTACTTAGTTGAGTTCTCATTATATCCTCCTCTGGGCAGTGATTTATTTAAGCTGCTAAAGCAAAACATTATATAGTGTCAGAAGTGGGATTGTAGAACATAACAATTATTATGTACACATTTAAACATACCTGCTTTATAATCAGTAACTCATGTCTGTAGTGAGAATAAAATACATTTCGTTTCTTTACATTTCAGGCACGTGGTGATATGGAAAAAGGCATCGAATGGCTACGAGATGTACATTGATATCTTCAATGAGAACAAATAAGCCTGGAATGTTTAAAATATACAATACACTAGGCCTATCAATCGAAGTTTGTCTGCTTTTTTCGAGTTTCAGCCCAAATAGCCTAATAGATTCATGTTTTAAATTATTTTCCTGGCAGTACCAGTAAAAAAAAATAACGGGCAACAAACGACAAAATCTTCCCACGTATTTTAAGTAAACTCTACTTTTCAATTTACCTTACTATCTCACAAACATTAAACAAGTTGAAAAGTGAAAAGTGGACTATAAAACGTACAGCTACAAAAATATAATGGTTTAAAAATGGTTTGCTAATAACTGGATTATTTACAAGTAAAATTGTTGTTATTACCGTGAAACAAAGATCAACTTTGAACACTGCCGTTTCCTCCAGAATTAGAACATCTTAATAACTCAAAGTCCTTACAAATTGCGTGAATTTCACTTTCAGGAGTGGATGAAACCTTAGGCTTGTGTTGTAACGTAGTGTGCAATAGCTCAGGCCAAATGATGCGGCACTTTACAGTAGTTTTTTTTTTTAGGAAACTTTGTTGAATGAAAACCTTGACTGCGACTCTGTGTCACGAAACTTAAATACCAAAAAGTTATGGGTAAAAAAACACAAAGCTTATAAACCAAAAAGTCGACCTTTAGACATCGTAATGCTGTTCATCGATTTCTTTTTTATTTCTGCAGTTAAAGCATTGAAAAGTACAAAAATAAATAAATCTTACCACATTAAAGCGCCATTTCAATGAGAGGAGAAATTCGTATTGAACGATTTACTAAAGCTATATTAGCTATTAAATTCTCTGGAGACGCTTCACACGTCACTGCTACAAAATATAACCTACAAAAAGCGTTTTTTGACCCCCATGTTTAAACACAGGCTTTTATTCTGTACAAACTATGATTGACTCGTAGTTTCATTTACATTTATGACGAATTGTAAGGTTTTCTGGAAATACATGTATATAGTTTCATACAAACGTCCGAGCTCTATACGGCTTACCAGCCACATGATCAAAAATAAAGGTCTTCAATCGCCGCCCGACAGCAAAATTTAGGGGGTGTTTTTTTTTTTTTTTTGGGGGGGGGGGAGAAATCAGAGCGAATTTTCACATAGAGTAATATTATTACCAACTAAAGAGTTTCACACTGTTAAGTATAGTTAAGTTTCCTTGGTCTCTCAAGATAACACACTGTCTTAGTTTATACGAATTTCTTTATTCACAATTTGGTCACACAATTCCTTTCCAAGTGGGACGTAAGTTTGCAGCGAATCGTCCATGAAAAACAGCCTGTCCGTTGCGCAGGCTTTTGGGTCGAACGCCTCCCTGACAAGATCCAGCTTGCGATACTTGTAGGTCATGGTGGTCTGCATTTGACCTTTCACCCGGAAGAACTTGGGGCGTGCGTAAGGAGGCAGGTGATTCGTCACGTGAGCGTATACCTCCTTCCAGTCTGGTGCCTGGGCGCCATCTAGGAGCACGATGGCCGCCATGCCTGTCCTTCCGTCGTAACCTATAGAGCAATTATCATTATTATCAGCATTGATAGTTGCACGTTGAGTCCAAGTCAGTCTTTATTTTGATACGTCTTCCAGGTTTGTCATTGGTGGGACTATATAGCCTTAACACGCCCGAATCTGAGACGATGTGAAAGTTAAGACCAGTTTTATGGTCCCGATCGTAAAAAACACAAACATTTTAGGTGATGAGGAGATTACATGTACGATCATTGGTATCTCACTTTATACAAACACATCTTACAAGCAAAATTATGTTACTGTTTCGGCTATTACATGATATGCAGTCGCAAGCGTGCTGCCAGGGCTGCATTAGTAGCCAACCCTCATGCTCACATCTCTCGCTTTTGCTGCCGCCACTGCGGCAGACAGTGTTCTCACCAAATTGGACTCTATGCCCACGAACGATATTGCCGAAGTCGTCATACTCCTCAGGAGTGACAGCCAGAGAGAGAGAGAACTGTTAAATTACTGTCAGTTGAATTTCCGGGGGAAAAGGTTTTTTCCTTCAATGTCTTAAAAGAATATTTTTAGTTTGAAAAAAATCCTCGGGTTTCGAGTTCGTCGAGTGGAGCCATTATTTAATCCACAAAGTGACAATAGATTCGATTCTGCATGTATGTAATAAACATGTACTTACCTGGTATCTTGACGCCATAAACAATGGCCTCGGCGATGGTCGGCAGATCGGTCAAAACGGCGGCGACTTCGGACGAAGCCACGTTCTCTCCCTTCCATCTAAATTTGAAAGAAATAATGAGAGAGGTTTTCTTTTTGTTACAGTGACGTTTCAGTCTGTCAAGTTTGAGTCTGTAAACTTGAAATAAAATAAGGATATGGAACAGGGTGGTTTAGTAACACATTCGGATCAGTTATGGAATATATGTTCGTTCCAATTTCCACATCACAGTAACATTTTTCGCTTGGAAATTCACAGTTTCTTTAGAAAGCTATCTCGTCGATATTTTGTTTTATTAATGAATTACTGAAAGTATACTAATGTCAATTCTTCTCACGATCCTGCCAATTCGTATGAATATGGCTTTCACATTGTCACATTTGATACTTTTTAGTTCACAACCTAAATTACTGAGTTCATCACAAGTCGTCACAAGTCCACCATCAAGTATAGGGTCATACTTAACAGGAGGTTAGCGACAAAGAAATAACTTTGTCAGTGATTTGTCCGATCTGTTGACTTGTGACTGACTCGTGACATGACTATTAGAACTCCGCTTAAACCTATTGCCAAAATCTAACTCAACACATTTCTTCCATTCTGTTCTCCACCTGAATGTATCTCCAAGTCTGTCCTTGAAGAAGACATAGTTCCTGCTGTCAATCATCATCAGATCTCCCGAGTTGAAGTACTTGTCCCCGGTCACCTTGACATTATGAATAATCTTCTTCTCATCGGCTTCCGTGCCTCCCACGTACCCCTCAAAGACATTCGATTTTGTGATCTTGGAGACCATCAGGCCCGTTTTACCTGTTATGGTAAAGGTTATAAAGAGTTTCAGAATGTAGAAATCGAGGGATGGATGTCTTGGGTGGATGTATGCTTGTATCATGAATGGTATAGTTTTTACGAGACTGCTAAATTTCAATTTTTGTCCGATAGTTGAGGCCTTGTTTCAGCCCTCTCACCACAATGACACCGTAACTTTACCGCATGAAAAACACCGGAAACGTTCATTTTTATTGCTACAGTAGATATTGACCAAGATATCATTTAGTTCTTCCATAATATTAAAAAAAAATCCTCAAGACCAATTTTGCCATAATGACAATAAAACAAAGGTAGACTTGAAGAAGACATTTTTTTCCAAGTACATAGTTCAATCACAAACAGATCTACGATAATCCATCGTGCAAAGCCTCACAGACCAAGACCTGTGCGGTATAATGAACTTTCCACTTTTCCCTCCAATCCAATGTGAGATTGTGTCGATGATGTACATACGAATGTAATATAAACGCTTATTAACCAATGCTTGATTGTTGATGACTGGCTGTAGGCCTACCTTTTGGCAGAAGGATGCATTTGCCATCTGGTCCTCTGATTGGCTGAGCAGTATCCCAATCGCATTCGATGATCTCCACATCATCCGCCAGCCACTGGTCAACGCAATACAGAAACACATTACTTCGTGCATATTTATGCAAAACACATGCCTGATTGGTCAGAACAGAGCGTGTGCGCCTAGTGAGTTCGATTTGACGGGCAAAGATACATGCACTACAAACAACAAAAGAGGCGACGATCGAAAAATGTGACAAAGCCAAGCCTTATCGTCTGACCCAGTCTTTGAATTTCTAATGATAACTTGGGCTGATCCATTTGTAAGTTCTACTATCTACAATGATAAAAAATGGTTATTTATTAACCCCCAAAAGCATACAAACTTCAGAAGTAAATAATAGTTTTAATTCTAAAGACTGAAATGATATTCTATATCACTTATATACTGAAACTATATAGGGACAGCAAGACCATGTACGGAATACTGTGATGTTTTTGTTAAGAGAAGTGAAGAAAAAAGAAATCAACGAGTGGATTACTATCTATTCGACTTACGACTGAACGTCTTGTACCTGGTTTAAGTTAGCAATACAGAGTTCTTGCTCTTTGGAAATGAGACAAAAGAGCAGAGCAAACTAGTTTTCCACGTACCTTGGTTATGGGTGAGTGTGCGCCCACGGCTCCCACCGTGCCGTCCGTGTTCATGAATCCTCGGTTCCCCTCACTCGCTGCAAAGAACTCTCCAATCCGAGAGATGTTGAATCGGTCCTTGAATTCCGTCCAGATATCCAGGGAGAGACCGTTACCGAAGGCCAGCCAAACGGAATGGCCGCGTTCCAGCTCAGAGTCGGTCTGTTTCATAACATAAATTTAACTAATGTCACTTTGTTCTATTTAACCTGTTCCAGTGGGGGGGGGGGGGGGGGGGGGGGGGGGGGGGGCGGGGGTTTGAGGCCCCCCAAGAAGTTGTCATTTAATTTTTTTTTAGTCCCACGATTTGACCTTGGTGATATGTATGTGGCATATTTTCGAGTAGTATAATAGGGGTGTAAGTGGCGCCACCAACGTCAAAATAGTCCCCCCCCCCCCCCAAAAAAAAAACCATTTATTTTTTCTGCGGCCAAACATTTTGGGCCGCATTTCTAACAAAAAAAAATGAAGAAACAAAATTGTGAGCCTCCCAAGCCAAGGCCTGGGTGCGCCACTGACCTGTTCCCTCTGTCTTTTCTTAATACAGGGTGAGTCAAAAAGAAACTGACCTGTATTAACGAAGAGGTCTTTCGACACTCTGACGTCCTTTCGATCAGAAATGTGGACTAAGCTTGAGACACCGTAATGTATGCGGTCTGTATTTCTCTCAGATATAGAGTCAGGGAACGACTGGTCAGTGTACTGCGTACCAGTGGCGTCACCAGACTTTTCAGTCTGGGGGGAGGGGGCACAGGGGGGGCACCAGCATTTGATGGGGGGGGGGGGCACTTAGGTGGATACGGATCGCCGTCCTGGGGGAGGGGTCTAAGGGGAGGGGGTGCCCCCCTCCCCTTTGGACAATTTTCGCATACGAAGGATGGGCTAGATGCAAAATGGTGCCACATTTGATGCTAAATTCGATCTGAAGATATCTCAAGAAATTTCTATTTTTGAGGTAATGATTTTAACAACGCGCAGAATTTTGCAGAGGATAGGGGGGGCACCAGCATTTGATGGGGGGGGCACTCGGGGGGGGGGGCACTAGGTTTTCCAGGGGGGGCACGTGCCCCCCCCCCCCCCCCCCCCCCCCCCTTGGCGACGCCACTGCTGCGTACCACTGTTGTCCTGATGACATTTATATGGTCAAATGTGAACAAATGTGAATAGCCTACATTCGAACAAATAACCACTTTATTCCGCCTGAATGGGAAAGTCGGTTTTCAGTGCAATGGGACATCCCACATTACCAGTCTCAAGAACGCACCCTTCCTTACTTCGCAACAAGCCCCACCCAGCTTTAGTTTAATTATGTGCATCTTTTAAACAAGTTTAATCATTTATAAAAAAAAAAATTCATGAGATCCTTGGTCAGTACGCACTGTTTGGAGGAAGGGGCCAATTATCGTCATCGCATCAGCATTTTGAGAGAAATGTCTGATTTGAAACTGTGACCAAGCCCACATGGGTGCCCCACCTTGGACCTATAGTTGTGTCACCGGTCAGGCCACTGAACAATAGCCTTATATCTCATTTGCTATCTTAACCAGGGACCTTAATGGAGGCCTTGATTTACCTTAGGCTGGGCCAGAAGATACCGGCATATCTCCCCGATGTACTGGACCACAGTCACATTGTATCGCCTCACGTCGTGCCAGAAATGGCTGGCGGAAAACTTGGTCCGCAGGGCCATGGTACAACCTGCCAGAAAATTCAGGATTTGTATCAATCTCCAACCTATAAGATTAGGTTGTCGTGATAATCAAAACCACCAAATTCTCAGTTTGAGTGGCAAATGGCTAAGTCATCTCAAATAAAAGGAATCTGTCAAACAGGGTCTTTCCTCCCTTATCAATCATGATAAACACCTTCATGTCTTCTGCGTGAATTTCTTAGAAATCTTAGTCCAAGAAGGTACTTCGCATTGTGTTAGTTCAAAAACTGTATCCTGCCGATTATTTTTATTTTGGATACATGCAGGTACTGATATAACGCCCTTCTTTGTGCCTGGAAATGCAATCACGTTTTAATATGCAGCAGCCATATTAGAGGAGAGTGCCATTTTGTTCCCTTGGATATTATTGCTCATTCAAATAAATAACAGTATCGAATAAATAAAAGTAACTAAAGGGCCCCTCAGATGGCTGCCTGCATAGGGTTCATACCAATCATCTCTATGTGAGCTAATCTGGTTGGCCATTCCGAGCTGTACAAACAAGTGAAGCTACACGCTGGTTCCGGATCCTTCTATTCAAATGTGGGAAGGGAACCAGTCCCAACCATTCCCATCGTTCAAAATAAAAAAAACTAGAATAGAATCGTTTTTAAGTACACGAAACATTTTTTCTATACAGACAAAATAACATATTTAGCTGCCATTTTATTTCATTTTGTTTTTAATAAAAAATATAAAAAGTTCGTTGAGTAAACAAAAAGTGTACATATCAGTTGAATAAGATATCTTTCTTTAATTATCTAATTCTTGTGGTAGTAATATGGCGCACAGTGACTTTACTTTTAACAGCCAATTCCAGATACCTGGAGATCAGTGGGGCATACTTGCCTGCCGATATGACATTGCCGACACCTAGGACCATGCCCGCACTATGAAACAGCGGCAGCGAGATGTACACTACATCAGATGAACTCAGGCCGAACATCTTTAATAAACTCCCTCCAATCATGAAACGCCTCTGCTGCATTCGGGCCGCCTTAGGCATTCCTATCCAATCAAAAGGATTGATTATACATGGGTTCCCGTACTTGTTTCAAGTTTCACCTCGAAAAAAAAGATTTGTATTTTGCTATATGTAAAAGTTGTTCACTTTTGAACGAGGCATCGAGCGAAAAAAAAATCCACTGACGTTTAGTTATTGAATTATTTCTTCACAACATGTGAATTAATAGCCGCGGCCAGGCACTTTTCAGACAGCAATTTAGCTCTTGCAGGGCGGATTAATTTATGCGCAAATTAAGGCCTTTTTCCAGAGGGTTGCAGGCGCCAAAAATCGGGGAAAAGGTGTTTTCGTTAAAACAAAAATTGAAAATACAATAGGACGAAACAAATACATGTATGTGTTTTTTTTTAAGAGCACGGCGAACAGCATCTCTAATAAAAAGATATGCAAATGATATATATGTAACGATACCGTGACTGAGCAACATTTCTCATATTGCTTCAAATGTATTTAGCCATATCAACATTAAACACGAAACAACATATGATAATATGCTGCTTATATAGCGCTTTATACCAACGGTCTCAAAGCGCTTCACCATTATTTCCCCAATTCGTCAGGCCATGCATATTTTTTGCTGCAGCAGCTCGAGATCAGCGCAATCACAGGTACCCATTTATACTCCCGGGTCACGGTGGAGAGAGGCAATTGTACTAATAAAGTGTCTTGCCCAAGAACACAAGTGCCATGATGCCATGATCCAAATCAGGGCTCGAACTCACGTACCACGGCACATGAGTCAAACACCGTAACCATTTGACCAGGGTGATATTATAAACTTATCAACCGTATCCGCTAAAGCAATTGGTCTCGCAATAAAAATAATACTAAGTAAAGTAACAGTTCTTCAAAAATTCATGCGGAGAGCTTTAATCAGAATCAAATTGATTACTGAGAAGCTGTCTTTTAGCAGAAACAAAATAGGAGCGAACTTAAATATACCGAGTTGACATTCTAGATGAAGTCTTTTTAATATAGTTTAATAGATGTACAGTTTATGGGTAAAGAAAAATTAATGAAATAAAAACCAAGTTGGTGTTTTAAAGCATTTTATTAATACTCACCAGTCGTTCCTGAAGTGTAGAAAAAGAAAGCAGCGTCTGAATACGAGCTGCCCTTACGCACGTCACGCGGTACTGCTTCGGTCGAGGCGAGGGGCGAGGTCAGGTCAACCGGAAGGAATCCCTCTGGAACGGTCTCGGCTTCCGGGCTCTGGGTTATGAACACTTGGATGCCTTGGGCCTTGAGCGTCTCCATGATCGCCAGCATGGCTTCCACCAAATCGGGATCTTGGGAAGGGGGGGGGGGGATCGAGCATTAATTCTATATATTATTATTGTCACGCAGAATGTTGTTGATGTATTTGGTGTATTGAGTGATAGTGTGTTCAATCAGAATTTGAACCCGATCGTGCTGAATTCCGTTCCGGGAACTCTCACCTTTATTTCACTGGGGTTCATTTAAGCACCTAAAATAATTGCTTGGCAAAACGAGGTTACCAACCAAAGTGTCCCACATTGTATGTTGTTTTAACTGGTACTCAGCTGAGCTTTGCTAAGCATCATATTCTGCTAAGCGGCTCCATGAAATGTTGGACCCTGCTTACGTTTTGTAACATGAAAGACAAAGATTCAGCAAGTTCCGTGTCGTTTAAAGAACGCCGGGGTGCGTTATCCAGTACCGTTTCATGTATACCAATCGATATCCGCTGCTATCAGATTTAAACCGGCCAAACAAAATGTCTGCAGCAGAAAAATGTCTGCAGCAGAAAAATGTCTGCAGCAGAAAAATGTCTGCAGTAGTAAAGGAGTTAGTGCGTATCACTATAGGTAAAGGCGGTAAAATACTGTTGAAAATATACCAAGCTTTTCTTAAGAGAAGCTGTGTGGCTCCACTAGCTCTAAAGAGAATAGAGTATGCTCTGACGGTCATAAGGAGAAGGCTTTTCTTACCTCGGCCACAGATGATCGTCTTCATTTTCCCGACCCGGATGCAATTGATGAGCGCGTCTGCCCTCAGACCGATGTTAAGATTGGCTCCCGTCACTCCGAGCTTGAGAAGCGCAATCACCGTGAATATATAGGCCGGTTCGTTGTGCATGAAGATGCCCATAATGTCACCAAACTGCAAAGGGAAAAGGGTTTTAAAGATCGAGGTCCCATGGTGCGAAATCTTCATTTGGAGGAAACGCGCACTCGCTGCTGACAGCATGATACATGACTTCCCTGTTCATGTTTTTTTCCCTCAAATTTGTCATTAATAAACTTCTGCCCAGCTGATTGAAACTACGAACAAAAAATAATGATATGGATAGTTGCATGAGGTGGAAACACATTGTTTATTAGCCATATTCAAGAACAGATTCCTGGCAACTCAAATACACGACACCAAATAGATAAACGTCAAAACCAAACCACCGCAAAACAATATTGCATACTTGTACTTCCCTCATCGTCTGTAACAACATTTGCTGCGTTTATTAATGAGCCATAAATTAACGAAGATAAAAAGTCCAGTTACGTTTCAACGTTGTTTCGGAGTGAGAAACGTTTACAAAAATCTTTAAGGTGAACACTTACGTGTTTTTGTTTTAAAAAAACCTGAGGGGAATTCTCGTGTTATGAACCGTTACGCTTTTACTTGGCGTAAGTTAAACGGTGTACACAGTCATATAAACTGCATTTTGGGCCTTTTTTATTGGTACAATTTGTAAAATCTAAGTCTTTGGCCAGATGGTATTTAACTAGACCTTTCTACTGATTAATTCTATTCTCAAGATTCATTGTTGTACGCACCTGCACCGCCTTACTTTTCCTGAGGTAGTTAGCCACCTTGTTAGCGGCGCGGTCCACATCGGCGTAAGTGTGCCTCTCATCTTGGTACAATACGAATGGCTTGTCCGGCTGGCTCTTGGCATAGGACTCGAATACATCCACCTGAAACAACCCCTTGCGCATCAGCTTCTCCGATGGTCCCATCACCTTGCGAGCAATTAGTAGAAACTCGGATAGGTCGTGGAAGAAAGCTGGGTAGGTCAGTCTGATGTATATGAACAGTGTCAGTAGGCCGGCTAGCACGGCGCCGATTATGAGCAACAGAAGTACCATGCTGACTTGTGTGGTTTGCAGTATGAGCGACAACCTAAATCTGTGAAAGACGATAGGACAGATTTAACCGTCAAACCCCATCACATTAAAGTTTCAGGAACAGACATGTCGAGGGCATGCAACAGCTTACTCTCAATTATTACAACTGCAAACTACATAATCTCTTATTAGTTGAAGACTGATAAAGTAAAATTGTGTGAGGGAAAACCGAATGATATAAAATTGCCCGTCATTGTACACTTTAAATGACCTATACCACGAACGACATCTATAATCACTCATACTTTCCTGTCCAATAGACCTTGTGTAGCAGCCATCTTAGAGGGCAGTGCCTTTGTTTTGCTGGGATATTCATGAAAGAACCTTTTGTGCATTTTGTTACTGAATTGAAATAACAAAAATGCCCTTTGAGATATATTGCCACTGTACTATAAGGTCAATTCTACCACCAACCATCTGAACATAGTTCATACAGTAAAAACAGTTGTTATTTTATTCTCGTCATCTAGAATTACTGAGAATGGATGCCTTTTTTTCCTTGATGATATCGAAAATAATGTTCGCGGTATGGACATTTTGGATTAATGTGTTGACTTAATGTTGAGGGAGGGCCTTAGCCTGAGATATCTTTGCTGGCAGTTCCTGCACGTGTGACTGTCTCACTCTGTATCCGGTTCGTCAGTCTCAATTTAACCATGCGTTCTTCGCACGGTGTAGCCATAGCACTGATGGGAGCGGCAGTTAACGCAACTCAAGCGTTTATCCAATGGGCGCTAGCAATCAGTGGTGCGCGCGCATGACTTTTTACTAACGAACCGGCACCCGATTTCATCAAACTCTTCGTAACATATGATGCATCGCAGCGCTGCGACGCGTCGTAACCCTACGATGCGTCGCAGCTGCGACGCGTCCTACGATCCATTTCACAATACACGTCGTAAGTGCGACGCGTCGTAGGTGTATTTATAGCACAACTCGTTGACTCTTTCATGTATTTAGTCGGCGTACAGTAAAAAGTCGTCTGATATTCAACAAACAGTCGTCTGATCTCAGCTTGAAATTTATTAAAACGTAAAACAAACTGGCAGTCGCGCGATGCAATTTTGAAGGAAAACAAGCTCTCAGTGGACTATATAGCTACTTTGAAATTTCAACTGCAATATTCCAGTGTAATTCATATTATTCATTGAATTTTCTATTTACAACTTTACACACATTGCCTCGGTATTATAATCTCGTTTATGTAATGTTTATGGCATTAAACTGGCTAAGAAAGGGACTCTTCTTATTTTGCGATGACCACTAGACACGTCATAACTTGCGACGTGTTTTAAGCCGTTGTCAAGGAACTTACGATGCGTTCAACACATCGCAACTTTCGTGAAATATATGATACGACGCGTCGCGAGTTGCGACGTGTTACACGTCGTAACTCGAGTTGCGAAGCGTCGCAGCGCTTCGTGAATTGAAATCGGGTGCGGATAACTACTTTCACTGTGGGCGCAATGGGCGGGGCCTGCTGGATTGGTACTGAGGTCGCCATCAACAAGATGAATCAAACCCAGTCTTGGCAATATTGACAGTGCTACCCGGGAAATTCCGAGCATACCTCACGCGCGCTGCATTTAAGCTAATGCATGGGTGTCGAGACGTTGTTGTATATTGATACGCGTTCATCCGCCGAAAGATGGCGTTACCAAAACGAACCGCAGCAACCTCAGCTCCCGATTTCACGAAGCGCTGCGACGCGTCGCAACTCGAGTTACGACGTGTAACACGTCGCAACTCGCGACGCGTCGTATCTTCCATTTCACGAAAGTTGCGATGTGTTGAACGCGTCGTAAGTTCCTTGACAACGGCTTAAAACACGTCGCAAGTTAAGACGTGTCTAGTTGTCGTCGCAAAATAAGAAGAGTCAATTCTAAGCCAGTTTTATGCCATAAACATTACATTAACGAGATTATAATACCGAGGCAATGTGTGTAAAGTTGTAAATAGAAAATTCATTGAATAATTATGAATTAGACCGGAATATTAGAATTGAAATTTCAAAGTAGCTATACAGTCCAATGAGAGTTTGTTTTCCTTCAAAATTGCATCGCACGGCCGCCATTTTGTTTTACGTTTTAACAAATTTTGAGCTGAGATCCGACGACTCTTTGTTGAATATCGGACGACTATTTACTGTACGCTGACTAAATACATAATAAAACAGTCACCGAGTTGTGCTATAAATACACCTACGACGCGTCGCACTTACGACGTGTTTTGTGAAATGGATCGTCGTAGAGATATGACGCGTCGCATCGCTGCGATGCATCGTAACTTACGAAGAGTCTGATGAAATCGGGTGCAGATCTCAGTTTGATGGGTGAATTAATATAATGGACTTTTTCACCACATATCCTAGTCATTTGAAGCTGTTAGAGCTGAAAAATGCGACGCTGAAAAATGAAGCGCGGATGTCACATATGGAACACCATACTTTTGGCCAATACCCCCATATGCCTCCCACGGGACCCATAAAAGTGCCCCAGGGCCCAAGGCCATAGCCGAGGCGATTCATAGTGCACAGGTACTTTCCAAGGTCTGTTTATAGGAAACCAACGCGTTGCCCCCTAGCCCCTCAGGTTTATGGGGCGTGTATACCACGTGACCATTACATTATCACACATTATAATTGAAAACATTCATAAACACTGTCACAAATTGTTACAATCATCTTCACGAATTGTTACTTTTATTGTCAACTATTTAATGTATTTGATATGCTTTTGGTACTTTCAGTTTTATGGGTGAGTTAATTCCGGGTTGGGTCAATTTTTGTGGGAAACCAACCAACAGAAACCAAAGTGACTTGTAAGCTCTGTTGCCAGAGCTTAAACTTTAAATCCAGTCTTGAACCAAGACTAGTTGGCAGCTTCTATCAATCAGTATTCATAGCTGGGGGACGGGAAAGGCTTTTTTGGACGAAATATATGTACATATTCAGTCCTTATACACTTTCATGATGACCTTCAATATATGTATACCATCCTTACCTATGTATTGACATTTACATGGAAAATAAAGTGAAGTGAAGTGCAAAAGTGAACTTACCGTTTACAGTAAATTTCCTGTTGCTGCCAGTCGCATATCAACGTTGACTCTGCTGTTCCAAATAAACGTAGCTCAATCTCGCTTTTGGCCTTGACGGCATTCACTAACATGCAAGTTAGGGCCTACCATGCACTCTACATCGATGTCTAGTGTATTCGGTCACAGTTCCACGCTCAGGTTACTGGCATGACCTAAGTCATACACTCTATTGAGCACATATTGATAACACCATGGAGGTATAGCAATAGCTCCGTGCCCTTGCAGAAATCCTTGACTATTGTATGGTATACCCATAGAGAAAATGCTAATTTCTCTGCTTGTATGCGCCCCATACGGAACCCCGTTACATGTAACACGCATTCCTTATAGCTGTGAATAATCTGAATGGATTGAGTTTTTTTGTCATTTGCGAGCAAATCGCAAACAGTCATGACAAGGACATTGTGTATTTTACTACTTATATGAGCACAATGAGCATGAGCGCACTTGTGATGCAGAAGAATAGATATAAAACTATAGAGACAGAACAGAACAACGGGTTGATTCGGCGCTTCCTTCCTTATGACGGTCATGCATAAGTTTAATACCCTGTTTATTTTTGTTTAGCCTATACTTACCTGATTACGTAACAATTTCTTTATCTACCTGTATTTATTGTAACAAATATTGATTTTATTATGGTCCCAACAATTGCACCTTTAAACTATATAGAGAGCGCTTTGGCCACAGTAATCCATAGTGGACACTGCATATTAGTATTTTCAATCTTGAAATTCTTATGCATATTCAGCGCTATAAAACCCCTTTGAAAGCCCAGTAGGGCGTGGACTTGGGCATGGTGGTAGATGGTGGTGTGCATTTTAGTTCCATATTTTCTAAGTTAATTCCTGTACATGATGTATGGCTGAAGGTGGAAGCCTAGTTTAGTTTAGCCTTCGTTTTTGTGCAAGACGCCACCAGCATCATTACTTTACACCTAGGGTTTAGTGGTCATGCATAGTCTTGTGAGTATGTTCCAATTATACCCCCCTTGCACCCAATAGTTTTTACATGGCCTTGTAGACTACGGTGTTTCATCGTAGTGGTCCCAATCTGAACTCTGCTCTGTCAGAACGGTGACTAGTCATTCAAATTCTATTATTCATATTTGCATGCTCTCCCCTGGTTAACTATTTTGTAAGCGAAGAATTAAGCGCTAATTAAATTCTCATTATTTCTATTTTCTGATATTGCATATACTTTTCCCTTTGTCTGTTATTTTGAGATCAACATCCATGTATTTTTTATTAATTAGTTAATCCTCCCAACTGACGGTCGGCCTCTTTGGGTCGCCGTTACAACCTATGTTAGGTTTCGCGCGCTTCCTTCATACTGATTTTTGACTTAGCCTCACCAGCGTTGTTTCGTCTTCGTCCCACAGGTAATAATCTTTTGCTGTAAATTCACTTTATTTTGTTTGATTATCATTTTCTTAGCACTATAAACTATCATACATTACATTACTCATTCTTATTTGCCGTTACGATGATTATTTCATCGATTATAGATGTATTTAATTGACTTTATTTGGGTGAACAGAAAGTATCAACGCCAGACTATTCCTGTTTCCGATTATCTTCCTTCTTAAGTTACTTGCTTCTGTGAGTATTGAAGAGATCTATTTGTTTATATCTTCGGTATTTGCATTATTAGACCTATTTTAGATTTATCAACGTTGATTTTGCTTGTAACTGATGTATAATTCAAGATGGCGGCCGCTGCCGTAATTTTGGCGCGAACCGCAGAGTGTTAAATATTCTATTTGTTGCATTTCCATTATTTTACTTTTAATTTATTTACTTGATAATGATTTTAGACGTAGACTCACCAACATTGTTTCGTCTTCGTCCCACAGAATTAAACCAGCAAAATTGAGATATATTGTTGTTGCCGACTGCCTCTATCTACTCGGCTCAAAATTACAGCAAGGGTCACACTTATATAGTCCTTCTGTCCCATAGCGTTACGGCCGTATAGGGGCGACGTATTATGATGGTATTTGTCACACAATTATTTCATTTGTTTCGGTCTTCTGCTGTTAATCTCTCTTGCTTGCCGGTAGCCCTCCATTAGCTCACGCACAGCCATTGGTTAGTGTTGTGGCTTGATGAACTTAATTGGAGCAGTTTCCGCATAGGCGTTGATTCTCTTCTCCATCTCTGCTGTAATTGTCCAGGTCTCACAACCATTACAAGAAAATGTTACCAGAGCCCGCAGTAGCTGCATCCTTGATGCTATGTTCTTGTCACGCCAGATCGCGGTTTCAATTTGGCTAATGCTGAGGTGGCAGCAATCCTTATGATTTCAGCTACAGATCTTGCGCATCCTCCGTGATTGTAAAGCCAAATAAGGAACTTAAACTGGGTGACACATTCCAGCCTCTCTCCATCTACTGAGACTTCGACTTCTTCTTCCGACCCCATCTTCCCTGATAGGCAGTTATGAGTTAATAATGTATTTATGATACATGTACTAACAATGGAGTACCGTATCATGTGAATATTCCTATGCAAATCAACACTACTAAAAACTCGAAAACTTGAAGAAAACTAATCAAGTGATGATAGTCTTGAGTTCATTATAATTTGCAACAACGCATGTTTTTATACCCCAAATAATTTCATTATCTGTAAATAGTTAAAAGGCTTCAATTTAACACGGGCGTGACCATTTTGAATTTCATGATTTGTCGGCAAATCATGAAATTTGCCTACGGACCGTCACGCAAAAGAGTGTAATTAATTATTTCCGCCCAAAATGATCCCTTGAACTCATTTCTAATTTTCTCCACAAATGTATAAATGGTTAATATGTATGTTGATTACTTTGAACGGGAATAATATTTCAGGATATATGATAAGTAAATCGTCAAAATTTGGCCCTTTCATATTGAAAAGTTTTGGACACGTTGCTCGTCGCAAAACTGCGTGTACACGCTCAGTACGTGTGCGCATACCTTGTTCAGGCCCGTGCCCTGATCCCAGACTGGGGGGGGGGGGGGGGGGGGGGGGGGGAGGGGGAGGGAGAAGGGGAAAACGTGGAGGGTGGAACTTTATGCGAGCGCGGGGTGCGAAGACCTGAGGGTGCGGAGTCCGGGGCCCGCATATTGAAGGCCCTCGGGAAATGTTTGGATTATATGCTTTGTGGTGCAATCTGAGGCATTTGCATGGCCACTTTCCCTTAATTTTGAATGACATATGAAAGCGTGCATATGGAGATGGGAGAGGGTCATCAAAGTTGATATTATCATGACATCTCAAACATCACATCAAACTGTAGCTTTACTCTCTTTGAAAATTGCTCTATTTAGCTTGATCCATCAATTCGTAACCACCTGCGAGCGAGCACATGCTTGCACAGCTGTGGCCGTCTTGATGGGCTTTTAAAAAGAACTTTTGCGAATGGGAAAGACACTTTGGAAACATCCAATCAGTTTGAATATGCTTCATGAATTTCTGAATAAACGAGCACATTTTTAACAGTATTTAATTACCATTATTTTTCGGTGTGGTGGTGGGGGGGGTGGCTGTGGGGGGGGGGGGGGTGGGCTAAACAGAAGATATATCAGAATGGCGCAATAATGCCGCAATAAGATTGCGGGCGCAATCAATTTGATTAGGGTTTCAAAATTTCTACGCGTCCACGTCGTTCATTTGCATAAAAAGTGCCCCCACAATTTTTTGCAAAAAACGAGACCGTCTAGTTTAAAAATCGGTGGAATCGTGCGAATATAGCCGAGGATCATCTCCCTAGCTTTTGGGCTATTATCTAAGAGCAGATTTGATAAAATTAGGGTCCAAAATGGGTCCTATTTGCATGAGAAAATCATGTAGGGATGCCAATGGTAACTTTGGCAGTATGCAGGCTCAGCATTACCGGCAGGCTTCAAGCATTACGGACACACTCTCGCAAAATGTAGTCCAGCAGCTTTCTATACAAAAACCTCGTTGTCTTGGGGTTTTGTATGTAAACCTTATCAGTCAGCCGATCACGCTCAATTGACTTCGGCCAAACCGCAGTCCCATCATAAGAAATAAGTTAACAATGTTATCCGAACCATTTTTTCCGAGAGTGTGTCTCTAATGACCGCGTATTATGAAGCGACCTCGCACGCTAGCTCGTGTTGACATGACATAATGTACAATTTGTTTGCCATGGGTTCAGAACGGATAGTAGCTTCGCGGAGTTTTTAGCATAGCAGCGGTGTTTATTATTTACTTTCTCCATTTTTCATCTTCCCTCTTCCTTTCCCCATCCTTCTCCATTCTTCATTTTCTATTTTGCCGGCACCACTGCCTCAATCCTGCAGCATGTCATTTCAGGAAGCCATGCACGTGTTCAGTTTAGGGGTTTTCTGTACAAATTGTGACCCCAAAATGTGTTCATTGAAAACATTTTCTGACAAAAGTTTGATAATTGGCTTACTGCCATGTACTGACACAACGAATCACCAAAGAAAAGAAAATGTACAACAGCAAAATAGCCAAAATTCAAAGAACTTTTGGTGCTGAAATAGCCGTAACATTGAGGTTTCTGCCTGAAATGACATTCCACATTCCTTCATGAATATGGAAATTCGCATTAGCCAAGAAAAAAAAGGAAAAGGCATCCGAAAAACTACCCTTGAAAATCGCAAAACGAAAATTGAAAATCTGGTTAAAAGAAACACAATATCAGGACTGCATTAAAAACTACATTGTTTGGCCCTTTAAATAGATATAAGACGTCAAATCACCTTTAATGAGACGTCACGTAACGCAGTATGACGTCATCATGACGTCACCTCAGTTTTCACCTATAACAGTCCCTGTCTATGAAAATACTATGTATCAGCCAAATGGGACCTGTAGTTCTATTCGGTATGTATAGCCTAGTATAGGGCTTCAAAAATACACCTTTAATGTGATGTTTATGTATTCATGTTATACATACCAATTACCAACCCAATTGGACATGCATGCAGTTCTAAATTTAGATATAGGGCATTGATAAAAAAAAACACCTTTAATACGACGTAACGTGATACTTGTGAAGTCATCACTGACGCCACGTCAATTTTCATCTATAACACGTCGATCGCTGTATATGTACATATATCAAGTATCAACTTGGTTAATGCGTGAAACTGAAGAAAGCTTTGAAATTCACTGAAACAAAGTCAAAGGCCTGAGCGGAAACCGCTATAATAAGAACCCTCACGATACCAATGGCTAATTCCTTAAACATATCGAGTCCAACTTGAGGCTTTTTCCGAATATCTTAAAAATTACGAGACAATTTTCAAAGAAGGACGAGTAATGTATCTGACATAATCCGAGTTGGTCTTTGCTGATGCCCATTTTTTAAATATTGCTCTATGCATTGACCACACATAGTATGACAACGTGTGTGCATTGATGACTGGTTTTTGGTTGGAATCAGTGAACTTAGATTGGGTTGAATAGAGCCGTATTTTGTCAGCAAAAAAACAAAAAAGAAGATATAAAATATAATCAATTGATCTGAGATTTCTGTGCCAGGCGTTCTGTATTAAAGTTTCCAGAAACAACGAACGGCTTCTGCTATCCTTCATGTCCGTGAGAAACTTTCGGCTCAGTCGATATTTCTTGGCAATTAACCGGGTTTTTTTCCTGACAAATTCCTTCATATTACAGATATGGAGCAAAACGTTTGTCCCCTCTTTAAAAAAAACACACACAAAACACCAGTTGAATTGAGGATTGCTAAAAATTAAATTAAAGATCTGGTTTAATGTTTGGAAGTTATCGCCCAGGATATCGGCTTCGATTAAGTCTTATCAATGGACACATTTTGGACTATGATCAGGCTGTGTAGCAATTAGAGCATGAACTATAGCTAGTCGCTCGACACGAATGTCCCGCTTTGACTTGCAATTGTGGATTTGGAGGATTTTACATAGGAACATGCTCCCTTTTTAGCTCAGTTATTACTGAAACCGTTGCTTTCAACAATTCAGAAAAAGGACCGTGATTTGAGATGGGCTGCCTTATGTAACTCACGGTTAGTTATCATGGGGACCCGATTATTTTTTCTTTTTTTTCTTTGGGGGGGGGGACTTCCAAACAAAAAATGCTTAAACGGTGTCATTTCTCTTACAATTTCTGTAAACCCTCGATTCTTTATTAAGTCTAAATTTCGTTGTTTAAATTCTGCAAGAAAGGCAGAAAAATAAAAGTGTATGGTAGTTAGGAATTCGATTATCAAATTTGGTTAGTTCGTTGTATTTTCTAATAGAATATTTAAACTGTTCTGTGGTGGTAAATTGAAATATTGTGGCTATTTTTCTGTTTAAGAATAGGCCTGGGCCTGTCTCACGTACATTGTTTCTTTTAGGATGTCGAAAAGATTATCAAATTTGGACGTTTCGTGCCAAGCAAAGAGCTTGGACAAGTCTAGCATCGTTTATGATAATCTAGTAAACATCGTCCCATAGTCATAATCCTTGCAGTACATGTACTTACTGGGCCACAATGGCTACAATACGTTGTGTGCATTATCAACCGGATCGTTTGACCTTTGAATAGCAGTACCCATCGTGCTCTGAAGACCCATACGTCCGTGCCACGGTGCAGTGAACTGATACTGATAGGACTTTTGCCAATTTCTATCATTCATTGTTTAACTGTACCCTGGGGTCTCTCTAAAAAAGTAAAATGCCAGGTCCTCAAATCGACTACCGGCGTGTTGCTCGCGCGGCTGCCGCAACAGCTCTCGGCTTGCCCATAGTAGGGGCGGTCTACCTCCGCCTGAAGTACGGGCCGACTCTAGCCGATGACATCGTGAAGTTGTACCATAGCTATCAGGTGCTGAAACGCCTACAAAACTTGCAGAAAAACAACTTCTTCATGGTGGATTTCTTCGAGTTGCGAGCGAAGGAGACACCGGATAAACCGTTCCTGCTCTACCGTGACGACTCGTTCACATACGGGGAGGTGGACGGGGAAGGCAACAAGCTGGCGCGGTTCATGATGAGTCAGGGTGGACTTGGTTGTAAGGACTCCGCAGCAATCCTGATGCTGAATGACCCTGGATTCATCATTAGCTGGTTGGCCTTCAGCAAACTGGGAGTCAAGACAGCTTTCTTGAACTACAACCTGAAGGGTCGGGCCTTACTGCACTGCATCAAGGCTTGTAAGGTCAAAGCTATCATGTGTGGGAAAGGTGAGTTGTAGTCTAGGTCAGTCCAAAGCCCAGGCGCGGATCCGGGGGGGGGGGGGGTAAAACAACCCCCCAAAACCAGCTCCTTCTCCGACACCAGGCGCGTACGCAGGGGGGGGGGGGGGTGTTTTGGCTGTTAAACACCCCCCTTTGCCATGTAAAAATATGGAGGGAGAAGAGAGTTATGTGACCGAGCGCGGAACAATTACAAATTATGTGCATGTTCTCATTGTTATGCTTTGACGAATACAGAAGACACTTTATAAGAGCAGAGTATATAGGCCTATATGTATTTGAAACAAATGAAACAAAATATCCCAACATAAGCTTAAAAACTTCTGTTAAAAAAATCAGGGGAAAGTGGCCAGGAAACGCCTCAGATTGCACCACAGAGCATCTACGATCCTAAATTTCCCAGGGGCCCTTTAAGCGGGCCTCGGACCCCACGCCGTAAGGGCTTCGCGCTCCGCATTAGTCCTCCGGCCAAATTCCCTCTATGCTATAAATTCACCTTAGCTGTGCCCCCACCATTTTGTACCTTCAGCAGCGAATGGCTCTACATTCGCTGCCTAAATCCCTTTCCAAAATAGAAAAATGTGAAAAAAATACGGAGATGGAACATGGTTCTCAACTTTGAGTACATAACAAACTTTATAAAGAACAAAAAAAAATAACAAAATTAAATGGAATTTTCGATGTTTAAAACGTTTTCTAAACGGTGGAAGTGGCCAGGAATCGCCTCAGATTGCACCACAGAGCATCTAAAATCCAAATTTTCCCGGGGCCCTTAAGCGGGCCCCGGACCCCACGCCGTCAGGGCTTCGCGCTGCGCGCTCACAGGTCCTGGACCCTTCATTACAATAATTCTAGGCCCCCCGGAAAATGGCAGTCTGAATCCGTCCCTGTGACCAGAGCGCATATGTATCCTGTATCTGAAGTTTGGCCTTAGGGGTGGGGGCGGTTTACACAAAGATTCCCAACGGATGAAAATCATGAGATCCAGGGGACGAAGCGGAGTAATTTTAGCCAATTACAAGAACAGATCCTAGCACTTCCGCAGCCCTCGTCACTTTTTTTCTTGAATTTCTTCTTTTTTTTGTTTAAATGCTGTCGGGGAGGGGACTGCCCACATTGACCCCTTTACTCATATGTTCATCATAATACTCTAAAGACACAGAACATTTTTTCCCCGATTTACTATGCTTTAGCTCAAAAAGATAACTGATGGTCGTGGGTTCCCGGCCCTTCGAGTTTAACCCGTCCAAATATACCCTCTTCTGGCGCCAACACAAACTCCTGACTTTTATTTTAGCGTTAAGTTTAGCCCACTGATACTATCTTTTATTTCTGGCGCCAACACAATTTACCATCTTCATTTCTAGCGTCACAAATGACGACATCCAATTTTGAAACACCCCCCTTGAAAAAATCCTGCGTACGCCACTGTCTGACACCCTCCACAAATTATGACAATTATACTGTTAATAATATCCACCTGCGCACAGAATTTTGTCGGAGCCAACAGGGTATTACGTTTTTACGGGGTTATTTCTGTAATATAGCGTTGATGATTTCGTCAGATTTGAACAGCGCCCCATTAAAAGTATGGTGGGACCCCCCCCCCCACCCCCAACCACCTATTGATATTACGGAGGCCAAGTGTCCGGAGGAAAAATAGACCTGTGTACATTTCAGCATTTTGTGGCTGATGAACCCCCCCCCCCCAACTGCAAAAATTCCTGGATCCGCCCCTGAAAGCAGTGGTTAAACTGGGGGCGGGGGGGGGGGGCACCTGGGGGTGCCACCAATAATTCAAAGGGGGCACTAAGGCAAATTATATATTATTTTCTGTTAAATTTTAAGATTTGAAATAGGGAGCACCCTGGGCACGTGCTCGTGACCCCCCCCCCCCCCCCCTCGTTGTTACGCCACTGTTAATCACAAATATATTCTTTCCACGGTGCGCCATGACAGTTTATCACACAGGAACAAAGACCTGCCCACTGTCATGGTGCAAAATGCAGATGTTTTTATTTACCGTCTATTCAAATGAACTTTGACACGGCATTTTGTATTCATTGCTCACCAATAATGAAATCGATACAGCTCTAGACGCGTGAGGAGAATTACACCTTTGTTATTATTTAACACAGTGTTGGTATTCATTCTCGCTTGTCCAAATCTTTGCGGGACTTTTTTCTGGATCCTTTCATAATCCCTGTTAAATTCGAACCCAGATTATTTCAGTGCAGAAAACTGTAATTTTCATTATAAAAACTACCAAGGTTACAGGTATGTTCCTCACGTTAAGGGCCTATGAAGTGAATATTTCTTAGGAACTTATTTTGTGCTACTTTCTAATCCTCTTAAGTGTATGAAAACTAATTGACATCCCTTTTTGGGTTAATTTTGCTAAAAAGTGCACTTCTTTAAACGTTTAAAGTTGTCCATGCTTTTCTAGACAACTAAGGGCGCTGTTGCCGTGATGTCATTTCAGTTAAAGGGAATATACATCATTTGCTTTTGCTGTAATTTTCAGAAATGGATGGAATTAGGGGGTTCGAAATATATAGCAAATATAGTTACACTGACTTTTTTGAGGTTTTGGGTTCGAAAATGCTATAAAAACCAAGAAAAACGATCATTTCCCTGTAGTCTGGTTCCCTGACTCCATATAAGAAGAAACAGAGCAGTTTACATACATTGGGGAATTGTAAGGTCAGTGAACCAGTCTAGCTGGCTCGTACCCGTTCATAGGTTTGTAATCGATTGCAAACAAGTGCGATGGTCGATTGTGGCCAGTATTTGAAAAAAAAACCAGTTGTTTCCAACGCTGATCGGCCGATCACCGTTGGAAATTGATACAAAAATACCACTTTTCTTGAAAATGACAGTATACCAGGTGCCATGATTTTACAGGATGCTTTACACTGTCATTCACTAACAGTCCAGCAAGGTATTTCAAAGTGATTTGGTAGTTTTATTTTTTGATGTTTGCAAATGTTGTATTATCCCTTTAAATACTCTGTTCATATTAGGTGTTTTTCTATTGAAATGGTGAACCCAAACATTTGCTTATTAAAAACATTTGCCAGAAAAGGTTGCTCACTGGCTAACTGCCATTAACTGACACACCAACGAATCACTAAAGAAAAGTTTACGACAGCGAAATATCCAAAATTCTGGCAACTCTTTGTGCATTGATATGAAATCATGTTTTTGGTCATAAATATGGAAATTCGCATTAGCATAAAAACAAAAAAGGTACCCTTTTCAGTACCCTTGAAATGGCAAAAATGGAAATTGAAGATACGGTTAAATAGGACACAAAAGGTACATTTTCAAGAATAATTAAACAAAAGTTACATTTCATGCACCCTTTAAATTGCATACCATGGGTACTACCTTAATAATACTTGGTCATAAATTTGCATTATGTTTTGACAGAACCACAGCTTCTGGAAGAATTGGAGACCATCATGCCGGACATTCTGGACCTCGGGATCAAGGTGTGGGTCCTAGGCGAGGTCAGCGAGCGCCCTCTGTCCTCAGGAATGACCCAGGTCCAGACATGGAACGAGCGGAGCGATCCGATTCCAAGGAGCGTTCGAGATGGAATCACAGCCAACGATGTGTCAGTGTACATCTTTACCTCAGGGACAACAGGTAGTCTCTGCACCGCGGTGTTACAATTAACACCGGTGGTATCTAGTACCACAGACTGTGTTACAATTTTACACCAGTCCTTTAAGATATCACATGGGTTCAATTCACACTCCATTTTTTGCAGAGTGCCACATTTGATACCTTTAGTTAACAAATTACACGTTGAACAGCTGACGTAGTGCTTTTTGTAATGGCGTCGTAACTACCTCTGAATCAAAGTGTCAAACAATCAATAATACGCTGTTGGGAAATAGTTTGTAGAGTTCGTACACTCTAAAAAGGCTCGGGTCAGATTTTACCTAATACTTTCAATGATATACCGCACAATCGCCAGACCGAGATGTGGTTTTCATCTCGATAATAATTAATATCTATAATAATGATGACTAAATGTTGTAAGTAACGGCTACTGGTTTGACTTCCCTAGGTTTCCCGAAGCCAGCTAAGTTATCCCATTATCGGTCGTGTGGTGGCAGTGCAGTTATGTCGATGCAGGCCGAGCTGGAACCTTCGGATATCTTTTACGTCACCCTGCCGCTCTACCACAGCATGGCGTTCGGGATGGGGCTCATGACGACAATATTTACAGGTGAATAGATCCTTATGCGTAGCGACCATCTTAGCGGGCATCTTTTCTTATTTTAATAATGCAGTTACAATCATATGAAGCACGATATGAGACGCAGGGACCCCCCTCCTCCTTTGTGTTGGTTATTGTGTTACCAGAATCTCAGGAATTCTTTTGAGATATCTGGGGGGGGGGGGTTAGGTCACAATAGTCTAGGGTTTGCATATGGTATAGGGAGATTGGGGGTACCCCCTTCGTCTTAAATAATGCTGGGTATAGTTACAATGAATGCTCAGTAGGCTCACTCATGCACATCCCAGCAACACAAAAGCATTGCCTTGTCAGATGGCTACTAAGCCAGGGGCAGATCAAGGAATTATTGCAAGGGGGGGGGGGAGGTCAGGCCCGTCAGTTTTTGTATGTTCGATTTATTGCGGACAGGCGGACATATAAGTAATTATTATTATTACAATTGTAAAAAAAACCCACATTTGTTTGGTGTCAGAGTGGGGGGGGGGGGGGGATTGAGGGTTCGACCCCCCACTCTGGATCCGGTTATCCGCGCCTGTACACATGAGGTCTATAATGACCGTATTTTGAGCGAATTGGGACGTTGTGTTACGACGCCATAATTCTGGATAAACAGCAGAAATGAAGACGTTTATTGAAGCAATTAGCAGCTTCACCTTACTCTAAAAAGTCCTTGGTCAGCTATTTTTGCCTGACAATGTCCAGAAAATGACCCGGAAATTGAGTCAAAGAATGTCATTTTGACCTGGAAAAGTGTCACGCCCAATAGAACCGGTCACATCACACCGGCGATTTTGTTGAGTGAAAAATTAAGGATTGTGAAATACTTCTTGAATTATAGCAATATGTACATGTAGCCTAGACCTGAGCTAGTTACGGTACGTCACTAGCCCGGGATTGACGTCTGATTGTACAATAACTGCGCCGTATCGTCATTTGCTCAACAATTACTGAGGAGTCCCCTTAGAAAATATACATGCACTTTTGTCAAGAGTAATAAAGAACTGAATGATTACAAGTATCACAACAAAAGCACGTCATGAGAAGACGATCCACAGTACAAACAAAATGTTACGTAATATTATTCGGTATCATACTGCTTGCAATGGGAGGTTGTTTGATCTGATATCACTATACACAATTTCGATCAACTAGACTTAAAGTTGACGAAATCCTATTTCTTTCAATCTATCTGGTACATGATGGTTTCCTTCGTGACAAGAACACTTTCCCTTGGTTTTCTGAATCAGATGTGACTATTGCTTCTCCTTTTACTATTACCAAATGATTAAATGCATTGTTGTCCTTAACATTGTCCCATGCTTGTTTTACACTTATGAATGTCTTGGATCCTTGGCACAATCATCACCATGAACAGCGCATGACAGGCTTCTCCCTCAAGATGAAGTGTTTAGGATCTAGGAGAGGGCTGGAGTCGCGGAGGCACTTTCTCGAAACTCGGGGGACGTTACATCTGCTTCATACTGTCCTTCCATAGTCGCTTCAAACCATATAGTAGGAGAGACTCAGGTTATGGAATTTGCTTTCAGACAGCCAAACTTTTGTATAGGTTTACCATGAGTAGCCTACACCCTGAATTCGTTCAGAACCTTTGTAATACTGACAGGAGATATTTTGTATAATTTAATTGCGAAATAATTTGGTTCGGCGCGACTCTGGTACGTCATTCTAAAAAGTTAGATATCGTTACATACTGATCTTTTTTTTCTGATTTGTGTGCATCATATGCAGGCTGCACTATCGCACTGGGAACGTTCTCTCCCAAGACTTACTGGGATGAGGTCCGCAAGTATCGAGCCAATGTCATCCTGTACATCGGGGAGATCTGCCGCTACCTTCTCGCTCAACCACTGGTAAAAACAAAAAGCACTGGGTAAAGCTTGGTTTAGGCACTTACTATCTTGAAATGCATGGTTTTACCTCAAGGATTGACAATGCATTGATTTTTTATACAGAAGGTTTAATGATGGATAACCTCAATTCGATATAACTCATAGTTTCCCAAGGTGTTCAAAACATACATCAACTTACAGCTTGGTTTGTCACTTTTGTGAGGATAATAAATTCAACATCTCTCGTGTGATACGTCCTTCCAAATAACCACCCTGAAAGGTATACCGAAGCCCACTGCCATTTTGAAAAATGATCTCTCGATCATATGTTATAGGCCTTATGCACGAGTTGGCCATTTTTGTCTAGTTCCTTGAATGTATTTCATTATTTGTTAACTGTTGAATGGAATGAAGCCAGACTATTTATGCAGGCATAATGCAGCTTTATTTTTACTGTTATTTTTTAATCTGGCTTTAAACATTAGGAAATGTTTAATTACAAATTTTAAATCATTCAGTGAAGCAGTATGGAATTATTTGCTTTCATTTCTCTTCGTAAGTTCCAAAACTTAAGATTTTACCTCACTTTCAATTCAATATGGCCGACTCGTACATTGGGCTCATAGAGAAACTTTCAGGATCCATTTCCTTAATTGATCTAGTGCGAATTTAAAAGAACAGAATCAACGGATCGTGGACTATGGCCTTTTTTATTATTAGGGTACCACTTTTGTTGAAAAACATTCCCCAAATTCTCGCCAATCTTGTGACATTGCTTGTCGTATTTCAATCTTTACCATGAAGCGACCTGACGATGGCAAGTATGAGCAAACGATCAAGGCAGCTATCGGCCTCGGGTTGCGACCGGACATTTGGCGGGAGTTTGAGAAGCGTTTCAATGTTGAGCAGATCTATGAGATGTATGGAGCTACGGAATGCCCGTTCATGAGCGTGAATACTGAGGATAAAGTAGGCAGCGTTGGCAGGCATGGTGGTTTCTTGAAGGTTCGCATCTTGAGTTTTTCAACAAGATGTGTTTTTCGGAATGAGCTCTCTTGTTTTTTAATTTGTTTTTGTTTTGGGCGTAATTTCCTTAACCCTCGGTTACATAATACCACTCCATTTTTAGCTGTTTCGGTGACACACCGAAACAGCTCTTGTTTTCGTTAAGATTTTTTTTTTTTTTTTTTTTTTTTTTTTTTTCTCCTTTTTCAGACTTTTTCTCCATAGGTTTAACACACGTTTCTTCCACCAGTCCACTTTGCCACTTTTTCAAATCCGATTGATTTCAGACTTGATACATACTTAGACCACCACCCACAGATGGTCCTAGAAGAAATTCGTGACCGTGACGTCATCAGGTGTCGGGTTACGTCACATTAAAGATGCATTTTTCCCCATATGTTTTGTACACGTTTTAAAACACTCCACTTTGGCCTCTTCGTAAATTCGATCGACCTCAGACTTGATACATACTTAGACCACCACCCACAGATGGTCCTAGAAGAAATTTGTGATCGTGACGTCATCTGGTGTTGGGTTACGTCACATTAAAGATGCATTTTTCCCCATAGGGTTTGTACACGTTATAAAACACTCCACTTTGGCACTTTTGTAAATCCAATCGACGTCAGACTTGGTACATACTTAGACTACCACCCGTAGATGGTCCTAGAAGAAATTTGTGATCGTGACGTCATCAGGTGTTGGGTTACGTTACATTAAAGATGTATTTTTCCCCATAGGGTTTGTACACGTTTTAAAACATTCTACTTTGGCACTTTCGTAAATCCGATCGATGTTAGACTTGGTACACACTTAGACTACCACCTACAGATGGTCCTAGAAGAAATTCGTGATCGTGACATCATCAGGTGTAAGGTTACTTCACATTAAAGATGTATTTTTCCCCATAGGGTTTGTACACGTTTTTCTTCAAATCATACTTTGGCACTATATGTCTGATTGACTTTTCACTTGGCAGATGACATTCGAAGTGACTTCATCAAGTGTTCATCACGTGCACAGAGTATTTCAAATATCCGAAACAGCTTGTGTTTGTCCACAAACACATTTCTAGTTTCATATTTCATGGTGTACTGTACACTATACGTAGTGGGTACACTAACCACCCAAACAGAAATGCTCTTGGTTGTTTGGGTTGCAGTATATCTCAAGTATTAAAACACTGTAACTTAAGGTGTACGGCCTGTTACCGGTCCCATTGACATAATAATTGATCATTCCTGCCCTAGCTGCCCAGATCCAGGTCGTATACCTCATGGCATTGTTTGATTCTGTACATTTTCGCGCACGCTGATTGTCTGCCCTTTTAACTTAACCGTGACATTTGAACTCTGTCAACTTATAGACTCAATGGGGACGTCGTAACATACTGACAGTAACATACATTTCTATTGTGGTTATTCATTCTATTATTAATTCCAGGCGTTGAGTAACGTCCTCGAGATTGTCAAGTGTGACATCGAAACAGCTGAGCCGATCCGTGATGCTAACGGGAAGTGCATCCTTGCTGATCCAGGTCAGTCATTGGTAGACTTCCCACGCATGATGCGTGGCAGCTCATCGCATTATATTCTCAAAATTGCATGAACAATTGGTCTGCGGTCATCGTGCTTTTCATAAGTTCCATATACGTTAAAACTTATAATAATATGCCTACAGTTCCGCTAAGTTTTATAATCTTACAATTTCTCAAACTCGGCTTCTTCTCGGCTTCGGTTTTGGGTTACTGATGATTTTAGGTCCCTGCGTTTGCAGAATCAAGCACAGTTTATGTCCATTCGGGAGCCTCACGTCGACCAGCCTATAAAACAAGGCCAACCCACGCTGTCCTTTCATTTGGTCCTGAGTTCTGACATTTTGGCCTGCCATGGAGTCGGATGTGAAACTCGGTCCAACCGGAAACGAGGCCCGGGTTTGAGAAATGGCCTTTACACGCTCAGCGTATAGACACACTAGGATGTGTTTTCTATTAAAGCTATGGTTTACTGACATGCGCCCTTAATATTCCCTTGTTATTAATCGATAATACCAGGTGAGACAGGTCTCTTGGTCACCAAGGTGGATGATCTATATCATTTCGACGGCTACATGGCGGACAAGAAGACCAATGAGAAGAAACTGGTCCGTAATGTCAAGAAGATTGGAGACGTGTACTTCAACAGCGGGGATCTGATGATGGCTGATAAGGAGGGATACCTGTATTTCAGGGACAGACTCGGCGATACTTTTAGGTAAAGGTGACTTTCAGTGTTTGCTATTAATGCGAATTGGCTTTAAATGACCTAACATTTCAGGGGCGCGTGATCAGTAGTTTGCTATATAAAACGTTTACATTAACCAAACGTGCACCTATAAAAGTATTTTAACCAAGGTTGACGTATGCAGCCGTTAAGAGCGACTCTATGCACGGAAAGATCGCGCCTGTTGCTGTCTTTTGGAACGAATGGAGATTCTAGCCAATTGAATGCATAGCGATTGATTTAACTGCTCATGGTGGCCATTTTGGTAAACGACATTTAGCTCGGTGGTCGAGTGGAAAGACATCTGCACTAGAAAGCAGGAGGTCGTGGGTTCGAGTCCCACCCGAGTAATTTTTTCCAACTTTCACTCGGGAGGTAACACACTGAGTATACAGTGTTTAAAACGTCGGTGAAGGGCAAAACCTAATTTGACATTTACAGTGTTTTACACTCTCCGAAACTTTCATTAATAAAATTGGGTACTACGTTTTGCGTACGTTTTTGTTTCTTTTCTTACGCGTTGTAATACTGTTTCTGATCTCCAGATGGAAAGGTGAGAATGTTGCAACGACAGAGGTCGCCGAAATGCTGAGCGCATTTCCCGCCATTGCAGAGTGCAATGTCTACGGCGTTCTTGTTCCAGGTATTTTGAATATTAGCGAGTATTACTAAGTGCGCCATTTGAGGAGTATTTCAGTAAAAAAAAAAAAGGAGAGAAAAATATAGAATTGAATATAGAATAACTAGAAATACGAACAATTTTGCAAAGCCATTATTAAGTTAAAAATGGTAAAATATCATTTGGTGATATATCTTGAATTTGAAACGTTGCTTTCCAGCACATATAGGCTATACATGTATTAAAGTTAGCCAAACAAAATGACTACGGGAGACAGAATTTGTGAAAGCTCATACGTCAGTGTAATCATAAAATGCAGCAATAACATCTATTTAAGTAGAATGTTCGTCTGTTTCATAACATGCATGCATCAGAAAAAACTTCATATTAATTAAATATATATATGTAGAGACGACGACGAAGGATTTAATCCAATAATAATAATAGTGGGTATTTATCAAGCGTACGTATCCACCAGGACTGTTGCTCAAGGCGCTACATCATTATTACCCCTACTAATTGGGCCCATGAAACATTCCAAATACCATCTCAGCTCCCTGGGGAGTATACAGCTGGATGCAGCCTGTTAGGCGCAAGAAAGCTAATTCAATCACAATAATCATCTCTGCCCTCACAGGTACCCATATATGGGTGGAAAGAAGCAATGAGTGACAAAGTGCCTTGCCCAAGGGCACACGCACCACAGGCAGGACTCGAACCAACAACCTGCAGTTTTACCCGCATACCACGAATCCAATGCCCTATAACCACGAGGCCACAGCAATCCACACTGTTTTCTACTGACTGTTTCTAATTCGCTTTTTTTCCCCTGTATTCAGGGCAAGAGGGCAGGGCAGGCATGGCGGCTTTGAAACTCAGCAAAGACCACAACTTCGACCCCAAGGATCTACACGACTACATCACCAAAGTCCTGCCCCTTTACGCATGCCCGAAATTCCTACGCATCACCGAGGAGATCTCCACGACAACGACCTTTAAACACAAAAAGGTCGAGCTGGCCAAAGAAGGGTTTGACCTTAATGTCATCTCTGACCCACTGTACTTTCTGGACGCGGACAAGAAGACCTACGTGCCTCTCAATAATGACGTCATGCGGCGGATTCTGATTGGCCAGGCCAGACTTTGAAAGACTAGTTGACTCAGGGGTATTCGAAACCATGGCTTTTTTTCCAGCTCTGACATCAAGCTAAATTTAACCTCTTACCCGGGGAACTCCAGCTCATATGGATACATTTTTGCTGCAGGAATGGCGATTTTATCATAGAGGCAATTTTGTTAAGGTTTTGAGTATGTCAATTTTACTGTAACATTAAAGGCTTTTATTCGGGAGCAAGCGATGATGCCAAAGCTAGAGAAAAGACCAGCGTAAAAAAAATCCTAGATTTATAAACAAAATAGACATCCTATCAACAATCCAACTCAATCATAATCATAATCATAATCATCATTTCTTTTATGTAATGTAACATCACCGAAATCTATCGGCGCTGCGAACGTGATTGAGGGCGCCATCTAATAGAAACACTCTTTCAAAATTGTTATTTAATTTGTAAAAAAAAGTGACGCACAAAAAAACCTTTATCAATAGCTATAGCTCGCTATTAAAATATTGTTTATTTTATAATGATTAGCAATAATCAATTTACTCTTGTAGATGATCACAATGCGACAAAATACGTACTCTACCTGCTGCAGCTGATGCGATTGGGAGACCAGTTAATTTACGGGTTCCTTGGGTGCGCTACAAAAACAACGCAGTGCAACTTTCGAACTTTTGTTTGTTCATGTTGGTATTGGCTCCTGTAAAAAAAATCCTTAATACAGCATATGAAAACACGAAAAACATTTTTTTTTTATAGTTAAGGGCGAATCATCCTGCATATTGTATATCACTGAATTATTTCATGACAAAATTGGGTATGGATTCAATACTAAATTTTCCATCAAATTAAAAAAGCACATAAAATATATAGTTAGCCTCTTTTATGCAGCAGGTGTTTTTTTTCGGGTCAAAGTGACCGATGAAAGTTGGAAGCCGGTGCACCGGCAGAAAGTACACCAGGTATGTTTCCGGTGATATATGAAACCGAAGCAGGAAACTAGAAGCCCACCCACTTCCAATATAAACATTGACCAATAGAACGTCTGTCTGCCAAACGCACGAACGGTGTGAGTGTGTTTTCAGACAATATATTATGGGTATAAATGTTATCGACGAGGATTCGAATTGAACTATGATAATTACAGATTCCCTCATCCTGAAATCTATTAAATCTATTCCATCATAATATTTTTAAAAGAAAAAAAAAAAAATATATATACATATATTCGAGTTTCACCTTTGACCCATTGGTATTCCACTGACTTCGTAATCGACGGATGGACTATGGACTGTCCCCAAGAATCTTGGCTATTTATACATCAGTTTTCAATAAGTTTGAGTTTTTATAAAATTCAGCCAAAGAGAATAGACACTCTACACATTTGCAATACAATCGATCAGAAGAAAGCCAAAATCGCATTGCCTCATAAAATTATACCACTGAAAAGACTCTAAATTTGCTACCCCACATTTTTTTAGAATAGAGTAAAAAAAAAGGAACAAAAATTACAGTCAACGGTATCATGAAAGTTTGAAAGGAGCGGTGCCGGATTAATGCACATGTGGTTGGTGCTACATCACATACATGAATAGGCAAGCCTCATAAAGATGGTCCAGGCCAGTATAAGCCAAGTGACAGTCGGTCAGAGAGAATCAGTCAGTCAGGTACATGCAAAGAGGACAACTATCGGCTGCAGTCCTCTCTGGGTCAAGCAAAAACTCAACCCCCGAGGGCCACCCCCCCCCCCCCCCCCTGCCCCATGTGCCACTAATAAAAAAAAAACCCACTGCAGAGCAAGCAGTAAAGTTAGGTTAGTGATTGAAATTGTGGACATGCATTGCTGATCACGGTAAATACATTTGGTCGAGTTTGGGGGGGGGGAATACTGTACACAATAGAAACGACCTTCTGAAATTGTACAAAAGATCAAGTGCATGTTGAGCTCTGCACTTTTATTTATCTTTAACCGTGCCATGAAGTGTGTGCCTTCCTATAGTGGATATCAAACTCGATGTTAATCATTAAAAGCACCATGACACAGCTACGGCAGTGTACTTGCACTTCAAACAGTATTGGAATAATATTTATCAGTCACTGATTGCACGATAAAACTGCGTACGAGGGCAGGCAGCCGCAGTACTCCTTGACACAGGAACCGCACTACAGGACCACGCAGGATGTTGCCGTAACATTTCCGATTTTCGTTCCTGTATCTTTCAGTAGTTATCTTTATCCAATACTAAAACATGACGAGTTTTATGAGCCGAAAAGTTGTTAGAATAGCGGCTGCGACTCTAGCGGGAATTCCAGTTGCAGCTGCTGGGTTTCTGCGCTTTAAGTACGGCCCAACGGTCTTCCAAGATCTGTTGAACATGCGACGGGCCTTGGCTCTATTTAGGGCTTTTAAGGACTTGGAAGAGAGGAACGTTCAGCTCAGTGACTTTTTCGAAGAGCACGCAAGGAACACACCAGACAAGGTTTTGGTGTTGTACAAGGGTGAGGAGCACACCTACGGTGATCTTGACCGACAGGCCAATCAACTCGCGAACTTTGTCCAGCGAAGCGCAGTGGCAGCCCCCATGGAAACGGTGGCAATATTCATGCTCAACGAGCCCATGTTCGTCGTGTCCTGGCTGGCTTTTTCCAAACTTGGGCTGCGGATCGCGTTTTTGAACTACAATTTGAGAGGCAATGTTCTGCTTCATTGCATCAAAGCCTGCAATGTCAAAGCGATCGCCTGTGGCAAAGGTATACATGTACTTGTGTTTTCGCTGGTGAAAGGGCCAGCCTACCTCTTTGTACCTACTTCACTGACTGACTGTCACTTATGACTTAGACTGGGACGAGATTTACTAGGCTTTCGTATGGTCTCATTTATAAAAGGATTTCAATATGGCAACTTTTCAGTTTCATTAGTTTAAAGCGAAAAGCAATGTCACCTTACTCGTAAATTCTGAAATATATGAAAAGCATCTGCGAGGCTACATTTATGTGAAGCATATCCTGTCATGGCATATCTTAATCTAGGCCTATACCTTACCTAAGTTCATTTCCTTTCAACCTACACAACGTAATGTGTTTAGGTATTGTTGATTTGGTGATAGGAATAACTGTTGCAAAAGAAGGAAATCGTGGGGCAACATTCGAAGAATTAGTTAATATCTCTCGTGCAATTTTGAAGTAATATTATAATTCACATAAATGGAAAATAATTGTCATTTTTGTCGTTTATTGCTGACATTTAATAGAGTATCAGTTTCTTCCGTGGTAACGAGTTCATTTTCTTTAGCATTAAGCCAAGGTCTTCATTTCCAAAAAGAATTCCTTGTACAAAAAAAAATCTCTATTACCTTTGAGCGACGTTCTTTTTGTTTCAGACCCTGACTTGTTGGGGGCTCTTGGGGCTATCAAACCGGAGCTAGACGCTCTCGGTATCGTAGTCTGGGTTCTGGGAAGACCAGAGGTCCGGAATCCGACCCTGTCACATGGTCTGAACTTCGTGGACATTGGACATGAGTGTACTGATCCCGTACCGCAGTCATTACGCCGACATTTGGCCAGTCGTGACACGGCACTGTACATCTTTACCTCAGGGACCACAGGTAGGTGCATTAAATGTGCGCGACTATGTACGTCCTGTCCCGTATCCCCACTCCCAGGTTTACACACACAGGTTAGTTTATGGTGTCAATCGAGGATTTTATATTGTTCCTCATTATCGATATTTTGTTTATTTTGTACCATCTTGTTTGCAACAGCTCCCATTGGCTTTGTAAAACGTTTTGTAACCGAGTTCATCCTCAATTTGACTTCTGTCCTCAATTACTCGATGATGTTTCAAAATGTGTGTCCTCGATTTACACCGTGAACACGCACCAGCAGACACACATATAACTTGACACGATGGGTCCATGGCCTGCTTATGCATTTTTGATGCGGGGTACTAAATATATTTCCCACGACTTGTTGTTGGATCCCATTGTATTTATTATTGCTCTTTGCTCTTGTTCCCTATCACTCCTTATATGAATAAATCCTACCAAATCCACCGTATGCAGAACAAGGGTCCTGAATATTTAAAATTAGTATTTGTCACACCAAGCTGGAATTTAATTATCACCTCACCATGGAGTAACGTGGATGTGAAGTATAGTGTGTCCGATCAAGAGCACCGTACTGAGTTGATAAAAGCTCAAGTGTTAGATAACAAGTGAATCACCAAATCTTTGCATGACAGTCTTCATATTCGGTGTGACTGTTTCACTCCTAGGTGTCCCAAAACCTGCCAGGATCACTCATTACCGAATGGTAGTCAGCTCTTACTCGAATGTACCCGCGTTGGCATTCGGGGCCGATGACGTCATATACTGCACTTTACCACTGTACCACAGTTCAGCTTTCATTGTTGCATTTGCTGGTATGGTGAGAGTGGGTAAGTCATTTTGTCACTTTCATGTAGTCCTTATAAAACTGTACACGTTTTCTCTTCTTTAATAAAGCTGAAACCAGAATCGTCATTTCAGAGTTATTGTCATCATCGTCATCATTATGGTAGTCTCAAGTCTCTGAAAGAGCAAATTGGGGAGGGGCGGGGGAGGGGGGAGGGTCGGTTGGCAAACCATTCCCATCCGCCTGACCGATATGAATTATTTACATCTCACTGGAAAACACAAATCAGTCCACATTTCCTTGGTCAATTAATGACAAAAAAACCTAGAAAGACCCAGTTCGATGTAAAAGATCTTATTATTTTTTTTTTTGGTTAGAGATGGGAGGAAATCCCCCCACCCCGCTATAGACCATGTGCACTGCAGCCATGTTTGAGGTGTGTGCTTTTGTTAAACAGGGATACGCATGAGTCCAATGGGCGCTAGTAATCAGTGGTGCGCGCGCATGTATGACGTTTTTACTAACGAACTGGATAGGAGCTGAACACCCTATGCATTTAGCCATGAGGGGACTTGAGCTCGGACCAAGAAGTGGAAGGTGCATCAACTTCATATTCACCACCGTCACGCTCACTATCAATATCTTTCACCACCACCCCAACACCAAAAAACTATCCCGCTTACCAAAATGCAGAGCATCATTTTTTTCATCACTGACTCAAACAAAAAGCAACTTACATGATAATAATATTATATGTTCCTCGGTGTTAATCTTCGATCGCACTTTCCAGGGGGTCGCATCGTTCTCAGCAACTTCTCCGCCCGGAGATTCTGGGACGACGTTCGCAAGTATCGAGCTACCATCATCCTGTACATCGGAGAACTGTGCCGCTACCTTCTGGCCCAACCACCGGTAACTAGGTTATTATTACTGCCGTAATAACAAAACAATACAGTAGGAGCTATTCAGGTCGACACAGATTGATTGTTTATGTTTGACACAGGCGACGTTTACGTATTAACTGGCCTTTGACAGGACTGTGAATTATTCCGAACGATTCCAACGGTCCATTTGTATAGCCGCGCTTCTAACTGTTTCAGAACTCGACCCGATGTTCGGTATTCAAATCTTCCAGATAATTTCATTCGGCGCGACTTTGGTATCAAGATATCAGCTGAATTGTAACTGCGCTGATCCACTATCTACATTCCAAAACTTTCGCTGAACGATGTGTTTTTGAAACATCGTTCTGTTGAAAGAAACGTGTTACCCAATGAACAATAATGTGCAGCCACAGAGAAATCTCAACATTTGTTCGCCATATTTTGTGAATTTGAATATTTGGTGTTTTTGTATTTCTGAGCTATTTCAATTTTTGGAACTTAATATCACAGCATCATGATGATGGCAAGTACGCCCATAAGATTCGTTACGTCCTGGGCAACGGTATGGCACCCGACATTTGGGTAGACTTTCAGCGGCGATTCAACATCGAGAACATCTGTGAATTCTACGGATCAACCGAAGGGACATTCGCTTTCGTCAACTTGGACGGGACAGTGGGGAGCGTTGGTAGATACCCGCCACTTGTGGGGGTAAGATTGTACTGTCAGGTCTTGCGAGAACTGTTTAAAGAGCTAGTTGTAATCAATTCCACGAGTCAATCACACGTCATCACAAAGCAATCTCTAATCACAATCACAAGTCAGCCTGCTTCAAGTCAAACGGCAAGCAATTTAAACTACTTGGGCGAATTAATTAATGATAAAAACTTAAATAAGTCTCTCTCGATCCAAAACTTATTAGGACGGCGCTTACCACCTGAGAATATTTCCCCCTTAATAAGATGCCAGTCTATCACAGGTACAAGGTTACCTCCCATCTGATGTTGCTACAAGGTTGCCTCCCAGCTGATCTTGCTACCCATTAAACTCCTGGGTGGAGATATGCAAATTGAGGTGAAGTAGCCAGCCCAATTAGGACACAACATCCCTGTTTGTTGGGATTTGACTTGTAATTGACTGGTAATCTCGGACTTTTTATTGGATTTTTAAATTGAACTGGATTGTTATGAGCTGCATTGCCTTTCAATTAATCAGTAATAAGCAAACTCAATTCTCCGAGGACTTACAGTACATACTCTTGTTTGAAACGATGAGTCCACCGCTTCTCGTTGGAGCTCGGCACATCCAGAAAACAGATACACGGTATGCAACCACATAAATCCTTATCCACTGAATAAACTACATATTAGTCATTACTTATTTTTCTAGGCTCTAACGGACGTGCTTGTGTTGGTGCAGTGCAATCCAGAGACAACTCAACCGCTACGAGGTCCAGACGGACTTTGCCTTCTCACACCAAAAGGTATCATCAACTCATTCCTCAACATAATACATAATTATATTTTTGATAGTTGGTTAAAGCCTTACTTGGACGATGATACCGAACTAAATATATGCGGTCAGATTCATGTTTTTCAAAGGCTTTTTGATGCATATTTTACGAAGTTTTAAAAGAATGGAATCCAAGTCTTTTGCGTCGAGCAAAGACTCAGGTTATAGTGACTCGCATTTCTTGATGTTACCATTAGTGTATTGACGATGCCTGACAGAAGTGCACGACGATCTAGTAGACTCAAGATTTGACATTTTCTTATCTCAATGTAGGAATAATAGGTTTGTTCGCTTGCTTTATTTTTGGTGGACGCAGGCCAGACTGGTTTGATGCTCTTTCGACTAAACGAGAGGATGAAATTCGACGGTTACCAAGTTGACGAGAGCATCAACGAGAAGAAACTGGCGCGTAACGTCAAGAAACACGGCGACGTGTTCTTCAACACGGGAGACCTGATGCTCCTTGACAGGGACAACCGTCTCTTTTTCAAAGATAGGCTGGGAGACACGTTCAGGTTGGTCTTTGGGACTCATCTCAAGATTCCTCTTCCAAATCCAATCCTGGAATCATATCCATGCAGGGTGATCATTGTAGTCAAGTCCCCAAGGTCCTCACAAGTCAATTATGTCATCTTCACTCTACTCGACATGTGACAAGTTACTAATGATCTGCGACAAAAGATTTTTTTTTTCATTGTTCATCCCTATTGTGATGGACTTGACTGTATGCCCACAACTATGAAGAAAACAATTCGGAAACTGTAGTTATTTTACTTCAGTTTTTGATTATAAATGTTTTCGAGGACGTGATCTTCGGGAACTGATATTTTATTAAACTATAAATAATTTACAGTTCGATCTATGTGCTGATGACTGAAATCATTTTGATCCATGACATTTTGTACTATTCTGCTTTCTTTTTTTGTGTTGAGACATGTTAAAAACGAGTGAGCAATTTCCCCCAAATCCAGATTTAAAGGCGAGAACGTAGCAACCACCGAAGTGGCTCAAGTTGTCAATTCCTTCCCCGGCGTGCGAGAGACAAATGTCTACGGTGTGCAAGTACCCGGTAGGCCCTATTGCTAAAGTTTTGGTGCAAGGTTTGCATGTCCATTATAATATACCCTTAGTGTCCTTCATAATTATAGATCTGGATTTTTGTGTTCCTTTCAAATTTCATGTTTTTTTTTAGACCGTTGGAATTCTCAAATATATGGTGTTTTCCCCCACTTCAAAAAAGGAGGTAGTCCCCATATATCTTCAGGCTTTTTTTTTACTAACTTTATTTCCAATTCCAAACAAGAAAATGAACAAAATATACAGAGAGTATGGTTAACATTATACAGGATGCAGTGGAAAAGAAAAAGAAAAAAATAATTAGAAAGACAATAAAGTTTGGAAATGAAGGGGGTACATAAGAAGCACAGCTTGTCGAGTATGGGCCCCTAAATTATGTTGATTGTAGATTGGGTACTTAAAAGGATTTAGGAGGGACCCAAGCTACATCCAACACAATGGGATAAACATAGACATAACTAAATGTAACATATTCAGATAAACAATATACTGAAAATAGAGAAATATGAATGCATAAACTTAGTATAATGGGAGAAACAATAAAGAAACAATATGAAACATAATGACAAGGTATTAAACAGTGAATGTCAAAACAGGTATCATATAATCAGGTAAGTGTAATGGGCAGGTAATCAAATTGAGGGCTAGGCTTGAGAGCAACCTTAGCGAAAAAAAAATCTCTTAAGGTTCCTTGTGCTTGCATTATTAGAACTAACTAATTATGTGTATGTTTGGAAAGCCACAGGGTTTTTTTCCAACTATTAAAAATCAAGAATGATAAGCAGGCAGACAGCAAACAAAATCCTTCAAGGAAATAATGATCAATGTATTAAACAGTATTCCTTCATGAAAACCAAAGTTGTTATCCAAACTTGTATGTTAACTGACTATTTTGCATGGTGTTTTATAAGGACATGACGGAAAAGCTGGGATGGCTGCGATCAACCTTACACACGAATATCAACTCAACCCGAAGAGTCTGTACGATCACGTGGTCAGGTCACTGCCGCTATACGCATGCCCAAAGTTTCTGCGAATCATGAGCGAGATGCAGATCACGGGGACATTCAAGCACAAGAAGACTGACCTAGCCAGAGAGGGATTTGACCCCAACGTCATCTCAGACCCTCTGTTCTTTATGGATACGGACAAGAAGACTTACGCGCCCTTAGACAATGACGCCATGAGGAAAATTGTCATTGGAAAAGCAAGGCTTTAGACATAAATATTAAACAAACAAAAAATGCAGAAAATGTGCTTCAAAGAATGCCTGACTTAGCTTGATGAAAAAAATATGACTGATGAGCTCTCCTGTAAAAAACTACGAATTGAGTTAATTGAATAAATTCAGTAGGGCCTACTAGTTTTATCCTAGTAGTTCTTGTTTTATAATACTTGTTTTATGTTTTGTACGAACATATGCGTAATATGTGGAATACAGCGTCAGTCACTTAAACTCTGAGTAATAAGAAGCAATCGAGGGTGTCCTTGAGTTCTAATTATCCATACAACTTTAGTAAAAGTACATGTTATCATGATTATAATCCAAAACGTTCTGGATATTATTTATTTTTGGTTGATCAAGTGGAAGTGTTAAACTTTGTTAATGTATATACATACTAACATTTAAGAACTCAGGTCTATTTGGAACTGAAAGTAGGAGATGTTTATCGATGACTGCGCTATCAAGTTCAGTCAACTGAACTGTGTAGAGTCGAATAAAAGACTTGATTTTCCTAATTGGTTGATGTTACGATTTTAAAGTTTTACGTTTTTTTCCCCCTGGAAAACTATTTACAACATTTATAGATCGAGATTTAAACATTAAAAAAAAACACATATGAAAACGCCTTTTCCCTTCAGACAGAAACCTTCATTATAATTCAAGTCATTTTCGTATTTCTTTTAATGTGGTATTTAATTTCAATGCGATTTCAATGTTATAGACAAATGATGCCCTTTATCGATATTTTTAAAAATATAATTATTTGGTTCCCATACATTTCGCTCGTACCCCCCGCCCTGCAAACAGGACCCTGGGAGGGCTGATGAATTCACGCTCTGATTGGATAGATTGTGCGTGACCTGTGACCTGCAATTCATCACGACCACGACCCTGCAAGGATTCATTACTCTTTTATTCCTATTCCGATGCTTTTGTTTTCGTTGAAAACTTATCTGTGTTGTAACGATTCCCGTCACTTGCTCAGGCTCCGTTTCGAATGATTCACGAAGGGTCAATGATTGCAATATGCGACGCTCACATTTTGTCCACATAGTCCGCAATACCCATTTTATTGTTTGATTGTTGTACAATGCATTTGAATATATGTTACATAAAATTTGCGCTTTAGGCCCCCCCCCCCAAAAAAAATATTCGGTCTCTGGTCAGACCAAAGTTCCGGAATTGACGCGGCGATGCGGCTTTGTTTTTTTTTTTTTTTGCTTTGTTTTTTTTCTTCAAGCTTGGATTGCACAGACAAGGTGGGGTACTATTTTGCTTTTTTGGTGTCCTCATGTACATTGGTGTCCTCCATAATTTGCCTTTGTGCTCTCGATCATTTGCCTTGGTGCAATTTCCCATTCCTTGGTGCTCTTTGGTAAAAAAAAATTGAGAAGGTGCGGCAATAGAGGGCGCTGTTGGAGCTACCGCGGAACATTTTGAAAAAAAAAGATTGACGCGCATGATTAAAATCGACGCGCGCGCTGACCAGAGACCGACTTATTTTTTTGTTTGGCCTTATGAATACTTTTTATTCGACTAAATGTACCATTAAGGAGACACTGTATCTGAATTTCTTCGAACGGCAGGAGACATCGGTCATGAGGGAGACATTTTCATGTCTCCCTAATGTCACAGCCGCCCTTTAGAGGCACAATTTTACCATCGCAGTTATGTTATATTTGTTGCTCGTGGTTTAATTAGTAAACACACGTAAATTGGTGGGAAAAGGACAAGGGAATATTAGGTTAGGACACATTTAAGTTTGAAAAATTGTGTGCACAAGTCTATGGGGATGTCTCCCAAATGTATTCTTACAATGAAAAAGAAATCACATCCGGTATGGAATGCGTGCATTTCTCTAGTTTTCGGATAGCATTTGCGAGCATTGTCTAACTGCGGTCTCGAAAAGCTGCAACCGGATGCTTTATATAAAGGTCATAAACATAGAGCTGTTATACAAATACAGCATGGTTTGAGGGGAAGTAGTGGGAATTACTGGTCCCTCGGTGTAGGTCAGTCAAGCCGACCTACACCGAGGGACCAGTAATTCCAACTATTTTCCAGAAATAAGCCATGCCGTATTTGTTTTACTACACCTCATAATAATAGTAGCCTCACTGCCTTTTTAGTAGCCTCACTGCCTTATTCAGCACAATCCAAGTTCTTCGTCAAAGTATGTACGGAAGCGTATATGACCATCCGCGTTACTGATTTACTGAGATAAAATATCTTGGAAACATGGAATTCCGTGAAAGGCTATCGTGGAAACGTGGAATGCTGCGATAGCCTATCACAGAAATGTGGAATTCCGTGATAGGCTATCGTGGAAACGTGGAATACTGTGATAGCCTATGACAGAAATGTGGAATTCCGTGATAGGCTATCGTGGAAACGTGGAATACTGTGATAGCTTATCGCGGAAACATGGAATATCGTTATAGCCTATCACAGAAACATAGAATTCGGTGATAGGCTATCGTGAGAGCGTGTATTTCCGTGATGAGCTATCGTGGAAACGTGGAACTTTGTGATAGGCTAACGATATCATAGCATTTCGCTTTGTGAGGATAAAACATCACGGAATTTCATGTTGCTGAGATTCCCTATCGCGGTATTCTACGTTTTTGGTGATAGGCTATCGCAGTATTCCGCGTTTCCACGATAACATCTCACGGAATTCCACTTATTCATGATATCCTATCACGGAATGCCACGCTTCCACGATAACCTACCACGGATTTTCACGTTTCCATGATAGGCTTTCATGGAATTCAGCGTTTTCATGATGGGCTATCGCTGCATTCCGAGTAGGAAAGATATTTTATGCCTGGGGCCGTATTCACAAACCTCAAACTTAAGAGATAACTTAAGCCAGACTTAAATCTTAGCACCCTACTAACTTAAGTGGAACGCTTAATAAGGTATTCACGAAAGATCTAAGCACCCCAATTATATTAGTGCTCAACTTAACTTAAGTGTTCAAAACAGTCACTCTTGCTCAATGCACAAAACATGTACGTCATAAACGTTCCTACCACTGATCTCTATATAAAGACTGGATAGCGGATATGCATACAACATTCACACAGTAGACTTTGCATATTGACCAATTCGCCCCCGGTCTCACGAAGATGGCCGCGTATATACAAACGTTCTACGCGTAAATACGCGCGCGTTGTATCAACAGTTGACGCGCATTTTGGTCACGTACACATATTATGATGTTCTAAAAGGGTAACATTTCCGTAGTGATTATTATTTCAAAACGCCGAAAAAGTGATATTTGCGGCATTTTAGTAACCACGACATTAGAAAAACTGTAGTTAACCTTGGTCAGTGGTGGTGGTCAAAATATAAGTCAAGTGAACCGCGACGTTACAAAATAAATCATGCTGTCTATAAAAACGGCAACTTGTCCTTTGTAGATCACCAGCCGGTCTCACCAATATGGCGTCAAATTCGTACATTGTGCGGCTCTGTATTAGCTATCCAGTCTTTATATAGAGATCAGTGGTTCCTACGCAGCAGCAGTTCAATCAATAATGTGCGTGCTTCCTTAACATAATCATGCGTGCGCGTATTCTGCGACGCAGTTTCCAAGCTCAATTTAATACACAAAAACTTATCTGCGTCACGCGCGCGTCCACCTAGTTCGTCATGCACATCGTATGCTCTCAGTGCATGTAGTTATTTACCATAGTTTTTACGGTCGTTTGAACAACTAAACTACAAGTGAATTGTTCATTTTATTTGCTATCGAGTATGAAACAAATTGTCATGATGATTTATGTCATACGCGCTGGAAGGTAAGACAGTTAATTTTAATTCATAAATACCTCAGACAGTTTAGCCATTCCTATTGGTCGAGAGCCCGTCACGTGGCCGGTATTAAACGGATGATAAAGACATGGCTAGCTGGTCTTAAACACTTTTCCAGTGTCACAATAAAATGTGGACTCCTAAAAATCCAGTGCCTCTTATCGTTTAATTGGTTGAACGTTCACAATCCTCACGTCGGCATGCGCAACATTACCAGGGAGTTAGAATTTTATAGTTCTAAATTCAAAACGCAACGCGCCAGGTGCATTCTGCGCGACATCGCATAGAACATGATACGCGCGCGTCAATCTCCATAAAAGGGTTGTTTTCATCTTACTCGCCAGCTGAACACTCCATTATTTTGCAGGAGGGATGATTCAAAAAGCATAAAGTGAATTTGTTGAACAAAATCGGGATGTTTTGAACGAATTATATGATTTTTTTTTACCGAAAAGGTATTTATGAATGGGAATAAATATGTACTCCGTCGGTATTTATCACTCTGTTTAATACCACTTAGAGTCTGGGTGCTGATAATTACCCTCGCCTCCGGCTCGGGTAATTATCAGCACCCAGACTCTAAGTGGTATTAAACAGAGTGATAAAAACCGACGGAGCACACATTTATTCCCTTATTAATAGCCTTTCGGCAGTCACGTGGTAGGACTGTGCATGCCATTACATTGGTTTCGTCAATCGTACCCGTGCCGCCCGCATAAAAATCAACAAATCGTTCGAAAATGACTGTCAGAATGTCGACGAACTACAATCTTAGGGTTGTCACACATTAATTTCAACTTGGCTATCCTTTTACAATCATTCGTTATTGACGATATTTCCCTCTACCCCTAGAAAGTCCAATTTTGTGCCTAAAAATACCAACCAACGGAAAGGAATAAAGCCGCCATGACACCCTAGTGCCCCACTTAACTTGACTTAAGACAGGTCCGACCACACTTAGATTTAAGTCATGAAAATAAGTGGGGCGCTTAGTGAAAATGCTTTGTGAATACTGCTTAAATTGTAAAACTAGTCTAAGTCGCATATTTAAGTGGGGTGCTTGCTTTTTTATGACTTAAGTCGTTTTGTGAATACGGCCCCAGCTGAACTTTATGTTTCCAAGATATTTTATCTCAGTAACGCAGTAACGCGGATGGCCATATACGCTTCCGTAGGCGAGAGTATACGCGCGCGCCTAGGTAAAAGGCTACAGGGTTGTAGAGCACCGCTACGCGGCGCTTTTCAATCCTATAACCTTGATTCAATTCGCCTGAATTTTGGGTACCCCGTACTATTGTGACGCGCGGCGGAATTGGCCAATGACGCGCTCCAATTAGATCATGAATAATTATGAGGTGTAGTAAATTAAATTACGCTCTATGGTCATAGGTCACATCCTTCACAAGATTCTGTGAAGCTCATCAGCCCTTCCCAAGTTCCCAGCGCCCTGTTAGGGTGGTTGGTACGAGCGAACCCATACATCCGCAGATCCGCTCTTTCGGTTATGAGGAAGACAAAACAATCGAGGGACTGGGAAGAAGTTTATGTGGAAATCTACAGCCCTTATCAGACAGTTTTAGCTGTATAAAAAAACGTATACATGTACAATGTCAAGTGCAGTGATCGACCTCTATTGAGATCAGTTTATTCATGATAACATGGATAAAGGAAGCAAGGTTCGCCGCCATTTAACGATTTGCATGTAGCATAGCATTGCACTAACACATTCAACCATGTCAGGCTTTCCCATCAATCGCCGAGCACTCGGAGCAGCTGCTGTAACTCTAGCGGGTCTTCCCGTCGCAGCTGCCGGGTTCCTGCGCCTTAAGTACGGCCCGACAGTCTTTGCAGACCTGGTGGCACGTCGACAACTATTTCGTCTGTTCAAACAATTAGAGGCATTGGAGAAGAAGAACTTCAAAATAATTGATTTCTTTGAGGCACATGCGAGGGAGACTCCGGGGAAAGAGTTTGTCCTGTACAAAGATGAAGTGCACACCTACGGTGATCTTGACCGACAGGCCAACCAGCTCGCTCACCTCATCCAGCGAAGCGCTGTGGCAGCCCCCATGGACACGGTGGCAATATTCATGCTAAACGAGCCCAGTTTCGTCCTGTCCTGGCTGGCTTTCAACAAGCTGGGTCTGAGAATTGCGCCATTGAACTACAACCTGAAAGGCAATTCGCTTTTGCATTGCATCAAAGCCTGCAATGTCAAGTTGATCGCATGTGGAAAAGGTAGGTTAGTTCAAGTCCCTCTTTCGTCATCAATCAATCCGACCTTACAATATATCTCAAACGTTATTCTAAATCATCAACGAAAAAAAAATGCTTTTATTGCAGATGAAAGTCTTCTGGAAGCCCTTGAGGACCTGATGCCGGAGCTACAGACTCTAGGTATTAAGGTCTGGGTCATAGGGAGAAATATCACCCACAATCTTCCGTTTGGAATGATTCCCGTTGATGTGATGGCATTGGACGAACGGACTGATCCCATACCAAGAAGTGTGCGAGACCAACAACCTAACGGGGATGATGCATTGTACATCTTCACCTCAGGGACAACGGGTAGGTAGTACATTAAGCTTGACAATTATTGTCTTATATCCAAGAGTAACTTGTATGTATTTTTATTTCTTTTTGCTAATGAAACGAAGGATTCCTCAAAAGTGACCTTAGCACTGTAGCCCGAAAGCCTGACGAAACCTGTAGAGAGGAGACAATGAGAATTACAGTTTTAATAATAATAATAATAAAATAATAACGGAAATTTATACCGCGCCATTATCCGCCATAAATGACGCTCATGGCGCAAACAAAAATTATATCAAATCAGAAATAACAAAACAATTAAATTTAACTAAACAAGAATATTCTGAGTGGTCTGAAACAAATAGGTCTTCAGGGCAACTTTAAATTCAGAAAGCGATGAGATATTGCGAATGCCGAGGGGTAGTTTGTTCCAAAGATGAGGACCTGCGTAAGAAAATGATCGATCACCCCAAGATTTGTGAGTGTGAGGGACAATCAGCAAAGAAGCATCGGAAGATCTCAAGTTTTAAGCCCGGTTCATACTCGGCGCAGAAGCGAACGCGAATTTGTGTCGTCAGGGCGTGTTTTCGCGATGCGAATTCGCACAAGTTGAACACATTTCAACTCCGGCCACAATATTGGCCCCAATCCACATATTGGCTCAGGCGGGATTCGAACCTGGGTCACAGCGGTGGAAGGCAGGGAAAGTACTGCTACGCCAACCTGACTCCCCAACTAAACTGTGTGTCCGTGACAGTTTCGTCAAGTATAGCACTGTCGCCAATAGTTACTTAGCAGAACTTAAGAAACGTACGAAAGCCCATTAGCGCCACTGCAAGTATATATGTTACAGATTATTAATTCGTTATTACGGATTATTAATTCGTTATTACGGATTATTTAATTCGTTATTACGGATTATTAATTCGTTACTACGGATTATTTAATTCGTTATTACGAATTAAGTCTGATGTTCTCACACGTGGAGAGCACGTGATCAGGGGATTATGTATATCTTTGCATACAACGTTTGCTTTACACCGGCACCGAATGAAACGCTCGCACTCCTGTGCCACACTTGCCAAGTAATGACTCAGAACGTATGAGTAATTCGTAATAACGAATTACTAATCCGTAATAACGAATTAAATAATCCGTTAGAACGAATTAAATAATCCGTTATAACGAATTAATAATCCGTAATAACGAATCAATAATCCGTAATAACGAATTAAATAATCCGTTATAACGAATTAGTAATCCGTAATAACGAATTAGTAATCCGTAATAACGAATTAATAATCCGTAATAACGAATTAAATAATCCGTTATAACGAATTAGTAATCCGTAATAATGAATTAAATAATCCGTAATAACGAATTAATCATCCGTTATAACGAATTAGTAATCCGTAATAACGAATTAATAATCCGTAATAACGAATTAAATAATCCGCAACATATATACTTGCAGTGGCGCTAATGGGCTTTCGTAGTACCGGAATCGAGCGAGCAAAATCAATGAAAGATTTTTTTCAAACTTGGAGTAGGCCTATACACAGTCATTTCGAGTAAAACACCGACCAGCAGCAAATTGCTTAGATTGATGGAAATAAACTTACTTCACGCAGCCACTCTACACTTTGATAAACAAAACAAATGACCATACCCCTTGTTTGGAGAGCTATATTGTGCATGCACTGTCTTCACTTTTATTCAAAATCATGGCAGCTTCATTTCTTGCTAATAGTTGGTTGTTGCCTTCTTTTATTATTCGTCCAGGTTTGCCCAAGCCAGCGAAGTTCCCACATTACCGACAGGTTCGTTCAAGTTTCATGCAAATATCGCTTATGGGAAAGGACGACGTCCTGTATACTACCCTCCCTATGTATCACAGCGCAGGTCTCATCATAGGCTTCTTAAATATTCTGAGAGCAGGTGATTTGTCTTTCAAGATTTGTTAAGTATTATTCATTTGAAGAAGAACAGTTGGTAAGGGATGAGATCGGATGGGATGCGATGGGTTGGGATGGGATGGAATGTGATTAATGAAATAGGATGGGATGGGATAGAATGGGATGAAATGGGATGGGATGGGATGGGATGGGATGGGATGGGATGGGATGGGATGGAAGGGATGGGATGGGATGGAATGGACTGGAATGGGATGGGATGGAATGGGATGGGATGGGATGGGATGGGATAGAATGGGATGAGATGGGATTGGATGGAAAAGAATGGGATAGGATGGGATGGGATGGGATAGAATGGGATGAGATGGGATGGAATGGAATGGGATGAGATGAGATTGGATGGGATAGAATAAGATGAGATGAGATGGGATGGGATGGGATAGAATGGGATGAGATGGGATTGGATGGAAAAGAATGGGATAGGATGGGATGGGATGGGATAGAATGGGATGAGATGGGATGGAATGGAATGGGATGAGATGAGATTGGATGGGATAGAATAAGATGAGATGAGATGGGATGGGATGGGATAGAATGGGATAGGATGGGATGGGATGGGATAGAATGGGATGAGATGAGATGAGATGGGATGGAATAGAATGGGATGAGATGGGATGGAATGGGATGAGAAGAGATTGGATGGGATAGAATAAGATGAGATGAGATGGGATGGGATGGGATAGAATGGGATAGGATGGGATGGGATGGGATAGAATGGGATGAGATGGGATGGGATGGGATGGGATGGGATAGAATGGGATGAGATGGGATGGGATGGGATGGGATGGGATAGAATGGGATGAGATGAGATAAGATGGGATGGAATAGAATGGGATGAGATGGGATGGGATGGGATAGAATGGGATAGGATGGGATGGGATGGGACGAGATGGAGTGGAATAGAATGGGATGAGATGGAATGGGATGGATGAGATGGGATTGAATAGAATGGGATGAGATGGGAAGGGATGGAATGGAAAGGGGATGGGATGGGATGGGACGAGATGGGATGGAATAGAATGGGATGAGATGGGATGATATGGGATGAGATGGGATGGAATAGAATGGGATGAGATGGGAAGGGATGGGATGGAATGGAATGGGATGGGATGGGATGGGATGGGATAGAATGGGATAGGATGTGTACGTTTTGCACTTAATTAATGCCTCACGATGTCCAATGTACTGTGCTCAACGATGTTTGTGATTTTAGTTGTTTTACTAACGCTATCATGGAGTGCCAAGAGAATGTTGTGCACCGTCCAGGACAGTGAAGGTGAGACTCTACCAGTGCTATCGTATAGCCGTGAGTTTCTATTGAGTCGACGTACGTTTTCGACAGCACCAGATTACGTAATACCTGCAGAAATATGCCAGGACGCACCCAGAACGAGGAAACGTGGGAGGAAAGGAGGTGTCAGAAACAGCTTAAAAAAATCAAGGTTTAGAACCCCACTCCCAACTGTAATCCAAGGAAACGTTCGAAGTATTCGGAACAAAACGGATGAACTGAGAGCCAACATGCGCTATCTCTCAGATTACCGAGATTCCAGCCTTATATGCCTGACAGAAACCTGGCTAACTGAGAAGGATCCTGACTCAACGGTGAACTTGGACGGGTATACCCTTCTGAGAATGGACAGAAATAAAGACTCAGGAAAAAGAAAAGGTGGGGGTGTATGTGTGTTTGTTAGCGAAAATTATTGCAACCCATCGCATATCACAATCAAGCATCAAATGTGTACCCCAAACATTGAACTATATACTCGATGTTCATCTCCGCCCATACTACTTGCCTAGGGAAATAAACCAGGTTGTGTTATTCGTGGTTTATATTCCTCCTTCAGCAGATGTCAAGACAGCTGCTGACATTATTCATGACCTGGTTTCCCAAGCTGAAACTTCTTCACCTGATGCAGCTAAGTTTATACTGGGTGACTTCAATCAGTGCAATCTATCAGAATGTTTGCCCACATACCACCAATATGTCAACTGCCCCACCCGCCATGACGCCTGCCTGGACCTTTGTTATGGGAACATACCGGACGTATATCGAGCAGGATCTTTGCCAAGTTTAGGTGACTCTGATCACAACATGATTCATCTAATGCCAGTTTATAAACCCCTTATACGGAGACAACCGGCAAAGAAAATCCAAGTGAAATCCTGGTCAAGTCAAGCTACAGAGGCGTTAAGAAAATGCTTCGCATGTACTAACTGGGATGTTCTCATCGACCCGGCGGACGAGTTAGACCAAGCAGCTGAGGTGATTTCAGACTACATCCGCTTTTGTGAAGATATGGTAATTCCTACAAAGACAATTAAAGTGTTTTCTAACAACAAACCGTGGATTACTTCAGAACTCAAACAGCTTTTAAATGAAAAAAAGAGACTATTCAATACTGGTACAAGGAATGAACGGAAAGAAATTCAAAAAAGACTGAAACGTAAAATAAAGGAATGTAAAACGGCTTATAAAAACAAAATTGAGGTTTTTTTCCAGACGACCGACACTAGAAAAGCTTGGCAAGGTCTGCAGACAATAACAGGTTACAAACCTAAGAAAAATTGTGTCTTGGTAGAGGATGAAATAAGCTATGCTAATGAGTTAAACTCGTTTTACAGCAGGTTCGACAAGTTTGATTTTAATGAGGAACAGAATGAAGTAATGTGTGAGTTACGTAACTCTCCAGTGGAGAACATCGGTATTTCTGTTGGGGAAGTGAAAGGTCTTTTTAGAACTGTTAATTCACGCAAAGCAATGGGACCAGATTCCATCACTTCTAAGGCACTTAAGGTATGTGCTGACGAGTTAGCGATCCCCTTTCAAATGTTATTCCAAGCATCTATTGACAATGCGTCAGTGCCAGCTCTGTGGAAAAAATCGACAATTGTGCCAGTTCCGAAAAAAATCAAAAGTTAAAGAAATGAATTATTTGCGTCCAGTGGCTCTTACCTCAGTGCCAATGAAGTGTTTGGAAAAAATTGTATTGAAGAGATTACTGCCACTTGTCACTAATTCTCTAGATGAGTACCAGTTTGCTTACCGTCCTCACAGGAGTGCGGAGGATGCTGTACTTACATTGCTAAATGGTATCTTTGAACACTTAGAAAAAGCAGGGGCTTTCGTTAAAGTTCTTTTTGTGGACTTCTCAAGCGCTTTCAACACCATCCAACCGCATCTTCTAGCTCGAAAACTAATGAATTTGAATGTTAACCCCAGGCTTATTTTATGGATCAACGATTTTATAACCGATAGAAGTCAATGTGTTAAAGTGAATTCCACACTTTCATCCGTCCAGCACACTCACACAGGTGCCCCACAGGGATGCGTTCTGTCACCTGTCCTGTACACTTTGTATACAAATGATCTCACTACTCTGGAAACATCACATAGAATAATTAAGTATGCCGATGACACAGCTATTGTTGGCTTTCTAAATGACAAACAAGAATCTCTAGATTGTTTCACTGGTGAGGTGGCACAATTTACTCAGTGGCGTGATGATAACTATCTAGAAATCAATATCAACAAAACCAAAGAGATGGTAATTTTAGGAAAAAGAAATCTCCAATTACACCAGCTAATATTAAAGGCAAATGTGTGGAAGCAGTGTCTGTTTACAAATACTTGGGAACTGAAATTGATGACCAACTGAAATTTGACGCATGTACCAAATCAAAATATAACAAGCTGCAACAACGTTTGTTTTTTCTGCGCAAACTCAAGTCTTTTCACGTTGATAAAACTATTTTACAACTGTTTTACAAGTCCATTGTACAGAGTATTCTCACATTTTGTCTTGTTTGTTTTTACGGAAATATGAGGTGCCAGGATCGGATTAAGCTAGACAGAATGGTTAAGCAAGCCAGTAAAGCTATTGGGTTACAACAAGAGTCTCCAGAGGCATTATACAGGTCTCTTATGTGCAATAAAATTAAGACGGTTCTTTCCGACTCACCTCACCCATTGAATGCCGACTTCCAAACGAACTCCAGAAGTAATTGCTTTTTACAACGAAGGATCAGGACACGGCGATACGGCAGTTCATTCGTTCCAGCAGCTATCAAATGGTACAATGAGCATCTGGAACGATGAACTGCCGTGTGGCTGACCCTGATCCCTCATTAATGTAATGTAATATGTGTATAATATGTAGTAGTTTGTTTTTTACCCGTAATTATTGGATTTATAAGTTTGTGGTAACTACATTGCATTTTTACATCTTTTTAATTAATGATTGTATGTTTATATAACCCACTCTTTGTCAAGGCCATTTTAATTTCCCTCCTGAGGGAAAATAAAGTTCAATCTTATCTTATCTTATCGTATGGGATAGGATGGGATAGAATGAGATGGGATGGGATGGGATAGAATGGGATGAGATTGGATGGAATGGGATGAGATGGGATGGGATAGGATAGGATAGGATGGGATGGGATGGGATAGAATGGGATGAGAATGGGATGAGATGGGATGGGATGGGATAGAATGGGATAGGATGGGATGGGATGGGATGGGACGAGATGGGATGGGATGGGATGGGACGAGATGGGATGGAATAGAATGGGATGAGATGGGATGGAATGGAATGGGATGAGATGAGATTGGATGGGATAGAATAAGATGAGATGAGATGGGATGGGATGGGATGGGATAGAATGGGATAGGATGGGATGGGATAGAATGGGATGAGATGGGATGGGATGGGATGGGATGGGATGGGATAGAATGGAATGAGATTAGATGAGATGAGATGGGATGGAATAGAATGGGATGAGATGGGATGGGATGCAATGGGATGGGACGAGATGGGATGGAATAGAATGGGATGAGAAGGAATGGGATGGGATGAGATGGGATGGAATAGAATGGGATGAGATGGGAAGGGATAGGATGGAATGGAATGGGATGGGACGAGATGGGATGGAATAGAACGGGATGAGATGGGATGGGATGGACTCTTGGGTTACAACAAGAGTCTCCAGAGGCATTATACAGGTCTCTTATGTGCAATAAAATTAAGACGGTTCTTTCCGACTCACATCACCCATTGAATGCCGACTTCCAAACGAACTCCAGAAGTAATCGCTTTTTACAACGAACGATCAGGACACGGCGATACGGCAGTTCATTCGTTCCAGCAGCTATCAAATGGTACAATGAGCATCTGGAACGATGAACTGCCGTGTGGCTGACCCTGATCCCTCATTAATGTAATGTAATATGTGTATTATATGTAGTAGTTTGTTTTTTACCCGTAATTATTGGATTTATAAGTTTGTGGTAACTACATCGCATTTTTACATCTTTTTAATTAATGATTGTATGTTTATATAACCCACTCTTTGTCAAGGCCATTTTAATTTCCCTCCTGAGGGATAATAAAGTTCAATCTTATCTTATCTTATCTTATCTTATCTTATCTTATCTTATCTTATCTTATCTTATCTTATCTTATCTTATGGGATAGGATGGGATAGAATGGGATGAGATGAGATGGGATAGGATAGAATAGAATGGGATGAGATTGGATGGAATGGGATGAGATGGGATGGGATAGAATGGGATGAGAATGGGATGAGATGGGATGGGATGGGATAGAATGGGATAGGATGGGATGGGATGGGATAGAATGGGATGGGATGGGATAGGATGGGATGGGATGGGATGGGATGGGATGGAATGGGATGGGATGGGATGGGATGGGATGGGATGGGATAGAATGGGATGAGATGAGATGGGATGGGATGGGATAGAATGGGATGAGATTGGATGGGATGGGATAGAATCCCATGGGATAGAATCCCAATGGGATAGGATGGGATGGGATGGTATACAATGGGATGGGATAGGATGGGGTTGGATGGGTTGGTGGCATAGCGGGGAAGAGGGAAAGGGACATAGTATGAGCTGCTATTGAATGGGCTAGAATTGGATTATTTGGGATAATGTTAGATTGCATGTGTGAAATGGGTTGGGAAGGGGTGAAATGGGCTTCAGTAAGATACCTAGAGGGGATGGCATCACATTGCATATTAACAAGCGTATATTTAATATTGCAGATAGATTTCAGTTTCTACTAACCCTTCCTTTCCTGGTTTTCTGTCTTTTAAAGGAGGATCTATCGTTTTAAGTGACTTCTCCGCTCATAGATTCTGGGATGATCTCCGAAAATTTCGAGCCACGATCTTCCAGTACATCGGGGAAACCTGCCGCTACTTGATGGCTAAGCCACGGGTAAATGACTAGTCAACCATTTGGTCTCACATCCCCATTATACGTGTTGTTTCTTTTCCATCAAACTCCGCACGCCTGATAATATACTCAATAAATAAACCTGTGAAGTGTCATTCTGACGACACAGTTTCTCAAGTCAAACTTGTTCAATAAAGCAATGAATGTGCTCTTCATACTGTACTTCATCCCCGTGTAAATTTCAAATGTAAACGTAAATATGATTCTGCTCATGTCCTGCTAAAACAGTTGGTTGTCACGTGACCACCACAAATTCGTATCCTGTATAAATTCTTTGTTTACTACTGTAAACAAACAGCGTATAGATGACGGCAAGTACAGTCACACAATCAACTACGCCATCGGAAACGGTCTTCGGCCAGATATTTGGGAAGCGTTCCAGAAGCGATTCAACATCGGGCGTATCATAGAATTCTACGGAGCTACCGAAGCGCCATTTGCTTCACTCAACATGGACGGCAAAGTTGGGAGCGTTGGCAGATACCACGGTATTCAGCAGGTGAAAATCCATTTGTGGTCAAATATGGACAAAAATTAACAGACTAAAACTTACGTCTTGTCTAACTGCTTAAATTTAAGGGACTGAATGCTGACACAAGGTGGGTTAGAAAACTAGCTTTGCAGCTGTGAAAACGGTGAGATGGAGCTGCAGTAACGTGCGGTTTGTAATGCTGTTTGTATCTGAATCTTACTTACATGTAGTTATTTATTTGAATGACCAATTTTGCAGGCTTTGGATGACGTCGTAATCATCGTTCAGTGTAATGTAGAGACGGCTCAACCGCTTCGTGGTCCCGACGGCCTGTGTATCATCACACCTCCAGGTATTCAAACTTTTTTGGTACATTCATCTACTCCTCTTCAAACAATTGTGTGTCGATTAGTCGCATTGCCGTACTGAAGACCTCACATTTGAAATGTGAAATTAGGATTGTTAAGCGTTTACTTATGTTTCTTTATTAATGTGCCTTTAGATAATGAATTTATTCCAGGCCCGGAACTGTGGAGGGGCAATTTTTCCAAAGGTTTATTTTGACTCAATTCCCAAAATACCCATTTTTTGAATATGAATACTTAATAATAATAATATTAATCATAATAATAAAAACTACCGATCCGACCAACCCTTATATTTGTCACATTTTGGTGCATATATCCTTGACCTAACTAATCACTTACGAAATGATTTTTTTTAAATTTAGCATTTTGCGTTCGTGAGATATGGCGATAATCTTGAACATTTCAACAATCAATATTAAATCACATGATGACGTCATCATGACGTAACGTCTATTATATAATCCCTTAAGTATTTACAAAGTGGGTTAAGAACAATGCAATCTATTTTATATCTATTTTAATCGGAGATGTATCTTTCATTCACGCAGGTGAGACGGGTCTCATGCTGTTTCGTCTCACCGATAAGTTAATTTTCCACGGTTACTTGGCGAAGAAAAGCGACCAGCAGAAGAAAATCGTAAGAAATGTCAAGAAGAACGGCGATAGGTTCTTCAACACCGGAGATCTGATGATCCACGACAAAGATGGTTACCTGTACTTTATGGACAGACTTGGAGATACATTTAGGTAGGCTGATTCTGTGTGTCTACGACTGCATTTTTTAATGACCCTTTTTTTTTTATTCACGACTTTGAATTTTTTACATCCTAAATTTCTTAATTTTGCCTTTTTTTTCAGATGGAAAGGCGAGAATGTTGCAACTACAGATGTAGCGCATGTCTTGAACCTATACACAGGCATACAGGAATCCAATGTGTATGGCGTCCAGGTACCAGGTAACTGCTTATGAGTTATGATTGCTAAGTAGTTTTTAATTGTACGTTACGGTTAATCATTTGTGTCGCAAATTTCGTATTTACAGACGTTTCAACATTTGTTAGCTTTATCTATCCTCTGGAGGCTACATCTAGAAAATCTGGTAACGAAATAATTATGGTATATTTAAACACGTTTTTGGACTATTTCTTTATATCGCGAATGGAAACTGTTGGCCTATCTGCTGGACATGGGCAATTACGAAAGGGTCACTGGATATCACAAAATTAGGTAAATTAAAAAAATAATAACTTTCAGAAATCTCTTTTACTTAACTCATTCTAGGTCAAGATGGCAGGGCAGGTATGGCTGCCATTGTCATCATAAAAGAGCGCCCCCTTGACCCGAAGGCCTTCTACGATCACGTGGTCAGGTCACTGCCGCTGTACGCATGCCCAAAGTTTCTGCGAATCATGAGCGAGATGCAGATCACGGGTACATTCAAGCACAAGAAGACTGACCTAGCCAGAGAGGGATTTGACCCCAACGTCATCTCAGACCCTCTGTTCTTTATGGATACGGACAAGAAGACTTACGCGCCCTTAGACAATGACGCCATGAAGAAAATTGTCATTGGAAAAGCAAGGCTTTAGACTTAAATGAAGAAGGAAATATTCAGGAAAAAAAAGAAGCCTGCGTGATGAACTGCAAGAGAAATGAAATACAATTGAATGCCTATTGGGTTGTATCTGGAAGACACAGGTGAAAAGACGCTAAAGCCAGGATAAAAGATTTTTATTATTTTTGGCTTTTCGGCCATCAGCCATATGTTTTTCTTCTGATTATTTTTCTTCTCAAGTTCTTATTGTTTGAATCCAAATGCCATACACTTTGTACACGACCTTTCTAAATGGCACTTTCGACAGTTTCATTGTTCAGGTTTTGATCAAACTTTACAAAATCAAGACCATACAGCAAAGAGGGTCAGCGAAGAATGGACTTCATGATGAAGTCATATCTTCAGAACTACAAGTCCCATTGGGTTGAAACTTTGTGCGTATATAGTAAGGGATGTGTTATAGATGAAAATTGAGTTTACGTCATGATGCCGTCATCATTTAATATTTTCATTGATTTCCTTTTTTCATTTCATCTGCATATCTCACGAACAAAACATGTTGCATTCAACTTTCTTTTTGTATTAGGTTTTTTAGGTCATAGATATATGCACACAATTTTGAAAAAAAATGTGTGACGTCATCATGACGTCATTACAAATGTGACTTTAAAAAAAAAAAAAAATACATGTTCAAGGGAATGTTTGATCGCTATGAAACTTGTTGGCTGGGGAAGATATTGACAATAGTATTCCAAATCTGAAATGTTTTTATAAATGTTTAAAATTTTAATATTTGTATATTTTGTTATTGTCAAAATTTGACATGAAATGGAAATAGATTGACTTCAAACTAGGCACAGACTAAAACCCGAGGTAAAGTTTCATCATGATGACGTCATTATGTACCAAGTGGCGTCATCTTACATGTGCATAATTTAAAATTCTATATTTAGAGTTTAGAGCGCTGGTTGGGTTAAAACTTAGTAAATACACAGTCACGTATGTGTTATATATGAAAATGAAACTGACTTCACGATGATGCCATCGAGTATTTTTTTATTGATTCTAATGTTTTCTTAATTTTTAAAGTTTTCGACTTTCGTCATTTTTTATTGCCAATTTCGGCATTATCTGAAATCCGATCAACTACACACTTCAAATCAACTAAACCACAGCCGAGGTGTCCTAAAAAAAATTAAGAAAGTTCACAGTCTTATATAGACAAAATTACAACTTCCACTACATATAAATCATGGGCTAGATATATAGAACCAAGCCTGTAGGCGGACCCTTGTGGTCAGACCTCCTAACCACTTTACCATGAACTTGGAATGCAGTACAGTGGACAGTCCTACCCAGGGTTAAGTTATCAAACTATAATGAACTGAATTGCATGTTCTTAACACATCGGCTAAGTTGATATAGATGACACTTGGAAATCCTTTTTTACAAAATGCATCTCAAGATCCAAGTAAAAAAAGTAGTGAATTATCTTATTTCATTAATAAAAAAAAACTTCACGGAGAAGCCGGTTGCATTGCCCATTGTAGACAATCAACACATATAGTTTTAATTTGCTGTTTAAGTAATACCTTGGCTATTTAATGTATTTTAAACATCAAGTAAAAGGTATCAAAATCAAGCCTCACGTCCTTTGCTATGATAAACCATGTTTGTGAAAAGCCATGTGTAATTTAACAGTGATCGTACTGTGTAAAACAATATACACTTTTAATATACGTAATTTGCTAAGTTAACCGTCCGGCTCGGCTCGGCTCGGCTCGGCTCGGCTCGGCTCGGCTCGGCTCGGCTGGATTCGATTTGAATGACTTGAACTGCGTGATGCGTTCAACTTGATAAGTTCAAGTATGACTTAGAATAGCTTTATAATTATGTTATTGCTCATAGGCTGAAGAAAGAAAAAACAAATTTTGGATGATTACTTTTCAACCCATTTAGCTAAGTTTGGTGGGAATAAAGTGTAGGGATATGTGATTTATGAAACCTCATTTATGATTATATTAGTAATAATATCGATACATGATTGTATTGTGGTTATGTATTATAGTCACTTTCTGAGAGTCAATCGTGTACAGTAACATTGAAGTATTTTGGTGTGGCCAACCGCGCATGCGTGTTAGCTCTCTCTCTCTCCACGTTGTTTTGGGCGAAAGTTGGGAAAGTTCTAGCTCCAAAGTTTCCGTTGGAAGTTGAGGTATTTTCCTCTTTTCATGTTCATTGTGCATGAAAGTGATTTGTCCGCATTTGATTCAGGATCAGTTTGGTGCAGGTATGAGAGTTTGAGAACTTTCATTTAAAGAGATTTTGCTTGTTTATTGTGATGAGTTCATGATTTGTTTTGACTCGCACTCCGTGAAACTTCTCTGTATGTGCATGCATTGTTCACGCGATACGTTGATTTGCATGTACATAGGTTATACTGTACCGTTGCTAAGGACCGTGGTCCGCTAGCGTCGCGGGAATCGAGAGAGGGCAGCGCATGGTCGGGTCCGGTCTGGGTGAGTTATATGTAGTATTATAGGGCTTTGAGGGAAACAGTATCCATTTATCTTTTATATTACTAGTTTATCATGGAAAGAGATTGAATCATTGAATTGTATTTTATTTTGCATCAATAGGGGATTCTATTGGATGGGATTCTATTGGATTGGATTCTATTGGATTGGATTCGATAGGATTGGATTCGCTTGGATTCGATTGGATCAGATTGGATCGGATTGGATTGGATTGATTGTCAGACGGATTGGATTGATTGATTTATACTGAAGATTTGGATCTGGATTTTTGGAGAGATATCTTTTTGGATTTGTAGAGGGTTTCTACAGGGATTTTCACACATACTAATTAATTACACATACATGTAAATAAATAAATTCTGAGCTGCAATATTCGAGTCACTGGATCACTTTATTTAGAACTGACTGCCAATTATTCACCAGGGTACACACCCTACCCCAGTTTGTAAGCACACGCTCAAACTACCCCAAGGGAGCGCACCACTAGGCGCGCCCTTACAAGTGTGGCGTCGTAGACAGGATAATTGACAGTTGGTTTTATCGTGGCGATTAGAGAGTCTTAATCTTATTAATTACTTTTAGTGTTTGCATTTACATTCCCCCAGACTGGATTTTGTGTTTTTGAGTATTTTGAACCTTGGGTAATTTTTGGGTTCGTATTGGAAATTGTTGTTAATTTTGCATACATGTATATGTATTGCTGGTATTGTTAGAGGCCATGCTGAAATAATATTGTGTTTGTCACATTTCAGTAGTGTATTAAGCTTACTGTAATAGGCATATTGTAGAGTCGCTGATAACCTTTTGGTGATCTTTTGGTGATCACTTGCTTGAGTAGAGGTAGGCATTATGGCTGAGGGATTGGCTGAGATCCTTGCCAAATCGAATGAGGCCCTCGCTGAGACACTCACAAAGGCGTTTCAGGGATTAAAGTTTACTAGAGCGCCAAAGTTAAAGTTATCGAGATTTTGTGGCCCACCCGAGAAATCTGGTGACCCGACTTTGGGAGAATGGGCAGAAGAGTTGAACTCATATGTGAGGCAACTTGAGTTGACCAGGGAGGAGCGAGTGGGTGTGGCTTTAGATTATTTGGGGGGCGTGGCAAAGGAAGAGGTATTATGTAATCCTTTGGAAGAGAGGGATACCTTGGAAAAGTTATTGACCCTGTTGGCGCGAATGTTCGGTCCAACAGAGACTATCGCGTCTCTGACTGGTGCTTTCTACGCACGCTCTCAAATGGAGGGTGAGACCCTCGCTGAATTTAGTCGGGCAATCATGAGGTTACATGACAGGATGGAGGAAAAGGCCGAAGGCCCAGAGCTGCCTGCGCTGCGGCTTACGCGGGATAAAGTGTTGAAAGAGCGATTAGTTAATGGGGCGTGCGATTCCTCTGTTCGACGCGAGCTTCGCCGCATACAGGTGGAGAGACCTGATTTGCCTTTCCACAAGTTTCGAGCGCATGCTCTGGAGTTGCTTCCAGAATCAGAGCAGAAATTGACTCGAAAGGCCAAGGTGAGAGAAGCTACGGCTATTGATAAAGTTGCCGAGGTGCCGGTTTGCGCTGCTGCGAGGAAGTCAGATGATGTTTTTTCGCAGTTGGTGAAGTCCAATCAGTTAATGGCTGAGAAGTTAGAGAACCTTGCGCAGCAACAGGCTGCAACCAATGCGCAGCTGTCGGAACTTACCTCTGTTTTGACCAAAAAGCTCGACTCTGCAATCACGACTAGGTCAGACCGCTCTGCAGTTGTCTGCCACTATTGCAAGAAAGCTGGGCATATTGCCCGCAACTGCTGGAAGAAAGCCAGTGATGATACGGATGGCGCAAAACCGCGAGTTTCGGAAAACCGGAACCCTTCGGTGTAGTGGGTGGAGCACCGAAGGGGAATGACCTGCCCACACGAGATTCTAGTAATTTGACTCTAGAAGGGGAGTGTGCTGATTCAGCACTGAGTGCCGGGCCTATATGGGGTGACCATTCATGTAATGATAAACAGTTAAGAGACGAGTTAATCGGACCTAGCCCTACAACCAAGATTGTTGTAGGTGGGATAACTGTTAGTTGCATTTTAGATAGCGGCGCTGAAACTTCCGTGATGAGTTTTGCATTCTATAAGGAGCATTTGGCTGATAATGTTGGTGGGTTGAAAGCTGTTGAGAAATTACCTGTCGGTGCTAATGACGTAGAGATACCTGTGTGTGGGTATCTTGAGATTCCTATGACAATATTTGGTAAGACTGTCCAGGCTTGTTTTGTAGTTAGGGCTGATAGTCCCCAGGAGGTTCCTGGTGATCGACGACAGATGCACCCAGTCCTTCTTGGTTGCAATATTTTGCGGATGCTTGTCAAGTTGCGAGTCACTCCTTCCGGACCAGAAGGAAGGGAGTGGAAGGTTGCCCTTCAGTGGTTTTCGAGTACTCGGGGTTTGCAGGATGGTGAAGTTAGTGGGCCGAGGTTGCCAACACAGGGTGTTGTTGGTAAGGTTTGCACTGTCCAGGATGAGACGGTTGAGCCTTTTTCGGCCAGGTTTATTTCCTGCGTGGTTGATGAATTGGGACCATTGTGTTCTGATACTGGTACTCTGGTTTTTCTGCAGGGGCAGTTAGATGCAAACTTGGCTGATGAGAACAAAAAGAGTTGGGATGCATATCCTGGTTCAGACATAGTGGAAAGAGTTAATACTGTTGAGGAGTCCGCAGTTCGGCTTCTTGTATGCAATCAGGAAAAGACTTCCATTTGTTTGCCTGCTTCATTTTGTTTGGATGAAGAGGCCACTGTGGTCTCGGAGGGTGATGAGATTTTCTTACATGAGGTTCCTGATGACCTTAGTAAGTCTGTACAACAGGTTGCTGGTGAGTTTCCCGGACTTTCCAAGATGGCTGTCCCCTTGAATACACTTACGGCCAGGGGTGGGACAAAAACAGGGAAGCCCCCATGGAGTGATGCATGTAGTTGGTCAACGAAGGCTGATTACACTTTCTGGAGTTTGAAGGATGTATTATGTAGAGCTCCTGTACTAGCTTATTCTGACTTCCAGAAAGATTTTGTTGTTGAAGTGGATGTTTCCATCAAGGGATTAGGTGCATGCTTGCTTAAGACAGGTAGTGATGGGGCTTTATATCCTATCGCTTACGCTAGTCGTGGATTGAGCAGATGCGAGCCAGGGTTGGTGTACATTAGCGCGAACAACGTTGATGTCACATGTGGTGATAGAAAGAAGTGTTCTAGGTCATGGTCTTCTGCTATAACGTAGAATTACATGAGAATTCTTGGTATGTGTTGGTGACTTCTGGTTATAGTCCAGGATAGGGCTTAGTTTAAACTGAAGTTTGAAGTTCTAAAGTTTTAGCACCTTGTATGGAAAAAAAAAAAGTTTGTTCTTGTTGTTAATATTTGCCTTTTTGTTTTTCAGGGAATCTATGGAATCCATGAGGGAGTAGCCTGTGAATTTTCACGGGTACCGGTGGTTACCGCTTCTGATCCTTGAATTCTGTACCCTTTGTAACTGTTCAAGGTAAACGTTTTGAATCATTTTTGAGTGTTCGCGAAGTTAAGGACGATGACTGATCCGAAGAGGATATATGTATTCGGGCATTCGTTCCCTGCGCGACTTTCAAAGGCAGCGCAGAGAAATCGCCAAACACCGGGTGCGTTCATAGGTGTCGGGCGTAATTGCAGAGTCGAGGTAGAGGGTCACCCAGGCTTAAGCTTTCATAGATTATTTCGAGGTGGGGACCATTATTATAGAAAGATGAAACAAACAACAATGGATGTATTGTGCATTGATTTGGGTACTAATGACTTGTGTGAAATTGAGGGATCTCCTTCTGTAGTTGTGCAAAATACCTTGAGGTTCATAGACTCGCTCGGGGAGAAAGGGATAAATCCAGCCCATATTTTTGTGTTCACTGTCATTCAGCGGGCACAGATTACTCGTAGTGGCCAAGTTTCAATATCCACTTTTAATCATCGAGTAAAACGATACAATGCAACCCTAGGTCGAGAGATAAAAGCTCGTTATTCACGTGTGAGTTTGTACACACAGAGAAAGGTGAATCGTCCCAAGTATTTATCCCGTGATGGCTGTCACCTCTCTGAGGAGGGCCTAATTCGTTATGGCAAGGGCCTCAAAGAAATAATTTGGCACAAGTGTCGCCATTAGTGTTATACTTGTACTTATACCTCTTTTTGTTACTCCTGAAGAGTTATGATATTTAATGTGTCATATATGTAACTTTAAGTGATTTACAGAGAAAGGGTGTTCGCTTTCCACCATGTGGAGAGATACAGGTAAAAGTAGCTTTTCCCTGCACCCTATAGTTCCTGTATTCTTGTTCAATTTCTTTTGATCGATGTAACTTAGCTAATTTGCTAATTGCTTGCCATGGTTAAATGTGATTTAAGATTTAAAGGTGACATACTCTTGGAGTTAACAGATTTGATATGGCACCTGATGTGAGGATGTTAAAAGATTTAAGGTTGTTACATTTGTTGAAGGTCGACAGAAAAGTTTTGTGTGTGACTATACATTCCAAGTTTTAGTGAAGTTTTCTTGCCAGTTCTATTGCAGCTAAATAACTTATGGGATTAAAGATGATGTAAGAGATTTATTTATGTATAAAAAGAAAAAAGTATGTATGCGTTACACTTGGAGATTATTGTGCAGTGTAATATTATAGTTCATATACCATCCGAGGGCGTATGGCTTCAAAACAGGGAAGGTGTAGGGATATGTGATTTATGAAACCTCATTTATGATTATATTAGTAATAATATCGATACATGATTGTATTGTGGTTATGTATTATAGTCACTTTCTGAGAGTCAATCGTGTACAGTAACATTGAAGTATTTTGGTGTGGCCAACCGCGCATGCGTGTTAGCTCTCTCTCTCTCCACGTTGTTTTGGGCGAAAGTTGGGAAAGTTCTAGCTCCAAAGTTTCCGTTGGAAGTTGAGGTATTTTCCTCTTTTCATGTTCATTGTGCATGAAAGTGATTTGTCCGCATTTGATTCAGGATCAGTTTGGTGCAGGTATGAGAGTTTGAGAACTTTCATTTAAAGAGATTTTGCTTGTTTATTGTGATGAGTTCATGATTTGTTTTGACTCGCACTCCGTGAAACTTCTCTGTATGTGCATGCATTGTTCACGCGATACGTTGATTTGCATGTACATAGGTTATACTGTACCGTTGCTAAGGACCGTGGTCCGCTAGCGTCGCGGGAATCGAGAGAGGGCAGCGCATGGTCGGGTCCGGTCTGGGTGAGTTATATGTAGTATTATAGGGCTTTGAGGGAAACAGTATCCATTTATCTTTTATATTACTAGTTTATCATGGAAAGAGATTGAATCATTGAATTGTATTTTATTTTGCATCAATAGGGGATTCGATTGGATCGGATTGGATTGGATTGGATTCTATTGGATTGGATTCTATTGGATTGGATTCGATAGGATTGGATTCGCTTGGATTCGATTGGATCAGATTGGATCGGATTGGATTGGATTGATTGTCAGACGGATTGGATTGATTGATTTATACTGAAGATTTGGATCTGGATTTTTGGAGAGATATCTTTTTGGATTTGTAGAGGGTTTCTACAGGGATTTTCACACATACTAATTAATTACACATACATGTAAATAAATAAATTCTGAGCTGCAATATTCGAGTCACTGGATCACTTTATTTAGAACTGACTGCCAATTATTCACCAGGGTACACACCCTACCCCAGTTTGTAAGCACACGCTCAAACTACCCCAAGGGAGCGCACCACTAGGCGCGCCCTTACAAAAGCAACCGTGTATATTTTGAAATCCAGTTTGGGGTCATTTCCCGTTACTGTTATTACGTTACAATATTGTAATTAAAACTAGAGATTCGGGTTTGTTGTTACAAACGCAGAGGGTCGGGTAGACAACTATGTTATGAAACATGTCCAGTTAAGTTATGAATATTTTTATGTAACAACAAAGTATCAGGAAATTAAATCCTTTCCAGGACAATCAAATAAATTTCAGTAAACATTCCATGTACACATACAAATTATTTTTGGCTTGATAACGTCATTAGTCAAAAACGGGAAGTGAATACTGATTTAGTTCGGAGTGGATGTTCATTATGAACATTTGGAAAATATAACTGTATGTATTCATAACACCGAAATTGCGGTTTGATGACGTCACAGTATTTTCAATCAAAAGGTGAACATTGTAATGGTATTGTTATCTGGGCTAAGATATACGACATGGAACAAATGATAGAATTAAATTTCAAATATGATCGTTGGCAAATTCTCATAAAGGTAACTTCCGGTCTGATGACGTCATGGATTTGAAACATTTCCAAGTTATCTATGGTTAATCAAAGAATATCAAGTGTCGATTTGGTAAAATTTGAACCTATGGTTTTAAAAGTAAAGAAAAGAAACAATATTTTATGTGCCGCTGGGGGCGCCCTTTCAAACGATGATGACGTCATCACACTGTTTTTGTGTCTGGCATTCCTCACTAAACACTTTCATAATATATGTGTCTGTAGTAAAATGCTTCCGGTTTTGAGTTATATTCAGTTTTTATTGCACTTCCGGTAACACCAGAAGTAAAGGTCAAGCGGTTTTGGGTCTGGGAACACAAAATGTTTCTCACGGCATAGTCTACAACCTCACGAAAAAACAAACACTATCTATTTAGTTCAAAAGAATATAACGCAAACTATTTTGTCAAAATTTGCCCTTAAATCGCTTGTAATTTGATACCTGATGACGTCATGATGAGGTAACAAAATTTATACTATCTTCGTAACATGGTACAAGTTCACACAAGGTTTTGTGATCATACCGTGAAGCGTTCAGAAGAAATGTTGCTTTGTTTTGATGTCAGGCTGTCTTCATTTTGAATTCACCTAACTTTGACCTTCCGGTAGACCCAGAAGTAAAGGTCAAGCGAGTTCACGTACACGACAAAAAAAGGTTAAGCGATTAATGGTCTATCTGATTACAGAATACAAACATCATTGAATGTTTAGTTCAAGAGTTAGAGGTGAAAGTAATTGGTCACTTTTTCAGATAAAATCACTTGTAATTTGACACCTGATGACGTAATCATGACGTCAGAGTAATATGCACCACTTCGGATGAGGGTCGATATATATTGAAAGCTACAAGTTCATACCCGACCACTCAATAAACTCCGATCGGCAGGCGGGCGGAGTTGCATAAATTAACTTGCAAAACCCTCCGACAAACAAAGCTACTCTATGTGTACTCTGCTTAAAATAGTCATGCACTTTGAATCAAGGTGCAATTAAACATCATGCAGCGATTGTGCAAAGTTCAAGTGATACACAGTTAAGATGTGTAATAGCAACAACCTTCACAATATTCGTGTGAATGTACAAAGCTTCACCACGATATTGTTTTTTATTATTGAGTGCAGCCACGATCTAAAAGGCTTACTCGGACAAAGTATAATCATGTCAGGCAGCTCTTTCAATCGCCGAGTACTTGGTGCAACTGTTGCAACTCTAGCGGGTCTTCCCGTCGCAGCTGCTGGGATTTTGCGCCTCAAGTACGGCCCGACGGTCTTTCAAGATCTGGTGCAACTCCGGAAAAGTATTCAACTGGGAAAAGAGCTTGAAACCTTACTGAAGAACAAGTTCAAAGTTATCGATTTCTTCGAGGCACACGCGAAGGACACTCCGGAGAAAGAGTTTGTCCTGTACAAAGATGAAGTGCACACCTACGGTGATCTTGACCGACAGGCCAACCAGCTCGCTCACTTCGTCCAGCGAGGCGCTATGGCAGCCCCCATGGACACGGTGGCAATATTCATGTTGAACGAGCCTAACTACATCGTGTCGTGGCTGGCTTTCAACAAGCTGGGTCTGAGACTTGCACTGCTGAATATCCACCTCAGAGGCGACGTTCTCCTTCACTGCATCAAAGCCTGTAATTTGAAGATGATTGCTTGTGGGAACGGTAAGCCGTTATCCTTAAACATTCAGAGGCTGTGCACAATAAGCCCTCAACAGATACAAAGGGAGTGTTTGGGGAAATCTACTGGGAGGGACATTCGATCAAACGCATTTCTGACGACGCCCATGAAGTTTGTGCACGTTCAGAATAAAAGTAGTGTGCTCGTACTTCGTGCCACTTTTTCAGTCATGTTTCCTGTATCCAATAACAGTACTGGATGATAATGTTTTGTGCAAAAAGGAACCAGACTATTTTCCCTTCCAGCCTCGTTTTGGTTACGTTGATTTGAATAGAAACAAATCAAGATAGCTGCAACATGATAATGTATGAAGCCCGGAAAGGGACAGGGTGGAATTTTTTTTTGGCATTTGCTAATTCGTTCGCACGAATTACTATTTCGTTCCCACGAATTACTAATTCGTGCGAACGAATTAGTAATTCGTGCGAACGAATTAGCAAACTCCAAAAAAAAAAATTTCCACCCTGTCCCTTCCCGGGCTTCATAATAATGGTCTATTGGTCGCCAAGCGCAATCCACATTTTGATGCACGGAGCTAGCGCATAGGTCATTGCAAGTCGATCATAAATCATACAGTCTCATTTCAAGTTGCCAGCACCTCAGATTTTATCTCTCGTTACTCGTTGCCAGATTGGTGAAAAAATATATGAATGTTTGGCTTTTGTTTGAATTTTGATTTGATACAACTCTGTCGTATTATCTCCAGATAAACGCCTGATAAAAGCTCTTGAGGACCTGATGCCTGATCTACAAGCCCTCGGTGTCAAGGTCTGGGTCCTCGGGAAGAATTTCGACCATGATCTTCCGTTTGGAATGCTACACATTGATGTCAAGGCACTAAATGAACGCAGTGACCCCATACCTAGAAGTGTCCGAGACCAACAACCAATAGACGATGATGCGTTGTATGTGTTCACTTCAGGGACCAGTGGTAGGCAATGCAATCTAACCTTTAGATACTTGTAATTGTCTTTCTGACGATACTGTAGTTTTTGACAAAGAACAAAAGTTGTTGTAGGGCAAATGTGGCGATCATAGATAAAAAGCTTGCGTTGCAAACAAGTAGCCGCATTTAGAGCGTGAACTTAGCTCCCTAAGATCAACCCACATTGCATATATCACAGCTATCGTCAGTGCAATAAAATAAGAGTGATTATATACGTGGATATACAGCCTTTATTAACTCAGACCATCTTGTGATAAGAGCCTCCTAGTAACTAGTAGTGTATAAATTTGCTGTAAAAAGCAATTGAAGAATGTTCCTTTATTTCTTTATGGCCAGGTCTTCCTAAGCCAGCGAAAAATCCTCATTCCCGCCAGCTTGGTGCTTCATACATACAAGCGTCGTTTGGATTGGACAGTGAGGACGTGGTGTATACAACTTTGCCGATGTATCATAGCGCTGCTCTCGCCATAGGCTTCTTTAACGTCGTTAGAGTTGGTGAGTCATTTGGCCGTATCTCCTTTAGAATGGGTAATAGGGAAATTGGGATGGGATGGGATGGGATTGGGATTGGGATTGGGATGGGATGGGATGAGATGGGATTTTGGATTGCATGGGATGGGATTAGATGGGGAAAAGGATGGGATGGGATGGGATGAGTTGGGATGGGATGGGATGGGAGTGGATGAGATGAGATGGGATGGGATGGATGGATGGGATTGATAGGGTGTGGTGAAACGGAATAGGATTAGATAAGGAAATGGGAGGGAATGAGGTGAGATGGGACTGGATGGGATGAGATGGGATGGATTGGATATCGAGCCACAGTGATTCAGTACATCGGAGAAACCTGCCGTTATTTGATGGCTCAGCCCCCGGTAAATATTCAATATACGGCAATGTTATCAAGTTGTTTGCATCCTTTAAGATGTCATTAGGTTTAGACACGCAGCACTGCTCAGTTTTGACCATTTACAATATTTATATAAGTCAATCAGCCTTTCTCTTACAAACAGCGTATAGGTGACGGCAAGTACAGTCACAAACTCCGCTATGCCATAGGCAATGGTCTGCGGCCTGATATTTGGGAAGCGTTCCAGAAGCGATTCAACATCGGACATAGGATAGATGAGATGGGATCGATGGGATGGGGTGTAACTTGATGATATTAGATTGAGAATTTGGATGGAATGAGGGGAGATGGGACAGGATGAGATGAGATGGGATGGGATGGATGGATGGGATCAATAGGGTGGGGTGAAACGGGATGGGAATAGATAAGGAAATGGGATGAAATGAGGTGAGATGGGACTAGACTGGATGGGATGCGATAGATGGATAGGATCAATAGAATGGGGTGGAACGTGATGGGATTATATTGGGAATGGGATGGATTGAGGTGAGATGGGACTGGATTGGATGAGATGGAATGGATTGGATGGGATCGATGGGATGGGGTGGAACGGGATGGGATTATATTGGGGAATGGGATGGGATGAGGTGAGAGGGGACTGGATTGGATGAGATGAGATGGATTGGATGGGATCGATGGGATGGGGTGGAACGGGATGGGATTATATTAGGAATGGGATGGATTGAAGTGAGATGGGACTGGATTGGATGAGATGGGATGGATTGGATGGGATCGATGGGATGGGGTGAAACGGGATGGGATTATATTGGGGAATGGGATGGGATGAGGTGAGAGGGATTGGATTGGATGAGATGGGATGGATTGGATGGGATCGATGGGATGGGGTGGAACGGGATGGGATTATATTGGAAATGGGATGGATTGAAGTGAGATGGGACTGGATTGGATGAGATGTGATGGATTGGATGGGATCGATGGGATGGGGTGGAACGGGATGGGATTATATTGGGGAATGGGATGGGATGAGGTGAGAGGGGACTGGATTGGATGAGATGGGATGGATTGGATGGGATCGATGGGATGGGGTGAAACTGGATGGGATTATATTAGGAATGGGATGGGATGAGGTGAGAGGGGACTGGATTGGATGAGATGGGATGGATTGGATGGGATCGATGGGATGGGGTGGAACTGGATGGGATTATATTGGGGAATGGGATGGGATGAGGTGAGAGGGGACTGGATTGGATAAGATGGGATGGATTGGATGGGATCGATGGGATGGGGTGGAACTGGATGGGATTATATTAGGAATGGGATGGGATGAGGTGAGAGGGGACTGGATTGGATGAGATGAAATGGATGGGATGGGATCGATGGGATGGGGTGAAACGGGATGGGATTAGATAAGGAAATGGGGTAGAATGAGGTGAGATGGGACTAGACTGGATGGGTTGCGATAGATGGATAGGATCAATAGGATGTGGTGGAACGGGATATGATAATATTGGGAAATGGGATGGGATGAGGTGAGATGGGACTGGATGGGATGAGATGGGATAACATCCAGAGGGATGTGGGATCAGATAGGATGAGATTGGAGCTTTTCCATTTACGAGATGGGATTTGAGAAGATTGGATGGAAAATGAATCAATAGGGGGTTTCCGATTTCAAGCAAATTTCAGCACACTTGTTATGTTTGTGTATTAATTGTTGTTGAAGGAGGAACTATTGCCTTAAGTGACTTCTCAGCTCGTAGATTTTGGGATGACGTCCGCAGGTATCGAGCCACAGTGATTCAGTACATCGGAGAAACCTGCCGTTATTTGATGGCTCAGCCCCCGGTAAATATTCAATATACCGTAATGTTATCAAGTTGTCTGCATCCTTATAGATGTCATTAGGTTTAAACACGCAGCACTGCTCAGTTTTGACCATTTACAATATTTACATAAGTCAATCAGCCTTTCTCTTACAAACAGCGTATCGATGACGGCAAGTACAGTCCCAAACTCCGCTATGCCATAGGCAATGGTCTGCGTCCTGATATTTGGGAAGCGTTCCAGAGGCGATTCAACATCGGACATATCGCTGAATTCTACGGAGCCACCGAAGCGACATTCTCTACTTTCAACATGGACGGCAAAGTTGGGAGCGTTGGCAGATACCATGGCATTTTCAGGGTGAGAATCTATCGGCATACCAAGACGATCTACGATGACAATCTTCTTTGATTGCTTCTTGGTCGTGTATTTCTTCAATAATCTGGCATCATGAAGTCAAAGATTTTATTAGGGTCAATCTCAATATATTGTTAATTTCCTTTACAAACGTGTCCAGTCGAAGAAGTCTTCATTAAAAAAAAAAGAATCGGACAAAGATTAAATTAAAACATCTTTGGACAAAAATGTGAAAATGCATTTATCTATTCGATCCATACAAAAGATAAGGAACTCTGAGCAATTAAGGGGAGTAAAAACTCTTCAAAGAGTCTTGCAATGAATATAGGTCTATAATATACACCCGACGACCAGGTTTATTGAATCTGTATGGTGTTTGTTTTAAACAATGGACAGGCTCTAACTGATATCGTAGTCATCGTTCAGTGCCATGTACAGACGGCTCAACCGCTTCGTGGTCCAGACGGCCTGTGTATCCTCACACCTCCAGGTATTCAAACTTTTTTGGTACATTCATCTACTCCTCTTCAAACAATCGGGTGCCGATTAGGCCAAAAAAAAGCGCGCGTCGCCGTAGCCATGCGCGTCGGCAAAATGATTTTTTTTTTTTCAATGAAAGATGATGTCTCAAAACCGCCAAACTCACTGGTTTGACTGGAATCCTGCTTCTGCACAATTTTAACGTGTTTTTAGATGGGGTTATGATCGAGAATAAGCTTTATGTGGCCTCTCTGGACACCCATATATTTGCACTAAGTCTAGTCGGGCACCATTTGCAGTCATCAGCCTACATTTTGAGGCAAAAAATCAGGTAAAAAAAAAAAAAAGCCGCGTCGCCGCACTACTTTTTGGGCAAACTCCATACCAGAAACCGGAGCCTTTTTTTTGGCCTTAGTCGCATTGCCGTACTAAAGACCTCCGTGTAATTATGATTGTTAAGCGTGTATAATGTGTCTTTATTAATGTGCCTGTAGATTATGAATTGATTCCAGGCCCCGAGCAGTGAAGGGGCAATTTTTCCCAAAAGGATAGTTTGATACAATCCCTTATGATACCCAACAATTCTAATATCACCACTTTTTAGTGGGTTATGATTTATTTAAGAACCATCATACCATGTATTTTCATACTCGAGATGTATCTTTCATTCACACAGGTGAGACGGGTCTCATGCTGTTTCGTCTCACCGATAAGTTAATCTTCCACGGTTACTTGGCGAAGAAAAGCGACCAGGAGAAGAAAATCGTAAGAAATGTCAAGAAGAACGGCGATAGGTTCTTCAACACCGGAGATCTGATGATCCACGACAAAGATGGTTACCTGTACTTTATGGACAGACTTGGAGACACATTCAGGTACAGGCTTATCGCATCATAAATTAGCATCCGAGTGTTTTATTGTGCAATTATATAGTCTTTCTTTCCAATATTTAATAATCAATTTAATTTATTATATAAATTTAAAACCCACAGATGGAAAGGCGAGAATGTTGCGACGACAGAAGTAACGCATGTCTTGAACCTGTACCCAGGCATACAAGAAACCAATGTGTATGGCGTCGAGGTGCCAGGTAAGATTTATAATATGTCAACTGTGACACTTATCCAGTTGGTGTGGATTACTAACATGAGCTACAAAGTTTTATAATTGATCATTTTGGTGTGATGTATCATGTTAATGTTTACAACAGTTGTTGCGAAATTAGACATGAGCGTCGAATGTACCGTCTGTTCTTCGAAGATTATTTAGGGCGCATTTTCGTCCTTTTTATAGGTCAAGATGGCAAAGCAGGTATGGCGTCAATTGTCTTCAAGACATCGCAGCGCCCTTTTGACCCAAATGCCTTCTACGATCACGTGGTCAGGTCACTGCCGCTGTACGCATGCCCAAAGTTTCTGCGAATCATGAGCGAGATGCAGATCACGGGTACATTCAAGCACAAGAAGACTGACCTAGCCAGAGAGGGATTTGACCCCAACGTCATCTCAGACCCTCTGTTCTTTATGGACACGGACAAGAAGACTTACGCGCCCTTAGACAATGACGTCATGAGAAAAATTATCATTGGTAAAGCAAGGCTTTAGACATAAATATTAAACAAACAAAAAATGCAGAAAATGTGCTTCAAAGAATGCCTGACTTAGCTTGATGAAAAAAATATGACTGATGAGCTCAAAAAAGTTGTGTTCTCTCAGCAAAACGAAAACAAATCACATCACATAAGGATGTGTGTAAATTGTTTTCGTTTTGCTGAAAGGACGCACACTTTTTTGTGATCCATGGACGGAACCTTAAAAACGGCGGTTGTTTTAAATTTCATAACTTAAAAAGTACATAAGTGATTTAAATGATATCCTAGATTTTGAAAATGCAACATGCAGAACTTCCCCAGAACAATGGTCCCAACATTTGGGTTCCGTGTTTTTTTTACTCACCCTGTAGTGTAGTATAGCTCTTCAACCATACATGGCGAAAAAAATCACAAGAATAGTGTTATTATGCTAATTTGAATACTATTCACCAAAATCACTGTTGTGCATGTGAGTTGGTCTAGTATAGTGATTTTTGTCTTCAAATCAAACTCCGGAGCTCAGTCAAGCGGAAATAATTATATGGAAAAAAGCCGTCGGTGGACAAACAGGTTTGGCACATGAAACTTCTAAACTACCATATCTCAGAGACAAAACAAATTGCATTTGCAATCATTTTTTCGTTACCTATGTTTGAAGATCAATATTTTAAAACTATTAAATTGAAAGTTTGAGATATGCTGAACAAGTAGGTGAAAATTGCTTTCAAAGGTGGATTTTCTTCTTTTTGCACCACCCTGTACAATAGAAGACTTTATAACTTTGAGAACTTTGTAATTGTAAAAGGGATTGTAATGCCATTTACTGTCTATTCAATTATTAATGTACGCAGTTGTAGACATCTGCTTGACCTGAAACGAAATATAAAAACGTGATATATTGTGAGCAAACAAATGCAATGTTCCTCATTAAATTATTCGTAGAACATGAAGAAATTTATGAATCGTAATACATGAACACAAAAACAAACATAGTTGAATACAAAAAACAAAATGGTTCCAGAATGACAAAAAAAAAAATGCCATTAAACATAACCATTGTTGTGTTTCGTGTTTGCCTCGGTGTTTTGAACTTTGATCGGTGTTTATCATGGTTAGTGTTGATTCAAGATAATGGTAAGTTAATATAAAAAAATCTCGGTTTGAATAATAGCGTTTACCATAACAGCGCATCCAGTAAATTTCTGATTTGTTTGTCCACTCAACTCCTCCCCAGTAAAAGCCGATAGAGATTTGATACACACTGTATACAGACTGCATGCTAAACTTCCACATCCCTGTTATATTACAATTGTAGAAGGAAGCAACCACTATCATCAGCTATCTTGGTTATCAAGCTCAAGCTCGTTAAATATAACATATCCGCGAACAACAAGGCCGGATTCTCCACCTAATTATGGTGTCATGTGATCACTATACATCACCGTGTTAACGTGGATTACGAGTATTAAATAAAACAGCAACTACGTACATGTATACCACAACGACTCACCCTCTTTGATCCAGACAGACAAGCAAAATAAATGCCCTCGAGTTTTGGGGGAGAAATTTACACTTGAGGGAATTGCACCAACCTATTGCTTTCTGACTGAGTGACTGACTCGAAGTCACTAACTGTCTGACTGAGTCACTGATTATTCTAAACTGCCACGTAAAGACGTTCAGGTCGAGCTCGATTCGGCAAGCCTAGTCCTGTTGCTTCTAGTTTTGTCCGGGCATAGAAGCTCGCGAACTCATGCCTCTTCCCGTGGACAGCAAAGTGGCCGGGATAGCAGCGGCTTCAACCCTGGCAGGGCTCCCGGTCGCGACCGCGGCATTCCTGCGCCTAAAGTACGGTCCAACCGTATTCCAAGATCTGGCCTACATGCACCAGCGATGGATCCTACAGAGAGCGTTGCAAACCCTGCGACAAAAGAACACCAAACTGGTTGATTTCTTCGAGGAACACGCGAAGCAGACACCTGAGAAGGCGTTCCTGCTCCACAGGGACGAGGTCCACACATACGGGGCGCTGGAAGGGGAGGCCAACAAGCTCGCCCGATTCGTCAAGTCCACAGGTCTCGTGAGATGCTTGGACACCGTGGCTATATTCATGTTCAACGAGCCCAGTTTCGTCCTGTCCTGGCTGGCTTTCAACAAGCTGGGGCTGAGGATGGCTTTTTTGAACTACAATCTCAAGGGCGATTCGCTCCTTCATTGCATCAAGGCTTGTAAGGTGAAAGCAATTGCATGTGGTGTAGGTATGTCGATCTCATTAACTTTCAATTGGCTTGATCTCCCCAATGATGCAGGCAAAGTTGTTTGGGTGGCAATTCATTTATTTCCAGCAAACAAAATGGGAAAGCCGATCCTCTTTTCTTTCTCACTGGCTAAAAGTTGAAATTTGAATATAATTATAGGGATATACAATTAATATATCAAATTTCCTCATGGGATTTATACCAATGCATATGCAGATACATATATGTCTCGGTCCACTTTGTTAACTTGTTTAAACTTATAATGTCTGCTGCATGGAACGTCGCCAATTTCTTCCAAAGAGAACACTAATTACACATTGCAATAGCCGTCGTGCAAAAAGTGTGATGCAGCATCACACTCGGACAGGCGTGAGAACTTTTACGCATCGTGAATGCTTAGGGTATAACACAATAATTATTTATAACACAATAATTATAGGGGGATGCCATGCTTCGTGCGGCACCCGCTAACTGGGTGGATTCGTAAATTTGTATTGTTTGCAAGTTGTCAGTGGAACAAAAAAAAATAAATAAAGAGGTAAGGGGCCATTCAGAATTTTCAATGTCTTAAAATATCGACTTTTTTTCCAAATTATTTTGACCCACCCACCCACCCCTAATTTCGATTGATAAAAAACTGAACGTGTACATGTACATGCACTTGCATGTACATGTACTTGAACACCATGTATGTACATGTGTGTCTAGTTCAGTGACGGCGTGAAGTTGTCGGTCTTCCTCTTTTATGTGATAAAATATGTGATACCTCACCAACAAGTATCTTTTAACGAAATTCAATCAGAATTTTTATCAATTTTTTTAAAAACGTTTAGTTGTTGTGTTACTTGTTGGTGTCCCTGCCACACTGTACAATGGTGAGGCCGTGCGTTACGCACGTGGATTGTTTACTTTCGTTTTGACGGGGACTTTAATGAATAGAGTCTGGTGACTGTACATAGAAATTTCTTTGAATAAAAGTCGAATCGTTCATTCATGTGCACTTGTTATGCAAAGCAGGGGCAGTGGTTCAAGGATATCTATGTCGACTTGCAAAAAGTGTGCAAGAACGCGACTTGAATGCTTTTATGTGTTAACAATACAACGACGCTGTTTAGATATTTCACTGTGTGACACAGTGAGAAATTTTGGAATCATAATGGCGTCAGCGATACTTGCTGGGGAGCTCTTGCGTACGACTTTCTGTACTTTGGTTCTGTTGTTTCCAGGACAATTGTGTTTACGGTAACCCGACGTACCCAGATTTTTAAAGACGAAATTGCCGACCTCAAACTTGTTAGTGCCATATTTGGCAACTATATGTGCGTTATTAGTTTAATTAAACAAATGAACAGGTTAATTAAACATAGTACCATTGAAGGTACCTAAAAGTAAACATAACAGCATAGAAGACCGACAGACGAACATAAAATGTTACAAAATAAACATATTTGTCTGGATAATTTTTTAGGGCGTTACCGGCAAGTTAACACAAACTTGGTGTCAAATAGATCATGGGAGTTACTTTTCTTTGACTTGTCATACAAGTTTACATAAACTTTAACTGTATGACCTGCAGTGGCGTAGCCACGGGGGGGGGGGGGGGGGGGGCCGTGGGGGGCGACAGCCCCCCCCCATGAAACTTTATCGCCCCCCCCCCCAGTCGCCTCCCCCACTGAGATTTTGAGTTTCTAAAAAAATTATCATTGATCTACATGACGCCCTCCCCCCCATGAAATGTTCCAGCCCCCCCCCCCCTCCCCCCACCCACTGAAAAATTCCTGGCTACGCCACTGACAGTATATACAGGGGACGAAGTTGGAAAAGAAACACGCATCGCGATATCGGAACGTTTGCGCGTAGTTCAGGCAAGTCAAAAGATCTATCTTTCGTTGTTTTTTTAATCTTTTTTCCATGGCAAGTGAATTTCGATTTTCAATTATTTAGCTTGACCCACCCACCCACAATTTGGAAAAAAGATCAAAATTGTAAAACATTGAAAATTCTGAATTGCCCCTAAATAAACAACAAACATCTGGGCAAATCAGCTAGGAAGAGACTTCATACAATCATCAGCAGACAGACATTCCTTTCTCGTCTTCGTCCGATAAATCCCACTAAATATCCGAATTATTCATTATCTCCCGAATTTGAAGCAACAACTTGGCAGATTTATCAACAAACACTCATCTTATCCTCATCACGTTGCATAATTGCGTATTTTTGAAAAAAAGGGAACATTTACGTATTTTTGAGAAAGGGTTCAGGCTAGGAAGTGCATATTCATATCGCTCGAATGTGTACGATCGGCGGTTAAAGGGTTATATACTGATGTATTAATTTGACCTGAATTTTACTGATGTATTTGCATGTTGACCCCAAAAGTGCATGGTAAACCTTGGGGAAGCAATTTGGCCACATTTCTCATCATAAACGTCATGTTTTTCATAATAGCGATTAAGATTTTCTTTAGTAGAGGAAATGTTATAATATAACAGTCTCAAAGAAACAAATCTGCCAAAAAGGCAAAACCAAACAATCATGTTTTTCACGTGCCAACCGTAACTATTGCGAAATAATGCAATAGTTTTACGAAATAACGCAATAGTATTGCGGAATAGTATTGTAGAAAAGTATAATAGAAAAGTGCATGCCTCTCCGTCCGATTAGTTTTTGTCCATTGCGCTAGGGTTATTATTTTGACATGATTTGACTGAAGGCGGGAGGGGGTTAACCGTTTGCTGAAAACAAGTTTGATTGATCTTGTCAATTTTTAAGGATCTGATCTTAGGAAACGGTTGATATTTAAAGGAACATTCTGCAGCATTTTTGTCGGAGGACTAACGGATTTTAAGTGATTTAATATCTTTTCATATCCTCCAGTATTGAATCATGGGTACCCTTGGTACACAAAAAAACACGCCGCAGTACGAACGCGTGCTGACAGAAGCGAACTTGATTCCCCCGTAACTAGGTCTAAATGTTGCATGATTATTAAGAGCATTTATAACCGGTCCATTCAGTTTCATTTGGAAATAAAATGATGTCTTGCCTCAAGTATCATTCTTGAAACCCTATATTTATATAAATTAGATTAAAAAAAAAACAGTTTTTAAAGCATATTTGCGAAACGGAACTTTTTTTTGTTAAAGACATATTATTTTTTAAAGACATGGCTGTCATGGGGGCAATAAGCAATGGTTGGGGTGGTTAACCACCATCCTCCGTCTGACCACAGACATTGTGTTCAGATATTAGGATGATGGAAATAATCCTAATACATTTCCGAGAAAATACAAATGTTCCCTGAGATTCCTGAAATAACGTTTGTCATAACCATCTATTCATTGCTTCTTAACTTTCTATGTGTTGACTTCAACACCCTCCGCCTAACCCTTTAAAAATCCGGGACCGTCATTCACTCGCAGCCGTGTAAGGCCGATTTCTAAAAGTTACGTAATACTTTATTTTTGAATGAAACAACACGCACATGTACATTGATATGTTCAGTGTTGATCGTTGAATTATATGAAATTGGGGGGGGGGAGGCTTGGCTACGTCCAGTTTTCAAAGCTGTAACACTGGTGTTTGCAATATCTGTCAATCTTTTCAAACCTCGCGAATATTAAAAAGGTTCCTATCGTTATGGACGGTGTGCAGTAAAAGTTTGCAGAATCGCCACCTTCACGAGTTATTAATTAATAAATATCACCCCTTTTGCCGGCTTCCATTGGTCGATACCGAGACCCGTGCGAGATCACGCAGAGGCACGCTAAAGAATATGCTGATAATATGCACTTCGTAATTGTTGCCCTCAAATTGGCCAACCTGAAAACCATGGACGTGAGTTTGGTCGGCAAGAATCCTCGTGGAAATTTTTCTTGGAGATAGTTCAAGGTATTCAAGTTACATATGCGTTCGCAACAACAGATGAAGTTGTAATTTGGAATATACTTAGATGATATAACAACTTGTGAGGATTCCTAGAAAATGATATAGATAGATTGGGGGCCCATTTCGAACGATTTTTTTCACGACTTTTAGATCAGCTTCATCAGTGACCAGTAATGACGTTTTGGCATCAATAACGACGTTTTTTTCACTGACAAGAAATTTAGAATTTCTTCTTTTGTTATAATTAAACATTTTAATCATTTTAATCATTGAGCATGTTTTCTGAAAAACATAACATTCAAAAAGCCATGTTTGGGGGTTGCATGAATTTCACTGCTCTGGTGGTAGCGTCAATGTACTTGATCGGATTAACTTTGTTTTACAACGGTCACCCTCAGGCTTTCGCAACCACAAGACATGCTCGGGTAGGCTTTAATGCACCACACAAAACTTTATCACAATATACGCCGTGAAAATTTACCGGAATAGACCAATATAGGTTCAATCATTGAGAAATATTGCGTTCCTTCATGTTAATCGCAAAAACAGCTACATTTAATTTCGGAAAACTATTGCGTTATTTCACACATACAATGTTTTTTCTCTCTCTTTCAAAACCTGGCACGAACGGGCTTCCGTATGTTTCTGAGAGCATTTGCCAAAAAAACTCCGCGTTTAATTTCGAGATAGGTAACTATGGAATTCCATGTTTATCTTTGAATTCCGCGTTTCTGTGATAAATTATCACGGTATATTTAACACGGTATCGAGGAAGGCAATTCAAGCTTCCGTAGTTGCAGCTTCGTGAGAGTTTGTCTATAGGTGTAGGTACCCAGAGTCAGGTGCATCACCATAATTTTTCCCAAACGCATTTCCTCCTTACAGATAAACGTTTGTTGAATTCCATGGAGGCCATCATGCCTGAACTTCAGGCCCTGGGTGTCAGAGTATGGATCATAGGGAAAAGCCACCAACAGACGATTCCTAATGGAATGGTCCGTGTGAATACGTGGAATGAGCGAGGTGATCCCATACCACGGAGTGAACGGGATAGTATGAGCGACGAGGATGACGCGCTGTATATATTCACCTCAGGAACGACTGGTGGGTAAAATCTAGGTCAATTTTAAGGGAGAACTCTATGTCCAGCCTCTCTCCAGCCCACCCCCTCTTCCCAAAGTTATGAATGGACGTTGTCACGCTGGCAGCCCCTCGCCGGCAACTTGGTCTCCGCAAACCCTCAGTTTTCACTGATTTTGACTGTAGATGACAAATAGAGGTAGCCCAAACCTGTGCCTCTGATTCATCATCAAAATCTGGCAAGCTTGAAAAGTCAAGGAACTCAGAATTGTCAAGAAATTGGTGTAACGCACCACCTTTTAATCTTGATCTTATTATATTTATGATGACATTGCTGCAATGAATTGGCCAGTAGATTCGAACCCCCGACTCTGATGATTAGTCACGAAGCCTAACTATTGGTCAAACTGAAACTCCCCCATTAGGCCAAAAAGATATATATTCGGTCTCTGGTCAGACCAAAGTTCCGGAATTGACGCGGCCACGCGGCGTTTTTTTGGTGTTTTTTTTTTGCTTTTTTTTTTTTCTTCAAGCTTGGATTGTACAGACAAGGTGGGATACTATTTTGCTTTTTTGGCGTCCTCATTTACATTGGTGTCCTCCATAATTTGCCTTGGTGCTTTCGATCATTTGCCTTGGTGCAATTTCCCATTCCTTGGTGCTCTTTGGTAAAATAAATTGAGGAGGTGCGGAAATAGAGGGCGCTGTTGGAGCTACCGCGGAACATTTTGGGAAAAAAATGATCGACGCGCATGATTAAAATCGACGCACGCGCTGACCAGAGACCGACTTATTTTTTTTTTTGGCCTTATCATATTTTAGGTCTTCCTAAACCAGCCAAGATACCGCATTACCGTCAGGTCAGGAGTTCCTTCATTCACGCTTCGTTAGGACTGACGAAAAACGACGTCATGTACACGTCACTTCCCCTCTACCATAGCGCCGCCTACTCTGTTGGGTTTACGAACGTCATACGAGTTGGTAAGTAACGAGGATGGTTAATTGAAATCCATTTTGAAAAAAGTATTTTCTTCATTTGTATATTAACATTTCCACTACCCTTTTCTGACGTTTTGAGATTGACAATGAAACACATTTATAATGTGCGTCATTTTCAGAATGCATTTGATGATGTACATTGTTGCAGCTAATGCCTATTCAGAATCGGCCTTTAATGACTAACTGTTTCATATACCTGTATAGTTATAGTAACAGCTAGGCTATTAGACGTTAACGTTTTATGTTGCAATATTAGCTTTTTAATCATCGTCATGACATACCATTTTCTATACTCCTGTTTTGAATATCTGGTAACGTTTGTATCCTCTTTGTGCCAGGATGCACCATCGCTCTTGACAACTTTTCAGTTCATAGATTCTGGGATGATGTCCGCAGATATCGCGCCACCGTTATCCAGTACATCGGAGAAATCTGCCGCTACCTTATTTCCCAGCCACCGGTAATATAGGTTTTCCCGGCTATTTTTTATTTTTTTTTAATCGTTTTTTTTTTTAAATCGAATTCACCGATTTTTATATTCAAATTCGTCCGGCAACATCGATTTAGTGCTCTTCCAATGTTTAATTTCGTCTATTGTCAAACAATTTCAAATTTAGTCTAAACAAATGCAAACAATGAGCACACCTTTTCGACTAGGAGTATTCGATTTCGCCTCGTCTACCCCGAATCGTGTACGTTTTTGAAAAATCCAGTTCGTCTAATGCCACACAATAAACATAATTTTTAGTCAGTGGGCTTACGGTCGAAAAATAATGACCCACCATACGCAATTTCGGGTACATTCTTTGAAACTCTCAGTATCACTAACAGATACCTCAAGAAGTTTAAAACCACTTGATGCCATTTTTGTCTGACCCTTTTATGGGCGGGGCCATGACTTTAAAAAGTGGGGGGCTTCGTGGGCAAAAAATGATTCAGATAATTTCACTTTTCTTTTTAGCATTTGGACCGCTCACCCAAGAGCTACATCACGAGAAAAAAATTCCAGAATTTTGCCTCTTTGGGGGTGGGGCCATATTTTATAAAAGCAGGGGGTAAATGTCATTAACAGAAAATCGAGCTTTAAGGGACTTTTTTTGGTGTTTTTGGTTTTGATTCCATTCGGCAAAGAAAACCGGCTGGACAGAATGCCTGCCTGTCAAATCATAAAAAAATTGTTCCCTTTTGGGGTTGTGTCACACTTTTTTTCATAAAAAGGGGGCATATTTCAAAAGTGGGCATGCGGGAGCATGCATTATGCATTTCATGTACATGTATACATTCTTTGAAACTTTCAACATTACATAATTATGGACACCTCAACAAGTCAAAAAAAATCGCTTGGTCCCATTTTTCCAACGCCCCCAGGGTTGCCATTTTGAATGTCCAAATGGCAGCCATTTTAAACATCTATCCTATACATATTGTGCACATATATATTGACAAAATAATCGACTTTTTGAGACATTTATGTGTTGATGTTTTATATCATATCCTGAATACAATGCTGACCTCCTTGACAGTACACTCAAACTGTAACAGCCATTTTAAACTTCAAAATGGCCGTGACGTACAGGTTATATTAAAGATATCATTTGCACTTATTGAAAAAAGTCTGAAAATAACAAAGTTCAATGAGTCAAAGAGCAAAAAGTTATCAAGCTCGAATGATTAAGCGAATGAAATATACATCACTTTAACTGGACACAAGTTTGATGAGGCATTTGATATCAATGGCCCAGAAAGGAAAAACTCGTGCCAAATTGTGCTTGGGAAAACAAGGAAAATTATCTAGAACACAGCTGACTTATTTACGGACACATTTGATCTGTACTGACGAATATTCTCGACACGATGACTAAAGAGGGTGACCAAACTTTGAAATTGAATGCATGGTAAATGACTAACTTGATTTTTCTCCGACGACATTGAATGTAATTAAGAGTTGGTGAATTTGAATGAAAAATGTTTTTAAATAACCGGGAAAACCTATAAAAGGACCAAAAGCGTGGGAATGTAGATCTTTTAGGGAATCTCTTGACAATTCGTAATGACTTTTGGTCTCTATCTGGTTTCGTGGTTATACACTGTACTAAGTTTGGAACCGCGGGGGTCCCGCTAGGCCTTTGCCCCTTGTTTAACCCCCATTTGGAGGATAGTAAAAACCTTGTAATGCTGACATTGAAACCATCACCAAACCATCAAAGTTCCAATGAATATAAGGAGTTCTCCATCCAGGAAATCGCTAAGTACCACAAAGTGACGAGTCAAATAATTATTATGATAGTGCCTTATGGTGACAGATTGTCTATGGGGTTGTGCACATATTTGGGTGCGTTCGTTTAGCTCACCCGGGTCGACACGGGTAAAGGCAAAGGCAGACGGGTCAGCCACGACAGCCGGGCTAATCGAACGCTCAACCGAGGGCCATCCCGATCCTCACGTGACGCCTGTAGCCGTGGCCGTATATAGCCACTGACAAAACGCCCTTTTTGGATTGGGTCTTAGTTGAGATTTCCTTCTTTTTTTGAATAGCAAAACTCAAACAAATTGGGCTGAACTTAAAGTCTCAAAAGTCGCAATGAACTCTACACTACTAGCACACTCTCGTAACAAGTGGCCAGCAACCATTCTACACAAAACCCCATGCACCGTGGGGTTTTGTGCACAAACCTTATCAGTCGGCCGATCATTCTCAATTGACTTCGGCAAAACCGCAAGCCTCATCATAAAGAGTAAGTTAACCGAACCAACTTTTGATACGGATAATGATACGGTGGTCATCTCGCTTGAAGTGGGCTTTCAAAAAAGACTTTTCCAAATGGGAACGACACTTTGGAAATATCAAATCAGTTTGGATATTATGATTCATAAACTTTCTGTATAAACGAGCACATTTTTGAACAGTATTTAATTACTATTATTTTTCCGGTGTGGTGGTGGGGTGGTGGGGGGGGGGGGGCTAGACAGACGATATATCCGAATGGCGCAAATATGAGACAGACAGCAGGCGCAATAAATTCGCGATTGACTAGGGTTCAGACAATTTCTACGCGAGTCATTTGCATAAAAAGTACCCACAATTTTTGGTAAAAAAAAAGACTGTCTATAGTTTGAAAATCGGTGGAATCGTGAAATCAGTGGGATCATCGCGAAAACACGTACTGCACGTTGTGAATAACAACACCAAGTATACGATATAAATCCATTTCTAGCCAATTGCGGTATCGAATCAGGATACTGGAAGAAAGTTTCCTATCCAGGGGTAACTATTGGAAACGAGGTTGGAAATAAAGTAAGCACTTGGGACGAGGTTGGACTGTGTCCTTCTCTGGGGAATGAACAACGCATGCTTGACGTACTTCCACTATAGTGACTCCATTACTAGCACGGTGTCGTAAAAATTGGTACCTTGATCCTGTCTGAACTTATTCTTTAAAATAAGCTTGCGGTCGCTGCCGAATTTAATTGAGCGTGATCGGGGGAGTATAATAATAAAAATAATAAAATGATAAAATATGAATAAAAATAACCGTCTGATATTTTCTGCACAAACCCCCGGTGAAGGGGTTTTGTATTGAAATGTCTATACAAACTTTTACGACAATGTGTTGGTAACGTCTGCTCCACGAGCAGCTGTGGTGGCTGACTGGAGCCCCGAGAATGACGTCAGAGCGGCTAATCGAACGTACAGGGCTGACCCGTGTTGACCCGGGTGAGCTAAACGAACGCACACATGGTACGTCACCGTTCGTAGTGCGACCGAAGATACCAATTTGTGTATGATTATGCATGCAACGACCGCTAAGTTTGATCATCAGCAATTTAAAGTCGTATGGCTGTGTTTATCAAGGGATCACACAATGGAAACATTATGCGAACGTAGGTTGCAGCCATAGGCTGCGGACATGAACCTTTTCGATTTAGCCTAAGGCCAAAAAAAAAGTCTCCGGTTTCTGGTATGGAGCTTGCCCAAAAAGTGGTGCGGCGACGCGGCTTTTTTTTTTTTTTTTTTTGCTTCAAATGTCGGCTAATGACTGCAAATGACTAAACGTAGTGCAAATATGTGGGAGTCCAGAGAGGCCACATAAAGCTTATTCTCGACCATAACCCAAGTCTAAAAACACGTTTAAATTGTGCAGCAGCAGGATTCCAGTCAAACCAGTGAGTTTGGTGGTTTTGAGACGTCATCTTTCATTGAAAAAAAAACTTTTTCATTTTGCCGACGCGCATGGCTACGGCGACGCGCGCGCATACCAGAAACTGGAGACTTTTTTTTTTGGCCTAATGAACCGTTAATTCTCTATCATGCAATATTTGGAAATTAATTGACCGATTTCAAAGCGAGGCTGCCGTGGTATTGTCTTTTTTTGGTGGCACGGGACAGCGAGTACCACGTGAGTGTTGTGACGCGCTCTTTGCCAATCAAGACCGAATCTGTGGCCGCGTTATACTTTTTGACATTAACATTGAATGACTTTTCTCCTACCCAATCACGACTAGCGCCCAGATGACGGTAAGTACAAGCACAAACTCCGCTATGCCATAGGCAACGGTCTGCGGCCTGATATTTGGGAAGCGTTCCAGAGGCGATTCAACATCGGACATATCGCTGAATTCTACGGAGCAACCGAAGGGCCATACTTTATCGTCAATATGGACGGCAGGCTCGGGAGCACTGGGCGATACCATGGTATATTCAGGGTAAGGTTTTTTCAATTTAACAAGGTTCAGTTATGGTATTTACTACCGATGGGCCAAGTAATTCGGACACGGCCTCAGTACATATAATTATCACGATTGAGGGCATTTCACTGGCTGACGTGAAGGCTGCAGCAACATGCTAACATTTTGCTTGCGCCATTTGGAGCATCTTCGCACACGTTCACTTTGAACTCGTGTTACTGCATGATGATGAGTGCCAGAACGATGTGAATGGTTATGTTATTAAAACTTCAATGTTAAGTGACTTTCAAATGTGTCTTTATGTAGGCGTTGACCGACTTCATTGTTATCGTCCAGTGCGATTTGGAAACGGCTCAACCATTTCGGGGGCCGGACGGCAAATGCGTCCCCATGCCTCCAGGTAAACCCAGGGGCGGATCTAGCTATATCCTAGCTTTCAGAAAGGGGGTGGGGATGGGGTTGATATGAAGGGGGGGGGGATGAGTGAATGTCTGCTGAAAGCACGCCTTGCTATGGGGGGTCCGGGGACGTGGCCCCGGAAAAAATTGAAATCTACGATATTTTCTCCTGCATTCTCATGCAATTTGAGTAACTTTATAGCATTCCATTTATTCCCATTTGATTAGTTTACTGATACCGCCCTTCATCGCTAACCCGACAGTGGCATAAAAGTGGGGTCAACTTCTCCCCCGGAGAGGGGTGGGTTAAGTGCCAAACATAATTAACGGCCCCCAAAGACCGCTTTAATTAAAAAAATATCAGGATGAAACAATGTGGGCTCATTTTTCGCATCTGCACGTAAAGGCTTCACCACGCCAAGCAGTGTGGTGATGTGTATTTATCCAATTATTTCCTTTTGATTTTTTGATAGTCTTTGATCGTCTTCTATCAATTAATTAAGGAGTCTCTGGTGCAATGTTTTCCGAGAATTGTATGAAATATCCCGAGAATTCTTCTGGCTAAAGCCTTTCGCCCAATTATGCCATTATAACAGCCACTCATCTGGTTCTTCAAAATTCCACATTTCTGAGTTATTACGAACCATTTAATAATGTTACACAACTAATGTTTTAATGGCCATCATAGTTTGCAATTCTCGCATACCTAGTTTGATCTTGTCCAAAGTATATATTTCAGGTATCGACTCAAACAAGAGCTATTTTTTCTTTGAATGCTCCATTATTTTTCGACCAGGTGAAACCGGTCTAATGTTGATCCGTTTAAATGACACCACAATGCGCTTCACCGGCTACCTTGGCAACCGATCATCGAATGAGAAGAAACTCGTCCGAAATGTCAAGAATAACGGAGATTTATTTTTCAACACCGGAGATCTGATAGTCCACGACAAAGACGGTTACCTGTATTTTAAGGACAGACTTGGAGACACATTCAGGTGAATTCGGTAGTAGACGCCGAGGGCAAAATAATTGCCAAACCAAGGAGATTGTATGTATTTTATTTGTTTTGAAATTGACTTATTCATAAGTTTCCCACACATTTAATTTTTTTCATTCAAATTCGTTATTATTATTATTCCTACAAATGTACCATTAGGGAGACACGTTATCGTAATTTCTTCAATAATAGGGAGACACCGGCTTTTAGGGAGACACACAACTGTCTCCCTAATGGCGCAGCCCCCCTTTAGAGGCAAAATTTTGCTGTCGCAATTAGGTTATATTTGTTGCTCGTGGTCTAATTAATAAAAATACCGAATTTGTGGAAAAAGGACAAGGGAATATTGGGTAATTAGGGCACATTTAAGTTGAAAAAATTTTGTGCACAAGTCTATGGGAAAGTCTCCCAAATGACACATTCCCGGTAATCGTTATTGTTATTATAATTATTATTATTATTAAACAAAACGGATCAGGTAGAGTGGGATAAGTGCAAGCACTATAAGTTGCTTAATTCTCCAGTCCACCCCAGCACATCCTAACCCCTTTGACCCCAAACATTAATTATGTTTAAAGTAGAAATGAACATGTGAAAACATAAAAATACCGAAGATAGCATACAATCATGAGACAAATTGTATAATATAATTTATATAAAATTGATTGCAAAATGACGAAATTGATTCGTCTACCGTACGTTCGGCAATTGCAGACGACGAAATTGAATTGTCTTTCACGAAAAAGTATGGATAATGTATGAAATTGTCTGAACAAAGAGCAAAAATGAGCGACCAAAGACGAAATTGAACATGGGGTATGCAAGATCATGAATTTTCAGGCCGAAATTGAAGTAAACCGTTAATTAATTTGAATGAATTTTTTTTTTTAAATGTGTGGGAAAACATGTATTATGCAAAATTGTTATCCGTTTTCAATACTAATTTGTGTATCCGTTTAGTTCTTTGACAATTTTATGCGTCAACAACTGAAAGAAATGAGGTATACACAAGCAAATGAAAATGCATACTTTTCCTTTCCTGCAAAAAATAAGTAGGCCTATGTATACTTATGAAAAGCAAAATCATTCATATTTTCACTTCTTTCGAAACAGTCAATTCAGTTCTCCTTCTTGTCCTTTGGATTGGTTGTTTAACTTTCAATTTCTTGTCTTGCAATACACCATGCCAAACTATTTGATCTGTGCATGGTTTACCAGCGTGCGCATTTGTCTGATGAATTTGATCGAAAATTTCTTAAAATCGAGTGAGCTAAGACGAATTCAATCCTTAGATGGTCATCAGGTGAGACGACTTCCATTGTGAAATTTGACGACATCGAATGGACAAATATTGAAATTAATTGACCATTGATCATTTGGAATGACCAACGACTAAATTAATTGTAACTTTTGCGCGTTCCAGTCTTCTCGAGACGAAATTGAAGTTAACCGTTATGAATTGAATGACAAAGGTTTTAAAATGTGCGGGAAACCCTATAATTATTAGAAAATGACGGGATAAGAGTGCATTTTATAGAACCTAAGACTAGTAAGAGTGATTATGTGCATTGCTATATAATTATAGTGACCGACGATATTGGTATGTATGACAATACATTTTATATTATTTTTTGTTGTTATTCATTTAGATGGAAAGGCGAAAATGTTGCAACGACAGAAGTGGCGCATATATTAAACCAATACCCAGGAATACAGGAAGCCAACGTGTATGGTGTCAAGGTCCAAGGTATCGCAGGCTGTTTAGTTTTGTCAAGCCAAAATCCAACCATGAATTTATTTTGGGGTTGCTCATAGTATACATCATAATTATGATGCGACACTACAGGCTGAACTAAGAAGGTGTTCACTGGACGTTCAGCTATGCATGTTGACGGTCAGACGTTCTTTTGACCAAAACGTCGAGTTTAACACTGCACCTTTGGTTTCTCAACCGCCTCTCATGTTAGAGATAATTGTTGATGCATTCGCAATCTCCTCATGCCTCAAATCGCATAAAGCCCCCTTACACGCACGCTTTGTGCACGCTTCTAATATGTGCCTAGGTCGATGCATTAATTTTTAATATAGCTTTATAAACTTGAATTAAGAAAATGACTTGAGTGGGATTTGAACCTGCGCCCTCTGGAAAATCATACCTTGGAGTAGATAAGGGCACATTTCTTTCGTTTTTTAAATCTAAAAATGCTTCTTTTTATGTTTCATTTCAATAATATTTTTTTGGAAAATTAAGGTCACGACGGTCGGGCAGGAATGGCGGCAATCGTCTTCAAGAGGACCCACCAACTTGACCCGAAGGCCTTCTACGAGCACGTGGTCAGGTCACTGCCGCTGTACGCATGCCCAAAGTTTCTGCGAATCATGAGCGAGATGCAGATCACGGGGACATTCAAGCACAAGAAGACTGACCTAGCCAGAGAGGGATTTGACCCCAACGTCATTTCAGACCCTCTGTTCTTTATGGATACGGACATGAAGACTTACGCGCCCTTAGACAATGCCGCCATGAGGAAAATTGTGATAGGACAGGCTAGGCTGTAATTCGTACCTAGAATTGGACCAAGGGCTGTCTGCAGTGATCTGCTACCGCAACGAAGCAGTGTTACACATAAGTAGTGGGCCTATTTAGTGAAGCTGCTAAAGCGAAAAGTCGTGCACTTTGTGGTAAACGCATGAAATTTGGCATGTGGGGTCAAAATGGCCTAGAAATCATTTAAAGATCGGAACCTATCCTGGATTTTGCCCATTTTGGGGGCGGAGCTTGATTTTTTGAAAAGGCCGTTTGCACAATAAAAACTCATAAAAACTGTATTTAACATCAATTTTCCTTGTTTTTCTATGCTTTGAGATAAACTTAAACATAAAATAAGACATTCTAGCGTTTTAGCACCTGTTATTTTCCACCCATTTTGTGGGCGTGGCCTTAATGTGTAAAAGAGGCGGTATATATTAGCAGTTTGGTTCAAATATTGAAAATACCATTCAGTTTGGTGGTAAAATCTTGAAAATTGGCATGTTTAGTTGAAATGGGCTGAAAATCATTTTAAGAGGTGGACCTATCTTGGATCTTGCCCATTTTGGGGCGGAGCTTGATCGGTTAAAAAGGGGAGTGCAAACAAATAAAAACTGTCTTTAACATCCATTTTCCTTTGTTCTTCATACTTTGAAATATACATAGACATGATACAAAAATTCTAACATTCTAACACTTGTTATTTTTACCCCTTTGTGGGCGTGGCCTAAATATGTAAAGAGGCGGTACATTAGTGGAACTGAGGGCGTTGTTGCTGTGATGCCATTTCAGGTAGACACTTTACAGTTTTTGTTCAACTTGTGAGCTCACTGAAAAGAAAGGGTTGCTCATTGACTAACTGCCATGTACTTACAAATCAATGAATCACCAAAGAAAAATATATGTACAGCAACATGTACACAATTTTAGCAACATTTTTTTGCTGAAATAGCTGTAACATTGAGGTGTCTGCCAGGCAGGAATGACATCACAGTCTAGTGCATGAACATTTTAAATTTGCTTGAGCATTAAATTCAAAAAGGCACAAATACCGTTTAAATTATTATAGCAAAACGAAACTTAAAAATAGGGTATGATGGGACACAAAGGTTTAATTACAAATTGCATTAAAATAACATTGCATCCGCCCTGTTAAGCATGAGGTCTGGGTTTGAGTGATCGCGGCGAGTAAACTGTGAGTTGCTCTCGCAAGCCCTTGAACAGGACTTAGCATAAAGGACAAACTTCAATATTTAAATCAATATTTCATGCAATCTGTCATTCCTGAAGTCATAGTCATCAGCAGTTCAAACTTGAGCGTTTGTAACCCAATTTTTTTTAATGCTTAATTCTTATTATTGCCGTATAAGTTTCAACCTCTTAAAAAAAGTATACATTCGAAATTGTTCACTATTGAAACCAAAGGAACTTGCTTGTGCATTTAGTAATGGAATTGAATTACAACATTTCATTATAGTGCGAAAAAGAGCGCAAAGGCAACACGAAATAAAGTTTGTTTTTTTAAAGAGGGTTGCAGACTCTGTCAGTACATTGAAAAACATTATACCAAATTGAGGACGGATACGGATGATTTTTGGGGGATGTGATGAATGTACTTATCGTACCGGGTACGTTGGCCTACAGGTTTGAAGTTCGGAGGGAAATAATCCTAATTTCCAAAGATATTCGCGGACATTAATACTGAATTTTTTATTACTTTGCGGCCGTTTTCTTAATTGACATCTATCATTTTTCATCAGGTCGATGACTTAATTTTTAAAGCAGGCCATTGAATGTTGTCATTGATTTTCGCCCTCTTATATTGGCACTTGACTCGGAGATATATAATTTATGAACTTTACAAACTATTTAAATTATTGAGTCCAAAAGACAAAATAACTATCCCACGCTTGGGAAAACATTTACCTAAAACTCGATAGTTTTTAATTCTCAACTCAAAGTAGACAGCGCCCCCTGGAAGATTCCTTTTTTGTTTCGGATGTCCAGTATTCGCTCGTACCCCCTGCCCTGCAAACAGGACGCTGGGATACTCTGATGAGCTTCACAGAATCTTGTGAAGGAAGTGGCCTATGACCTATGTATCTAAAGCATCAGGCTGCCGCAGCTGTTCAAGACTGCAGTTAGACAATGTGCGCAAATGCTATCCGAAAACTTCCCATAGAAATGCGCACATTTCCATACCGGATGTGATTATTGTTTCATTACGGACCATGTGGACACAATTTTGAGCGTCGCATGATGCAATACGACCGTTCGTGATTCGAAACGGAGCTTGAGCAAGTGACGGGAATTGTAAATTTACAACACAGATAAGTTTTACAGAATTTCCTACATTATTATGCTTTTCAACGAGAAAAAAATCTCTAAACTGGAATAAAAGAGTAATGAATCAGTCTTAACGGCCGTTTCAAACCTTGCAGAGTCATGACCTTGATGACGCGCAGGTCACTGGTCACGCAAAATCCAACCAATCAGAGCGTGAATTCATCAGAGTATCCCAGCGTCCTGTTTGCAGGGCGGGGGTACGAGCGAATACTAAGATGAGCTTCACAGAATCTTGTGAAGGAAGTGGCCTATGACCTATGTATAAAGCATCTGGCTGCAGCTGTTCAAGACCGCAGTTAGACAACGTGCGCAAATGCCATCCGAAAACTTCTCATAAAATTGCGCACATTCCATACCGGATGAGATTTCTGTTTCATTGCGGACCATGTGGACAAAATTGTGAGCGTCGCATCAATGCAATCCGCGAGCGTTCGTGATTCGAAACGGAGCCTGAGCGAGTGACGGGAATTGTAAATTTACAACACAGATAAGTTTAACAGCATTTCCTACATTATTATGCTTTTCAACGAGAAAAAAACATCTCTAAAATGGAATAAAAGAGTAATGAATCAGTCTTAACGGCCGTTTTAAACCTTGCAGAGTCATGACTTTGATGACGCGCAGGTCACTGCAGTCACGCAAAATCCAAGCAATCAGAGCGTGAATTTATCAGAGTATCCCAGCGTCCTGTTTGCAGGGCGGGGGGGGGGGGGGGGGGGGGGGGGGGTATTAGCGAAATGTCCAGTAAAGTTCAGCTAGCTGAAAGGGGACATAACATGGATGCACGCCTGTAAGTAGGCCAAAAATCCATCCGCCGAGCTATTGAATAAAAGTTATCTATATCAGAGATTTTTGAGAGCCATAAAATTGGGGAATTGAAGAGATATGGTAATGAACCTCTGGCCCGGACTTTGGGCTTCCAGTTCTGAGTATTTTGGATGTTATTGGGTTCGAAAGTGGTGCTATTTTGTCATGTTGGGGGGGGGGGTCGTTTTTCAAGATAGCTACTTTTCCGCTTTGGGGAAAATAGGGGTCGTCTTCTTTGGGTGAGAGTATCTCGAAAAGTCAACGGTCAACCCACCAAAAAATGAAAAGAAAATGAACGATGACAAGTTGATCAACATTTTTCTGTGCAGCTTGAATACCTGTAAGAGTTCTGAGTATTAGGCCAAAAAAAAAATAAGTCGGTCTCTGGTCAGCGCGCGCGTCGATTTTAAGCATGCGCGTCGATCTTTTTTTTTTCATAAATGTTCCGCGGTAGCTCCAACAGCGCCCTCTATTTCCGCACCTCCTCAATTTTTTTTTACCAAAGAGCACCAAGGAATGGGAAATTGCACCAAGGCATATGATCAAAAGCACCAAGGCAAATTATGGAGGACACCAATGTACATGAGGACACCAAAAAAATGCAAAATAGTACTCACCTTGTCGTACAATCCAAGCTTGAAGAAAAAAAAAAAAAAGCAAAAAAAAAAAAAAAAAGCCGCGTGGCCGCGTCTGACCAGAGACCGAATATATATATTTTTTTGGCCTTATTAAAAGAATTTTAAAGTATGCGCATTTTAGCACTAGTGACTATGGGAATTTTATTGCAGGGTTGCACCCATATTGGGTGGGTCGTGATAAAATAACACCAAAAGGGTGCAGCATGATCCATTGGCCAATAGGTAAGTCTTTTATTTAATCGTTTTGGTTACTTGCCACATGTTGACATGTACTGTGTACAGTTGCAAAATAATAAGGCTTGCTTATCTCGGCTTTCTTTGAATAGTAAACAAAAAATAAGTACAACATCGATTGTTTATAAAAACATCAATTTTTGACCCGGATTTCTTCAAAAAAATCTACATGCTTTCCCCACTTTGTGGTTGGAAGTTTCCATGCACCCGACCCGGATTTACAAATAAATGACACATGTGCTACTCATTCGTAAAGTCATTTGTTTATGAATAGGGTAGCGGTTACCAGTTGCCTCCGTACGTACGTTGAATGGACACGGCTCGGATGTCGATTACCAGTGCAAATCGAGCCACCTAAAAACACAATACGCGGCTAAATCCCGATACGGTACGCAGTAGGTTTACAAAACGACCGCAGCGTGTGCAGTTTTGTCGTCAACTTTCGCGTCAGCATTTCGGTTGCACTGCGGGTAAGTACTTTATGGTGTTCGAACGTGATCGTAATTGTTGTGATATAGACGTTGGTTTTTCGTCCTGTATTTTTATCGATAAATATATTATAACAAGTAAGTACTTAAAGTAGGCCCATAGTAAAAACATGGAGCTACACAAATAGATAAGCCCTAACCTAGGCCTAGTGTAGTCCGAGTAACTTTGACCCAACTTGTATTTGGACATGGTCTGGCGATAGCCTTTTTTAACATTTGGACATGGTCTGGCGATACTATCGCCAGACCATGTCCAAATGTTAAAAAAGGCGATAAGTTGGGTCCAAGTTACTCGGACTAGGCCTAGTGGTGTTGCGGGTCCGGGTGGCGAATTTGTTTTCTCCCAACATGCCCAAACAACATCCGCATGCCGCATACGTACATGGTTGTTTAGCGCCCTCTACGATACTTTTATGATAGGCACGCAGGTATATAATTATAATTATTTGTTTCCCTACTTTTTAGCCGAGCAGTGCGACAGCTCAGTCGATTTCCGCTCATTAGAGGGTAGGATTTTGGGAAAGATTCCTATACTACTATTACTAATACTAGCCTAGCCCCACTAGTGTGGCCGTCGGTATGCTGCGCTGAACCCAAGGCCACACACCGTGGTCTGCGCACTACTGAGGACGTTTTCATAATTTCAACAGCGAATTTCTTACATATGGTTGTATTCTACGATGTCCCAACTTTCACTTCTGGGATGCTTGGGTGTAATGATGTTCAATTTTCCAAGATATTCTTGAATCTTTCTGGAGCCCATATGCACTCGTGAAACGTCTGGTGATGGCAGCCATTTTGTATGTGACAAGAGATGACCTCAAGCTGTGACGTCGCGTTTATGCAAATTGCTTGTCGAGCGAGGGCGCGAGTTGCAAATGCGAAGGCTGTTTCCTGTGCCGTAGATCCTGAATAGAGATCAGTGCACGTGGCCCCCAGACGATAAATGCATGGTACAGGAAACAGCCGTCGCATTTGCAACTCGCGCCCTCGCTCGACAAGCAATTTGCATAAACGCGACGTCACAGCTTGAGGTCATCTCTTGTCACATTCAAAATGGCTGCCATCACCAGACGTTTCACGAGTGCATATGGGCTCCAGAAAGATTCAAGAATATCTTGGAAAATTGAACATCATTACACCCAAGCATCCCAGAAGTGAAAGTTGGGACATCGTAGAATACAACCATATGTAAGAAATTCGCTGTTAAAATTATGAAAACGTCCTCAGTAGTGCGCAGACCACGGTGTGTGGCCTTGGGTTCAGCGCAGCATACCGACGGCCACACTAGTGGGGCTAATACTAGCCTATCTGGCCATCAGACATCACTTGTCACCCTGTGCACAAACCCTATGGGACTGTAGTCCGAGTATAAACTTGGACCCAACTTATCGCCTTTTTAACATTCGGACATGGTCTGGCGATAATAGGGTCCAAGCTAATCCTTATATGCCGAGCAACACAATTCTGTCATTGACCCAAAAACCCAACATTGCCAAACAAAAACATTAGATTTCACCTTTAAAACGGCCTCCACATTACTAGATACGCCACCTGAGGTACAAGTAGGCATCAATATTTAAGATGGTTGTACTGAAGTTTACTTACGATCCGGATGAAAAGTGAAATTTCCCGTTCAATTCCGAGAGCTCCCCCCTGCGATCTAGTCCCATAAATGTGACTGAAATACTGGACTACCTCCGTATATCAGTCACAGAGCCATGTACAGCCTGTGAGCGGAGCGTCCCGTTGCTAGGGGAGCCGAAAATTAATAAAAGATCGAAATTATTTTGTCAGCAGAAAATCAACCCAGCTATAGACTAGTATGACTGCTAAATAGCACAAAATCGTTAAATTCGGTACCTTCAGGGGTCTAGTTATCCAAAAATCGTAATTCGTCAAAGCAAGAATGCAGACGGTTTTGAGCAAGCATGGCGTCGCTGATATGTTTCCCGGCCACCCTAATAATAGTCAAGAGGCCAAAGGGGTCAGGGAACCAAACAAGAGCTTTAATCATCTACTGAGCGTGCGTCAACTTTGGCAAAGCGCACCGCGGCTGTTGCCTGTCTTTCCAAAATCTTTGGCGCTCTGTGAAGTGCCCGGATGCAATACGCGACCACGGATGAAGAGCACACACAAGAGGGCGCGCTGCACTGCAGAGGGCTTCAAAGATTTTGGAATGACAGGCAACAGCCGGGGTGCGCTTTGCCAAAGTTGACGCACGCTCAGTAGATGATTAAAGCCCTTGTTCCCTGACCCCTTTGGCCTCTCGACTATTATTATGGTGGCCGGGAAACATATCACTATCAGCGATGCCATGCTTGCTCAAAACCGTCTGCATTCTTTGACGAATTACCATGATTTTTGGATAACTAGACCTCTGAAGGTACCAAATTTAAAGATTTTGTGCTATTTAGCAGTCATACAATAGCTGGGTTGATTTTCTGTTGACAAAATAATTTCGATCTTTAATTAATTTTCGGCTGCCCTAGCAACGGGACGCTCCGCTCACAGGCCGTACGTGGCTCTGTGACTGATATACAGAGGTAGTCCAGTATTTCAGTCACATTTATGGGATTACTCGAGATCATGAACACGTTAAATTTCCGACTCGTGTTAATGTTTGAACGACGGGATGTGGTCTTCATGCCCAGCGTTCATTCGATGGTCCCCGTATTCCGAGTGCGATTTCATTACCGAGCACGCGCGATGCATCGATTATGATAATGATAGACTGGAGCACGTTTGTAAACACAAGTGCATTTCGAACGATAATAGGGAGTCGGGAACTAGCTTGAACTGGTTTCCGTCCATAAAATCTGCCCTAGTTCCCGAGTTTTACTATAACTACAACAATATACACAAAATAATTTCTAATTCTATGACTGACTGCGGCTTAAGTTAAAAGTTACAAAGGTATGGAGAAATGTTTATAACCAAGGGTCGTGTTATCTCTTGACAAGTTGGTTGAACATGTGGATGGAGTTTGGTACTAATGACTGACAGAAGCGTGCTCGGTTCGTGCATGGCACACGCAACCTGATGCCAGAACCATTGAATGTGTAGCGCTCATTGAGTGGATGACTTTGATCACCCATGATTTTGTCCATTTTAATTCATTTGATTTCGGACTTATGAGGCGGCGGACCTATGAGGCGTCGGACTTATGAGGCGTCAGACCTATGAGGCGTCGGACGTATGATACGGCCCCATAGATTCCACAAAAGGATGACCCACTGTTAGACAATGACACACCATTACTGGGGTCATGGGGTGCATCATGATATTGATAGGAGCATGAGAATCTTTCAGTAATTTTGAAAATGAAATATTTGAAAACTCTAATGTCAAAAACATTAAGGTTTAATATGAAACATACTTGATTTGATTGTTTTTGTTTCTTTAAGGCCAAACAAAATAATAGTTCTGCTTCCGGTTGCCCTTCTGGTACCTACCCTATTTTGACAGCCCCTACCCATATTTTTTTGGGGGAAAATGAGGAAAAACCTTGAAAACCATCAAATACTACCTTTACCCTTGACTACAGGCATACACCTCCATATGATCGCACACAAGAAAATTCCCCCCCCCCCAAAAAAAAAAATTCTCTAACCTACATGTACCTACACTATTTTCAAATGCCATGTAATTGGAAGCAGATTTTTTGTTGGCCTAAACTAAACAGACATGACTTGTTTCAGACTAATGAAAGAAGTACCACTCATTTATTAAAGTTATTCAATTACGAATATGTCGCGAACAGCGTCAAAATTTCACTACCTAGGGAAGGGTCAACATCCCAGAACCATATATAATCTTACATTTTACCTCTAGATTGTCTTCTTCTTTTTTTGGTGCCCCACCTGTGGATTTAAGAGGAATCTTTGAACCTGCTTAAAAGAAATTTTATTGTTGCTCTGTTTGACTGTCAATTGTTCGCAGTGTAAAATAAACAAGCCCGGGCAGAGTGCATATATACTTAAAGATCTAGTGGGGTAAATAAATGTACAATGTACAACCTTTATGATCATGTCATAACAGATTTAAACGATAAATATAGACCTTTTTTTCCCACAGTACCAGGTATTGAAGGAAATATTTACTATTGTACTCCACTACTTGGTTTACATGGTTTATATCAAAAGAAAAAAATGAGCACAAAGTGACCAGAATAGTGAAAATTGAGTTTTTTGGCCCACAAACTAAGTCTTGAAAACAAATTGGGACATGCATGAATTTTTTTTTTTCACTGTCACTTGGGGGGGGGGGGGGAGAGACACACTGAGTATACAGTTTTTTTATACTTTGGCATGTTTGGTGAAGGGCAAAACCAAATATTGAAATGAAGTTGAATCTTGGCATGAAATTAGTACATGTACTCCTTTTTTTTTCTTCACTTACAGCTTACCTCAAACAAGTGTTGTGCCAGTTCCAACCATGAATACTTCAGTTTTCTTCACCTTTGCCCTTCTAGCATGCCTCGGTAAGTCCAGAGTTGTAGTCGAGTACTTTCCGAGTATCAGCTTTAGCTACCAGAGATTAAAATGGTTTGGTATGGATAAAGCTGCATAATGCAGACACTGGACAGTAAGACCAAAGTATTCGGAAAGTACTCGCCCAGTACTTTTAGGGTACTTCTGTCTCAAAAGGTTAATTAAAAAGTGGTTTTATGTAACCAAAGTCTCAAATTAATTTTTTTTTCTCTCTAACACTGACTTCATTTTGCTGTCGACTGTCAATGTTTCTCTTGAGTTGGTCACAAGAAACGGCTCAATTTCCGATAATAAACAAAGCACTTCGAAAGTACTCGACTACAAATCGTTTTGATTCATACGGTATGTTTAAATTAATCTCAGTTATGCTGTGGTTGACCAAAGTTAAACTCTCCTTAGCAGCATCTTTTAAGTGCACAATCATGAAAATATAAAATGTATTAGCCATACATTTTTTGACTGATTTTTTGAAGGCAAGATGCTGTACAAAATACTCCCTGTATTGAATTCATGTTAATGAAATTTGAAGAACTCCATTTTGTTAGAAAGTAAGCAGAATGTAAGTGCATGCAATGCAAAGTTTAAACGACAACTATTTTATTCTTGTGGAAAGTCCCTGTGCTTTCAGTTTTTGGGCCTTCCACAGTTTTCTAAAGTCTCTTTTTTAATATTTTTTTACACAATGTTTAAAGGCATATTTGCATAAATTTGTAAACAGTTACAGCGAGTGATTGGTAACATTCCTTTGTGGTTATTCTACTGTGCGTCCTCGCTTTGATTTACATGATAAATTTTGGCTCGCAGAAGGTCATAGTACTGCCTCAATTACTCAAAATCGAAACTTTCCAAGAATCTTAAATGTCGTGAAAGATTAAGTTCATAGTACTATAGAATTCTTTCAGAGAATTAGGCCTATTTTTTGTCTCGGAATCAGACTGTTTTCCATTAGACTGTTAACACATTCTTAGGAAACATACAATGTACATGTACTACAACTACATCAATGAAAAAACTTGAAAAAAACCCACAGGGTTCTACCATGGTTCTACATGTATATGTTTACCAAAATAGTTGAAATAATGTTCATGACATGGCCCGACTTTCATTAGACCTTCATGACATGTACAGTAACACTGTACAGTACTTCCAATGAAACAGAATTTCAAGCATGATACTATACATGTAGCGACATGTTTTTTCTTCTACACTTCAACATTGCAGGCACCCTGTGCAGTGCGCAGATGAAATGCTATGAATGTTCTTACGACCAGGCCAACCCTAAGGACTCAGACTGTTGGAGAGATGTTGTGAATGCACCAGACTCTACAGAAGTGGACTGCGCCTCCTACTGCTATGTGAGTCTTTTTACATACCTATTAGTCATAGGCCATGTTCAGACACCGTGTTAGCTAAAACGGTAAAAGTTAAAACGGTCGCTCACCACGTGAGGCCAATCTTAAAAGTAAAACTACCGAGCATCCAGACATCATTTTAAGTATTGCAAGTTAAACTCGAAGTAGTTTATCTCAGTTTCTAAGGTCACGTAGAACATCCGCCACGTAGAACAGCGTGCCACGGAGAAGGCCTTACGTAACTCCGGGTCACTGCGCTGGCTTAAACGGGAAGCGTTTTAGCTAAAACCGTTCAGACATCGTACTAGGAGATGTCGTTCTGGTTATTCGCTAAACCCTCCCTCCAAGGGGGTTTAAGTTGCTGTTTTATTTTTTAGTTCAACTCGGTTCGGTCTAAATAAAAAAGGCGTTCAGACATCGTTTTAGCAAGTAAGTTACACTGAATCGAGTTCAACCGGTGTTTTAAGGGAATTTAAAACAGTGTCTGAACGACCACAATAAATGGTTCATTCTCCAATCAAAGTTGGACTGCTGGACACCTGTTAATACAGATTAGTCAAGCTTAAACTCCAAGGAAACCCTCCCACAAGCCCAGCCTTCAATTTCATGGTATTTATGTTCATGATCTCCTTGCAAAAAAATTGTGCCACCTTAACTGTGACTAAAAAGTTACTCTACACTTGCGACATTTAATTCAAATTTAATTGAACAGGGGTTTATGGATGCCTAAAATAAAAATAGTTACTTTTTTTTAAATCCAATAAAATAGAAACAACATTAAAAACAAAAAAAATAGACAAATTGAAAGTTTGTTAGTAGAAAACAAATTTAATTTGTTGATGTATGGAGAGCAACTTGTTAGGTCTATGGAAACAGATCTACATTGTAGGAAAACAGTTATGAATGTATAGCATGAATGTTTGTAATTGTAATTTGTATGTCATTTCCTGAGTCCATGCGGCGGCAATTTAAAAAAACAAACTGGCGACCATCTTGAAAAATAGCCCGGTCAAGTCCATTTTGGAGGGAAAAAAAGGGGGCCTCCTCCTTCCTTTTTTTCAAAAAGGCAGGACACTAAACATGTTTTGTTTTTTTACTTGCCCTAATTTATGGAGACTTGGGACAGCAAAAGGTTGAGTTCCAGCCCACAAAAAACACGCCTTTTGGCTTTGATGTCATTTGTACATATCTAAAATATACATTTGTATCAGTTGTATGTAGTATTGCAAATGTTTCCCCTTAATCTCATTTAAGTATTAATAATCTTAGATTCAGGCACAATTGAAAGTCATGAGTCACTTTTTTTCGAACCAGAAAATCTCTTTATTTGTACAGGAAAAGAAGAATTTGCTATTAGCGTGGGAGCAGAAGACAATTATGAGTGCATGAATCTGTGTTTTTCAGTGGTCATGCTTAAATTCTTATTAGTCACTGGACACTTGGTATTTTTGTGTGACGTTTTTACAGCTCAGCGAACACACACCTCAGAACACCCATGTCTCCAGAGGGTACCTTGTACCAGATCACTTCCCAAATATGCCAACAATGAGTCTATTTGCCTTGCTTCACCCAGGCTTCCATCATGCAAATAAGGATCTATTGTTAAAAAGGAGCCTTATGTATTAACAAAGCCCTACCTCCATGAATAAAGTGACCTTGCAGAGAACCAATGCAGTGTGATTCTTTCATAGTCATGCATACTGTGTACCTGCTGTATCTTTGCGTTTTACAATGTCATGTACACTTTACAGGGCAGTTCACAGTGTAAAGAGCTGTTTATTACCGTGAATAATAAGCCACTAAATTTAATACCACAGCACAAAATCACCCTTAACCAGTAAAGTTCGGGCAGGGCTTACTATAAACTGTCGGCCAATAAAACCATGTATTCATTTGCACAGAACTGAGGTGTTGCTATGTATTACCTTTCAGTTCTCAAGAAAAACAATTCAAGAATAAAAAGTGGAAGCAGGAATTGTGCACCAACATGCACCAACCTACATAACATAAATACATACATGTAATGTACCACAGAAATTAACATTAAAATAGCAAGAATGCAAACAAATGATATCAAAATGTTGAAAGAGTTGAAATAAGTTAGTACGTTGATATACAGTGTACACGCAGTGCAGTTGAGAACAGTTTGCTGTGCAAGTTTTGTTTTATGGCTTTTCCGCTATATGCCACATCTTAAAATTAAAAAAAAGTGAAAATGAAAAATGTTGAAGTAAAAGTCTCCCAACTGTTCCTTTTTTAGTCTGAGACCTTCCAATCTGGCGGCCCAAATGAAAATGCCAACTACTGGTACATCCGACGTGGCTGTGCGGGGGCCAAGGACACGACTTGTTCTGACTCGGACAACTGCCACAACGATGCTTGGGGGGCCTGCAAACGCTGCTGCTCCGGCGAACTGTGCAACGTCGACTCTCCAAGTGGCTCTAACATGGTCAAGGCTAGCCTCTTGGTGGCGCTCTTTGCTGCTGTCCTGGCAAAATGGCTGAACTAAGATCAATCGTCAAGTCCCAGTCTTGAAGTGTGTTTTTTTTTGGACCGTTTTTTTTAACGTGCAAACTCTGACATGGTTATACTAGCTTGGCAGGCATAGTGGCAAGAAGCATGAACTATATGCAGATTGAATTTAACGAGTTCATTTTTTAAAATTTCCTGTACATGTTTGAGAGTGTTAACATCTACTCATCATTGATAGAAAGAAACATATTTTCTCCAACTGCGCTCCTTAACCAGTTTATATTGGAAACTTTATGTGAGTGTCAGAACAAAAAAACCAGATGTACATGTACTCCTAGGCAGTATAAACATGCATTTTGCCACCTCCCACTCCGCCTATTGACTTGCTCCACTCACTTCTTAATCACTTGGGAATATACAATGCTATACTTTTGGAAAATAAGCAGTCACTATGGGTTATTAGCCCCTAAAATTGAGTTGAAAGCAATATTTGCAATCAAAACAAAGATTTCTCTTTAATTAAAGCAGATCTCACAGCAGCTACATGTACTTCTATAGATTTTGAATGGATTTTTCTTTTATTGAAAAGCAGGTTTGATTTCTTTTAGTTGTGGAATTTTGTTGGTTCCACCTTTTGTTGTTATTCAGTTTATATGCATGAAGACAAATTTTGGTGTAAATATAATTTTGATGTTGTTTAAGCACACAATTCTTATTGTAGAAATTATTGTCATTCATGAACGAAAGGCTAATAATATAGTGACAGAAATGTACCTTTGATTCTTATAAAATACATGGAGAGAAGATATTTGAATGCACTACTTGTCCCATTAACCCTAACTCCCAAGCATGATTTACTAGGAACCATACCCGGCCTGGAAAATTGTGGGAAACTTCACATGCATTCCTGGCTTTGATTCTGGAGGTGTGCCAACCCAATTTAAAAGACTGTCAGTTTACTGGGGTACTGCAGTACTCATCCTGACAGATTCCAACAATACATGCCGTGGGGGTTGATGGGTTGAGTTCTGTTAGGGTTAATCAATCATAAAATATGATTTCATTTATAGTGATAGATCACATCATTACTAACATGTAGAAAATAAAGTGAAAACTGATATTTATATTATAGCTGTCAATTTTCCTACTGATGTAGTTTTGCACTTAGCTTCACACATAGTCATGAAAGTGACATACTTTTGGCATTCCTTTGTATTTACTTTTTTTTGGTCATTGTGGGATAATCTTATGTAACCTATTGAGGTGAACTCTATGTTCATCAATGCAAATTCGCTGAATTTGAAAGTTGGTGTGATTTTCAGGACTAGAAAATGAAAGTGTGTGCATATTTTTACATTTTATTAATCCATTTTCATTCTTGAAAATTCATGTCCAAGAGTGAACTGATATTTTTACATGTGGTACATTTGTACTATAATTCAGCTTGATGTCTTCCCACCACAGACCAGAAACAGACAAAACAAAGATGTGTACGTAGATTATATATTTGAGTGTTCCATTCTCATGTAAATTAGATGTTTGTGATTATCCCACAGTGTTTGTTTTTGTAGTGAGAAGGAAATACATATATTTAACACCACACTTTTATAACTTTGCACCATGTGTCTTTTACTGAGACTGTAATATCTTTTTAAGTTCTATTTTTCTACTTGTTCGTAATCTTTCTTTTTCGACTTATGCCATTAACACATAACTTCAGACTTATTCTCTCCAGATTAAATATTTGTAAATTTTGATATTTTGTAGAGCACATCAATATTATTGTAACTTTACAACTTATTACATTTTGCACCAAGATCACTTTTAGGATAAAACATAAGCAATAATTAAGAACACCTGTGAATAAATGCATATAAAGGTACATGTACACACTGAGTATACATTGTATACAGTGTTTATACGTCGGTGAAGGGCAAAACTTTATACTGATTTACATCATCCTTACACAGATTCCATCTTATGAATACATGGACTCGATGTTGAAGGAAAATTACCCTTGTAGTTGTACAGTGCATGTGCACATTGTTTACAACCCAAGTAGTTTTATCTTTCATTTTTATATTTCGTGGTTGTGATTTTGGAGTTTGACAATAAAAAAAAATTTTTAACTAGAAGAGTTTGATGTGTTTGTTTATTGTTTGTCTCTTTTAAATCTTGATTTAGGAAGAGAGCCTGCCTCATTGTCATGGGGGGGGGGGGCCTCAACCAGGTATATCTGGAACTGGTATTTTGATTCCCTTGAGTGCAAAGATGGAGCTATGTACATGTATTGGTGGATACATTGTACCTTTCTGATCATAAAACGATGTAAATCATGTCTTCTATCTTACATTGCCCATGTTTATGACTTTTTTATGGGAATATAATTATTTTATTCATTTCTAAATGGGTCTTATTTGCGAGTCGGCCATATTAATTTGAAAGTGAGGTAAAATCTTAATTTTAGAACTTGCGAAGAGAAATGAAAGCAATTTAGTTTCTAATATATTCCAGTCTGCTTCAATGATAATCGCTTATTTAAAATTTGTAATTAACATTCCCTAATGTTTAAAGCCATATTAAAAAAAAAAAAATTGACAATAAGGCCAAAAAAAAAGTCTCCGGTTTCTGGTATGCGCGCGTGTCGCCGTAGCCATGCGCGTCGGCAAAATGATTTTTTTTTTTTCAATGAAAGATGATGTCTCAAAAACCGCCATACTCACTGGTTTGACTGGAATCCTGCTGATGCACAATTTTAACGTGTTTTTAGATTGGGTTATGGTCGAGAATAAGCTTTATGTGGCCTCTCTGGACTCCCATATATTTGCACTAAGTTTAGTCGGGCACCGTTTGCAGTCCTCAGCCGACGGACATTTGTGAAGCAAAAAAATCAGGTAAAAAAAAAAGCTGCGTCGCCGCACCACTTTTTGGGCAAGCTTATATTATAATACCAGAATCCGGAGACTTTTTTTTGGCCTAAAATAAGGCCGCATTGTGCCTGCAAAAATAGTCTGGCGGCATCCCATTCAACACTTAACAATTAATGAATTCCATGTTCATGATTCAAGGAACTCGACAAAAATGGCCAACTCGTGAATAAGGCCCATAAAGCAGTCTTAACCGTCATCTCATGTACATGTATTAACACTTCGGTCGGGACTAACGAAATCTGCTCGTCTTAACCAAAATCTCGTCTTAACCGTGCTCGTATTAAAAACGAGAGTCGACTTCATGAACTAGCGTCCTGCTAGCACACATGTATGTACATGTACGTCTTGTAAGTTGTAGCATGGAGGAAGGAAATGTTGTAGCAAAAATTACTGGGCACTGAAAAGTGCCTTATTTATTGCTCCTTTCGTATTTATAAAAGTGATAGTAAACATGACGGGTGGCACACTGTTAAAATTAAGTCTTCGGTCCAAAGCGTCATATACATAAATGTACATGTATAAAACCGCTTTTAATACACGCTAATACCCCCCCCCCCCCAAAAAAGAAAAAAACTACGGCGCTCCACCCAGCTGGGTGGCGATGGCAGAAAGGTTGCTGTTGCATGTGGTGGTACGGTCTTTGGTGTACGGTGTGTGGAGCTCTGCAAAATTTAAAAAAGCCCGCCCTCAACGGTGAATCTGAAAGTAGTCGGGATTTTTTTTTTTGTACGTCTGAGCTGCGTGTACGTGTGTGAATAACATTGTCGACGTCTAGACACCGTACCCAAGCATTCGGCCTCTTTTATTTGCTTGAAAAATCAAGATGGTGAGGAAGAAATAAACCTTCAAATAAATCCATACTCATCTCCTTTATATCGTTAGAAATGAACAATTTTACTCATTGATATTATACTAAAATAGTTTACTTATCAGCTGGTTCAATTATTCGTTTAATATTTTGATTATTACGCTGCAAACTTGAATCACAAGTAGGCCAAGGCTCAAAATTCCCAAGGCCTACGCAAAATACATGTATATCATATTGACACGATTAGTTATGTTGATAATTGGGCGATTGTGTAGTGTAGGGCCCGGTTCCTATTACGGAACAAAATCCACTTTAAAATAATTGGACCTCCCAAACTAGTTGGCGACATTCTCACTAAACAGGTATGTCTACTCGAACTCGTAGACTAGAGCCTGAGGGCAGGGTAGTCCGAGTAACTTGGACCCAACTTATCGCCTTTTTTTAACATTTGGACATGGTCTGGCGATAGTAAGGTCCAAGCTAATACCGAGACCTAGACAACACAGTCCCAAAAACCAACATTTTCCAACAAAAAACATCAGATTTCACCTTCAAAACGGCCTCCAAATTACTAGATATGTCACCTGAGGTACAAGTAGACATAGATGATTAAGATGGTTGTACTTAAGTTTACTTACGATCTGGAAAAAAAGGGAAATTTTCCGTTCAATTCTGAAGACCCCCTCTGCCTAGCCCTAGGTTGTCGTTGTTGTGCTCACGTTCAAACTGCATGATAATTGCGTCTGACCTCGACCTCATGCAAATGTCTGGACGGCGCGCTTGCGCATAATGCACTGCATGCACGGCAGATTCCCCTGCGCCGCGCCGACGACTGTTTCCTGATGTAGAGCGCCAGCCATGCGCCTGGCTAGCCAGCGCGACTCCTAGGCGTACCGCGAACTTACACAGCACTCTACATCAGGAAACAGTCGTCGGCGCGGCGCAGGGGAATCTGCCGTGCATGCAGTGCATTATGCGCAAGCGCGCCGTCCAGACATTTGCATGAGGTCGAGGTCAGACGCCATTATCATGCAGTTTTGAACGTGAGCACAACAACGACAACCTAGAGAGAGGGGGTCTTCAGAATTGAACGGAAAATTTCCCTTTTTTTCCGGATCGTAAGTAAACTTAAGTACAACCATCTTAATCATCTATGTCTACTTGTACCTCAGGTGACATATCTAGTAATTTGGAGGCCGTTTTGAAGGTGAAATCTGATGTTTTTTGTTGGAAAATGTTGGTTTTTGGGACTGTGTTGTCTAGGTCTCGGTATTAGCTTGGACCTTACTATCGCCAGACCATGTCCAAATGTTAAAAAAGGCGATAAGTTGGGTCCAAGTTACTCGGACTAAGGGCAGGGTTTAGATTTTTGGAGGGAAATTTTGGGGTAAAATGATGATGACACTTGACACTTTCGACGGCGCGACGACAACATCGTACACGCGACCTGAAAATAGGGCTCGTTCAATGACGGCCATTTCTGTAGAAGTGCATCTGCTTATTTTATCTTAGCACGCATTGCGCAGTGCGGTCCTACTAAACTGCGTCAACAAGCCTCAACGGTCGTCAACAAGCATGACAAGCATCAACAAATTTTGTATAGCCTATGCTTTTGAACTAGCTCTACTAAGTGGAGCGTAGAACTATGGTACCCTCCGTACAAACGGAGGGTAGGATTTCCTCTTTTTTTTACTTCCTTTGTGTGCCATTAAAATTGAAAAACACTGTACAAAGTCTTGGAAAGATTTGAATTTCCTCTTTTTTTGTGAATTTCCAGTTTCATGCCTGTACTACTCGGCATTTGGATTTACTTGCTTATGCATCCTAATTTTTGGCCCAAATTAGGACTGACCCGTGCTTTATTCTGGAGAAATTTGTCTCTTATTAAAAATCAATTTGCCAACGGAAGGGAAGTTCACAGCGGGTGGCTGAGTACAGTAAAACTAGTCTGGTTCCCTGACCAAAAGAATCCCCTTTCTTTAACGTACACACAAATCACAAATGAAGAGCTGGCGCCTGGATTATGGCCGTTAAAATTAGGATTTGGGAGATCAGTAGAGCGAATTACAGGGCGTCTCGATTATTTGTGCTGAGTAGGACATCCAACAGCCGTCGGGCCAATGGACTGTTCTGTGTATGAGAAAACACAGAACTACACGATTACCGATGTGATGATGATCACAGTCTGTGTACATGTAGTTTACCGCAGCAGTACCGCAGAACATGTACATACATGTATATGTACAATGCACAGAACAATGTGGATTGTATTAGGCTCTACATCATACATGTACCGGTATGTATGTGTGCCGGTATACAAAGCCATATCAAAGCTTGTGTTTGCATGTGTAATTGCTAAAGGTTCCTTTTTTTTTTCAAGTTTCTAGTTTTGAGTTGATTTTTGATATTCGAGTAGGCTTTTCGATTTTGGGTCAAATTTGCAAGTTTCGAATTCAGTTTGAGTTTCGAGTTGACTTTTACAATTTTGCAATGACTTTTTAAGTTCTGGGTTGGCATTTGAGTTTCAAGTTGAATTTTTGAATTTCGAGTTGATTTCAAGTTTAGCGTTTGCTTTTACTTTTCAAGTTGAATTCGAGTTTCGAGTAACTTTTAAGAATTTCGCGCTGACTTTTTGAGTTTGGGTTGACATTTTCATTGTGCTTGATGAATTACTTACCAATACAATAACGAGTAGTGTATTGTATTGCGCTAACTCGCTGTCTCTGTGATTTCTAAATTACCCCTAGCCAAACTTAATGTGTCGCAATTCAGTGACATATGTTTTGTTTGCAAATCAAACTAGGTGGAGAGCTAAGTCAGCTGATGAAAACATCTATTACTTCATTTGTATACAAGTTTTTATCAGTTTGGTTTATATCTTGACAGGGGCGCGTGAGGACAAAGACCGTAAAGAAGGCAGCCAGGGTGATCATTGAGAAATACTACACCCGGCTGACCTTGGATTTCCACACCAACAAACGAGTATGTGAAGAGATTGCCATCATCCCCAGTAAGAAGCTACGCAATAAGATTGCTGGGTGAGTTCAGTGATAGACTGATCAATTATAAGCCCTGCCCTATGATGTTCTGACCAATTACAGCCATGTATAATGTTCGACATGGATTCATGAAAGTCTGACATGCGTGCACGGTGGCCGTGGGTATGACTCACATGCCTGGAACATGCAGTATGGTATTGAAGAGGTACATAACATTATTACACATTTTATTATTGGTGTACATGCATTTGTGTATTTAGTTGTTCATTCCATTTGAAACTCTGGAAAGTAAGGATTGTCTAAAGCAGTGTTCAGGTTATGCAAATCAGCACTTTGCTTCGTTAATTCACAGTGTGTCGCGATATTTATTTCGTGTTGCATTCAGTGCTCTTTATTATCATTCTACACAATTCGTCCCCTTAAAAAAATCGAGACCCTGCCGTCGATAAGCCCTTCTTGGTTGAAATATTGCTGATAGTTGATGAGTCAAATAACCAAATGTGGACTTTTGTTCTCCCGTAGGAACAGGGCCCGTAACTACACATTGGTCATACAACGCGGCCTACAACATGGCCCGATCGATAAAACAGAAATGTTTTTAGTTCGCTCCTCGAGTTCATGGCAGATTTGATCAATTTTTTGAGAAATTTTATTGGGTTTGATGACATTGAAGGCAGACGGAGAATTTTAATTCTTTCAGCACAAACAAGAAGTGGTTTGCACTGTCTCCCAAATTGCCGTTACAAATCATATGAAGTCATTTTCCCTACCCCACACTATCAGCATTGCGTCGTGTCGCTTCGGACAGTAAGCCGACTATTTTAGTGCGCAAAAATTATCCATAAGGTTATTGTACACATCACCCGTCAGTGTTAAAACAAAATCTGATTGGGAACACATGGAAGACTCTTGCAAAGGAATGTTGCAGCAAGTTTCCGCGTCATCGTGTGGCTGTGGAAAAAAGTCCAATGGGAACACGGCTTAAGTGTTTCTCCTGTCTGAATGATTTGTTTTATCAATGAAAGAGAACGTTGTTTAAAATACATACACCACATTGCAACTGTACGCTGGTCCAGTAAATATATTTCTGGTATGTTAACCTTTTTTTTGCCGAGTGGATTTTACATAAAATACGTCAAGTCCTGGTAGTAAATGTTACTTCACTATCTTTATTTTGTTGACAGCTTTGTCACCCATCTGATGAAGCGCATCCAGGCTGGCCCTGTCCGTGGCATCTCTATCAAGTTGCAGGAGGAGGAGAGAGAGAGGAGAGACAACTACGTCCCTGAGATCTCAGCCATTGAGCAAGACATCATCGAGGTGGACCCTGACACCAAGGAAATGCTCAAAGTCCTGGTAGGTTTTATAACCTTTTGCAATAGACCGATCTGTTTAGCTCCACCCACTGGGCACGTGGGGAAACTACATGTGCATCTTTTCATTGCCACACTGCATTTTCCAGCCATTTGAATCATATGCGTGTGCACGCATGTCAGACTCTTGTGCACACGTCGGACATTGATCAAGGCTGTGATTGGTCAAAGCATCATAAGGCATGGCTTAACAAATCGGAATAGTGAGTTGTAAAGGACATCATCTGTCACTTTCAAAACGGCTCACATGACTTCAGGCCAAAATAAGTAGAATCAATTCCAATTTTGAAATCAAACTTGCGACTCTTTTTTTTGGGGGGGGGGGAGGGAATTTCCCTGGAGTAGGCCTACATGTAACCAATTCAACTTCACAAGGAATAAGTTCTATGCACTTCAAAGTAACGTTGCTGTGGTAAATGATTATGTTCATATCATAAGAGAGATTACACCTCATAATGACCTTTATCCAACATTCAGAAATAGTCTTCAACATTCAGAAATAAGCTACATGAGCAGCAGTCCAGCTTTTTAGATGTGTTAAAGAGTCTAGGTCATGAACCCTAACTTAAGCATTTGCTATTTTTGTTTGGAACAATCCTGAATCTTCCAAACATCTATCTGTGTATCTTAAACCATTCTTTGTATTTAACAAAAACATTTACCAGATTCCTCATCACAAACCAAAAGGTATGGCAATTATTGCAATACCCTCTCTGACAAAACTTCTGAACCAGATTTCAAAAACAAATTAATTTATCAAATCAGAATAACTATCTAAAAATCATGCAAAAGGGGTCCATAAAAATTCTTATTGCTGGTTATATCTTTGTTTGTTTCTTTAATTTTGAAGTTCTTATTTATTTGTAATTCCAAGAATTTCTTGTGTTTAATTTTCTATTTAAGTTCATGTAAAAACCATGCAATTCAGCTTTCAGCTGTGAATTGGTCTAATAAATACGATTGTGATTATAAATAAATATAAAACTGGGGAGCTCCACTAGAAAGTAAAGTCATCATTTCTAGGATGTACAGACCTCAGTCCATCCAAATACTGCATATTGCATACTTGGCAGGGTTAAGAAGTTAAAACTTAATTGTGCTGCATGATCTATTGCTCATTATCCCCTTCATTCCAATCTCGTTTCAGGACTTCGGTACCATACAGAACTTGCAGGTCACTGAGCCCGTTGCACCTGGCTTCCGTGCACCTTCTCAACGAATCTAAGAATGCCAGGCCGCCTCCACTAATCAAGATGCCACACCCAATGTGACTAGAATACAAACGGGCATCACTTTAAACAGACTCACAAAAATGGGGATAATCCTAGCAAGAAACAAGGGCTGCCATACCAATGTGTGAGAGTTGAATTAAGTTTGGCCCTTCACAGCTACCATGAGATAGGTGGTAAAATATTTAAACTGTAAACACCAAGGGAACATGTTTGATCAATAAAACATTGCTCAAAAAAGAACTTGTTGTTTTATTCATTATAGTCTTGGTGAGTGTTCTGTCTGTAGGAGAGGTTGAGCATGAGCAAAACAAATGCACAAAGTAAGAAAGGAAAGTTATTAGTTTTTAATCATCAAATTTGACATTTATTAGATTCGATTTCTAAACTAAAGGTATCCACATGTCGCAAGAATCTAGATTCATCATAGTTGCATCATACACGTAATTGTGTAGGTATATGTATACAAAAAGCCTAATGTACACTATATACAGAGATCAAAAGGTACTTAGTTTTTGACATTTACATGAATTAGATTGGTCATTTGAGGTCTGGTCCTCCATTACAAAAGGCTTAACTACCAATAATTTCATCCATTTTAATACAAATGTGGAGTAAACAGCAGTTGGCTGTTTTCACCCCACTCACTAGACGTTATACACATCGGATCTGTAAGTGTGGGAAGAACATTTCACAAATGCACTGTGATCCAAGATTGAAAAAAGTAAAATATTGGGCATAACTGAAATTTACTTCAGAATTAATTTGATATGTTCATGCTCAGAAAAATCAACATTCTCCCAAATAATTCACTCGTACATTGTCCCAAAAATGAAATTTCATTAGACGTAAATGTGGAGTCTGGATTCCTTTCCGCATCTCCCCCAACCTCGTTCCCATGGTGACGAGCATTAGTGAGTACGTTCCCACCACTACCTGATCTCTCGCCTTGATATTGGTTGATTTACATATTCAAAACATTGCTTGAATATGCAAATTAGGACTAGTCTGGTGCCTGGCAGGGGTGTTTTTATTTGCAGCACACATCGTAAATAGATCATGATTATTCACCTAGTTCAATGTTTATTCATTCAATTTGTCATCAAATATTTTTATTGGTTGGGATAAGTTTACTTGAAGGGAAAACACTACGAGAACTGAAGTGTCTTCGATCCACACTGATAAATATTCATTTTAGGGTGCGTGATGTGATTGGTTAAAATATGATGTATGCTGCCAAAAAGAAAAAATACGCTGCCTGGCAGTGCTTTAAAAAAAGCATTTGTTTTTGTAATTCGTGGCAGCTCGGAATATAATTTTTTTTTTCCAAGTTAAAATGTTACAGTCTTATTCAGCAGTATCACATAACGTGTACATATTAATGCATGTACATTGTAGCAAAATGGAAAAGGGAGGAAGACAGTTTCCCACCCTGGGGTTACTATTAGAAACGAGGTTGACATTAAATCAAACCCTGGGGACAAGGTTGGCCTTCCCATCCCGCAAATATCTGCAGTGTTCATCCAGAATTCCCACGCAACAGGTGTAACTATGTGTATGTGAACCCAACTTTGCTCCTTAGAAATACCATCTGTCTCAAATCTGAAAGACTTAATGGGCATCAAGGCATTTCTACGAGTCTGGTATTTCATGGGGAATACGAGTGTAGAGCCCTCTTTGGAAATGCTACAGGGCTAGGGATGGGATTGAGGGGGGAAGGAAATGACATTCATGAAATAATGGGCAGAGGGTTTTAGGGGCTGTGAAATCTCCAAAGGAACTTACCGGTAGGAAGCAATATACAAGTATGTTTGTATACATGTATATGCAAAGGACAACCCCGATAATGCCCATTTTTTTTGTACTTCATAAAAGTTGATGGGACCTTTATAGTAAAATTCCAGAAATCCCAGATTTTAAAAGGGATTGTAAAAATCTGGAAAACATTTCATTTCACCCCTGATAATCATAAATGTCTGCTTTGAGCATGAGGAGGTGGGAGGATATTGCCAAAGTTCGTCAGATAATTTGCTATAAACTGGGCAAACAAATAGCCCAATGTGAGTGCTACAAATATCAGCTGGTACCAGGGCTCATGACATAACAGGTCCTAGGTACAAGGCTTCAAAAGTCTTCTCCTTCCACCACAACTTGTGATGAAGCCCATCTCAAACGGAGTTGGCTATTTGTTTCTTGACCCGTTGTAGGGCCTCCCAGTCTAGGGCCCTCCTCCTGAACATGACGACAACAAAAGAGGACAAGCCCACAGCCAGCATGACGCCTTCAAATGTCCAGAAACTCTTCTCCATGGCCCACTTGCTTTTGGGGCAACTGTGTGCACGTGAGATAGAAAGCAGAAACATTTATTGCATGGCTCTTTCTAACCAACAGAGGGCTACAGAGCAAACATGACAAACCCTATTAAAGGTAGGGTACATTGTACATCATTTGTAATTTGTGCATTATGTTCGTTTGAAGAAGCAAAAGTGCAAAAAATCTAAAGGGTGCTGAACATGCTGTATATTCTGAGAAAAACAATTTTTGTGGATTTTGATTTCAAATCAAAAGTTGCTGAGTCATGTTTTGAATCGAATTTAGCATCTGGTAAATGTTCTCAATTGGCAAATTGCAGCTACACAATGTTTCGCACTGAACCGACGAATTATAGCAACCACACACACACGTGTGTCTCGTGTCGACGCTTGTGCGCATTTCGCCGAATTTAAAACCATCTACTAACAAATTTCCAAGTTTAGACGCACGGTTGCAAATGGTGTTCTTTCATTGTTTTTTTTCAAAAGGACAGCTTGCCAGAAAGAATAATTTCACAGTGAGTTTAGTCCAAATTACTATCTTTAAACTAAGTATACTTTTCAACAAAATTTCTTCAGTTAATTTTTGGATAGCTGCAAATGATGGACTGTAGCTTTAAAGTATATGGCCTTATACAAAATCACTTCGCTTCTGCCTGGAATAACGCAATCACCTGTGGAAGCTAATGACTAGCCACTTGTTCTAGACTTGTGTCATTGTGTGGGATTTATGGCTGCAGCCAAGTGATTCAGAAACGGCCTCATTACGGGGTTTCTGGCTCAATATGGGTACCATGCATACATTTTCAGATTCAGAAATATCACATGCTCAAGTCCAAAGTTCAGGATTAGTTTTGTTTGGTTTGGACATTAAAGGCTTCAAAATGAGTCTGAAGCCAAAGCTGAGATGAAGCCAATTTTTCTAAGTTTACCCTTTATGACCATCTCTGATGAAAATTCAATGTACACATAGGTGACCAAGGTAGTCTACTGTTGGGGACTAGGCTAAAACAAGGTTGGTAGTCAACAGAAGCGAACCAGGAGAGTGAAGTTTCACGGATGTTTAACCATAATTTTGCTATCATGATTGCGCTTTAATGAGTGCAAGGTACATGTACATGCACGTCACAATGTAATCACAAGTTCACCATTTTTCCTTTATTAAACTTGGTCATTATTAAGTTGTGTTTACAGCACAGACAATAACACCCTATGGATACCTTGCAGGATATGTAGAAGGTAGTGATGTTCTTTAACATAGTACATCTCCCTAAAAACACAAGGAAAGATATGTGTCTCACCTTTTGTAAACTGGAGATTGAGATGATTCACAACGAACAAGTTGTCGAAACCCAGTCTCATTACAACAGTAGCTTGCATATTTCTGAGCAGAGATGAAATTTAAAAAGTAAAACAATACAATTGGTATCTTAGAATACAGTTTAATTTAAGGACAAAAGAAACTGACTCTAATTATGACACTTTTTGCTCAAATCATTACACTGAAACACACCCTCTAAAAAGCAGGCTCCCTGTGTAGGAGTATTTCAGTATTTAGTGTTCGAAAAATAATCTGGTAGATTTGAAAGTCTTGGAGGGTAACTGTCAATCAGTGTTGTAGTCGAGTCCATCACAATTCCTCACGAGTCTTCACAAATCCGGCACACGTAATCCACTCTTTCAAAAGTTTAGTCACAAGCTATTCAAATGAACTGTAACAAATAGTCAGGTGGCATATGGTCGGAATCGTAACCGAGTGGTCAAATTAGCACCAAGCTTGGCAGATAGAATTTTATAGCCCAAAGAAGATGTTCAGAAGGGGTGACACCTGAAATACTTTTGGGAAGGGTGCATAATTTGCATAAATTGTAAATAACCTCTCTGCAACATATTTATTACCATATTTTGGAATATTATGATAACATCTAGATATTTAGCCCAGAAAGCAAAAAAAATAAAAGGGGGAGGGGGGGGGGGGGAGGGGAAAAAGAAGGTATCCATGAATCGAGCTATATATTAGGCGAAGGGTTGCCTAATGTGGAAGCCTTGAACAAGTTCGAAGAAATCCCACAAAATAAGAGATTATGGTTGTATAAGCCTATAATAATTCTACATCAAAATGTTTTTACAGGTAAATTTGGGGATTTCTTTAAACCTGTTCAACTCCCCCAGGTTAGGCAACCCTTCCTAATTTTAGCCAAATTTACGGACACCACCTTTCCCCCCCCCCCCCCTTTTTTGTTTTCTAAGCTAAGTATCGTAATGTTATCATTGTTCACTTGATTTTCCGTATGGTCTTATTAGGGTAATTGTGCCAATGAGCAACTTTGTGAATTTGAAGATCATCAATACTGAGTTTGGCAAGACTTCTTGATGAAATCTGGGGAATCGATAAATGCGTGCAACTTTAAGATAAGGCCTGCCATTTTGGATCTTTCATCATCCTCATAATGATCCAGTCAGTTATTTGCTTCATAAAATGTTATTTAAAGGGAATATACATCATTTGCTTTTGCTGTAATTTTCAGAAATGGATGGAATTGGGGGGTTGGAAATATAAAGCAAATATAGTTACACTGACTTTTTGGAGGTTTTGGGTTCGAAAATGCCAGAAAAACCAAGAAAAACGATCATTTTCCTGTAGTCTGGTTCCCTGACTCCATATAAGAAGAAACAGAGCAGTTTACATACATTGGGGAATTGTAAGGTCAGGGAACCAGTCTAGCTGGCTCGTACCCGTTCATAGATTTGTAATCGATTGCAAACAAGTGCAATGGTCAATTGGGGCCAGTATTTGAAAAAAAGCCAGTTGTTTCCAACGCTGATCGGCCGATCAGCGTTGGAAATTGATACAAAAATACCACTTTTCTTGAAAATGACAGTATACCAGATGCCATAATTTTACAGGATGCTTTAGACTGTCATTTACCAACATCCCATTAAGGTATTTCGTAAAAACTTGGTAATTTTATTTTTCGATGTTTGCAAATGTTGTATATTCCCTTTAAGGATGGGTAAGTAGAATCTCCGAAATTGATTTTTCAAAAAAAAAACAAACTAATATACCAAAGTATGGGAATACATATATTACAGGGCAGCTATTGCGATTTATGCAAATTAGGCAACCCTCCAAAAAGAATTTCAGGTATCACCCCTTCCAAAAAAATGTTCTTTAGGGCTATAACATGTATAAGAATCTATCTGCCAAGTTTGGTGCTTTGGACCAGTTGGTCACGATCTTGTCAAAAATCTGATTTAAGCCACTTGACTAAAAAGCATTCCTTTGTCATTGGCCTTTCCCTGTTAGGTAACTGGACTTGTGAAAGGAGTTATGATTTGACTTGTGACAAGACTCGTGACTGGATTTGTGACGGACTGGACTACAACACTGCAGTTAATGCATACCATTGCATGCTCATCACAAGCCTGGCACGGGCCCTGGGTGGTAAATGACTCCGTCATCCAGCATGGAACCTCGCTTGAAGCCGGTGTCTTGGTGTCAAGGAGTTTCAAGACATCCTCGTTTGTTCCGGCTCCGTCCACTGCCAGAGCATCTTTCCCATATTCTCTGGCAGTATCCATGCTGTTTGATATTAAAATTTAAAAAAAGGTGCATCATACAAAAGAATTACAGCAATTTGAATAATTGGACAATTTCATTAATTATTCCAATCTGGGGTTGGTCTTAAAAATCTTAGCAACCTTGGTTTGGACGAGTTTGTAAAATTCTCACTGAATCATAGCACACTAGACCACCAACCTGATCCGCCTCCTCCTCTGAAAAAGAAATAATATTTCACAATGTGTCTGTTTGAATTTCAACACTCTTAGGGTGAGTTTGCACGTGTACATGTATAATGGTGGCCTTGCAAACAACACGCACATTGTATGAAGTAATTATAAGTGCATGACTGGCATTGAAACATGCGCAAGATTGCACATCTCATCGTCCTGTCACACAAGCAATCTCTAACCATCAAAGAAGAAAACATGTAATTTTCAATTATATACATTGTATGTATGTTTTCAATTACATACATGTACAATGTATGTATGTTTTCAATTACATACATGTGTGTTAGTTTTTGATTAATTTTTGATACACTGTTGGGAAAATGTGATTTTGTTCTTTCCAAGGGTTTTTAACTTCTTGTGCCTTTGGTTGATTCTAGATTGCCAGGGAAAATTGCAGGGTCAGCACAAAACTGTTATTCTACTGAACCATAGGACACTCACCCCCATGAGTTTGTGATAGTACAGAGCAATAAAATGGCAGCCGATAGTCGACATTGTGCTTTTCTTTGGTTGCTCTCCATGGAACAGGACGGATGCCGCAAGTGCTCCATGTTGCTCTCAAGGTCTGAAGATGTTTGATATTGCCTCAAATATTTCATGTAACTGTGCTGAACACAGTTCCTATTGAAGGGAAAAAATGATACAGTACCAGTTTCAAAATAAATAAAATAACTTCCACTTTCACTATTACTGTATTCAGGAGTAAAAACTTCACCATGGCTCTGTTGTCATGGTTGTACAATGTAGGCCTGCATTGTACTTTGTGCCGTGAGTATGTTTCTGAAATAATGTCCCCCCACCCACCCTTAAAAAAAGATAAATTGAGAATATGCTAGAGAATAATGTGCTTTGCTCCCCTCCTGGCAACACCCATGAGTTATAGGTCTTTTTAATGACTTTTTTTTTTAACGTAATTTGTTTTAGTGGCAGTACAGTTTCATAGAAAATGACAAAATAAGAAAAGTATTAAGTGCTGTCCTTAAGGTTTCCCATCATCTGGCACACGTTCAAACGGGGTCCGCTCATAAGTCCGACGCCTCATAGGTCTGACGCCTCATAAGTCCGACGCCTCATAGGTCCGACACCTCAAAGCTCCGACGCCTTGTAAGTCCGACAAATTAAACGCCTCATTTTTCCGTTGTCAAACTTATGAGGCGTCGGACCTATGAGGCGGAATAAATAAATTGTATGCCTCATAAGTCCGACGCCTCATAAGTCTGAAATTTCGGACTTATGAGGCGTCGGACTTATGATACGGCCCCGTTGCAAACGTAATACTCATGCAGGGTCTTGACACTGCTTAAAAGCATTGGCAATATAGTAGGGCAAAAAGGGGGGAATTTGTTGCAACGAAATTGGGAATTCATTCTGTTCAAGGTCTTGCCGACATTTAAACAAAAAGTCCACTTATGGTCTTGCGTTGTAGTCAACTTACAAAGGAAGAAGTGGATTTTTTCGTAGAACAATGTAGAAGAAATGAAAGATATTGTTAATTTTGGAATACCTGTTGGAATTACGTCGTTATTTTTCTGCACATTGTCCAACTGCTTGCCGAAAAAATCAGCAATAAGGGAATAACAGTGTGAGGATCCGGTCTTCACTGCGTGATAATGACTGAGTTTGGGGGTGACCGCTGTTAATGGACCTCGATTTCCATTAATAAATACTTTTTTAATGAAATAACAGTTAAAATGCTCCAATTTTGTGACTTTTCTCTGGGCGATAATTTCCAGACTTTTTTGTGTTCATGTTCATGGCGATGGGCCATATTTTAGCTGATGTGTGGTACCCTGTCTCTTCAATATGGGTTGTTATATACCACCATAGCCAGGCCCAGGCTGCATTGGACTACGTCTTCATCGCTGCATAAAAACGACGTTCAGGCAATGAACTTCTTTTTTCATCCTCAGTATACTGCTGTAGGATGTCGTTTGAAAACTTCCTTACATGCGCGCACCCATAGCAACTGTGTTGCGTACGCGCGCGTAAGTCTCACGCGAAGGTGATTGAGCGCATGTGCAGTGTTGTATTGTTACAAGCTGCCGTAGGACTGTTGTAAATTTGGCCAATCATTGTCTTGCATGGGGCTGGATCAATGCTGGTTCAGGGGCCATGTTTTTGCTTGTTCTTTGAAGCCGGTCTTTATATCACTGTTAATACACCCCCCACGTGATCGAGTTTCGACCAATCAGAAGCCACCACCTCTCCAAGGTATTTATTATTAATTACTTTTCAAGCGTATTTTCGATTTATCATTTTTCGAGGGGGCAGGGACATCCCCCAACCAATTGAAACTATTTTTATTTTGTTTGCTTTTCCAGAGGAGGCAAGTGACGCCCATGTTCATCAGACTTTATTAGAAGTACATGTAACTGACTGTTTTTGTTTTTGTTTGAATATTTGTTTAATAACACTTATCGATTAACATACTATTAATGCAAAATGACCCGTCAATCTTCAAACAAGGAAGCGATTTTTAAGTGGGTTCCCTAGAGGCCTAGGCCCCCTATGTACTCTAATGTCACTGTTTAATCTAATGGTGCCACAATTGATAGGCGCATAGCACTGCAAAGAATGAAACCCAAACGGGGAAACATCTTTCATGTCTTTAACTAAAATCGTGATTAATACTCGGTTGCACCGGCGATTTTTTTTCTGCTTATTCTGGCAAGAAGTCTATTAGTACATCATGGCGGCGTGGTAAATTGGCCGACTCTGTTCATTGCTCCTTGACTCTCCATTATCTGCGCAGGTAACGCTTGCATACCTGCGCGCATTGTCACACACAAATTGAAGGTAAATGCGAATGCGTAGAAAAAGGACCGCGTAGCTTTAGGGGGTCTGACGATACAAGTGATCATTCAGCATGTACAGTCTCAGAATAGTTTTACTTGACCAAACTACCCAGATTTTCTTAACATAACACCCAATAGACCTACTTAATTTTTGGGGCCTTCCATAAATAAATAGTAATGAAAGCAATCCTTGTTTTACTGGCCGTGCCATGTTATATGTTTGTGAACGAGATGGTACCGCACTGGATTTGCAAATGCGATACCAAAATTGAAATTCCTAGTTTCGGCGCACCGAATTTACAAATCCGTTGGTTCCTAGTTTACGCTGCAACAACAAATCAAGCTAACTCTGAGGCAAAATTATAGGCAGTGGATATTTTGCCGGAGACGGCAAACCTTTAGTAAACGTTAGCTTGCCGGATATGCACTGAACATGCGCAGTTACTATTTTTTTTGTACTTAGCCTACACATTTTCCGGTGACAAATTTTAGTCTGGCTCCATGCCAATGTTATCGTTGTAACTTCGTATTCACAAGATGGGAATCAGACCATTTTATAATTTCGGACTTTATTTCCCTTAAAAAAAAATCCTCCAGAGCCACAAATCTGAAAAAGAAAATGTAATTCTCTGCAATAAAATGTTTGAGACATGTTAAAATTAGATAGTGGATATTTTGTCGGAGGTAATGACGGCAAACTAACGTTTACTAAAGGTTTGCCGGCGGCAATCCATACATGTATCAACAGTGGGCGCTGTACTCTTTAAGATAGGGCTGAATTATAAGATGTATTAAATTCCCACCAAAAGTTGTGTAGCACGTATGGTGTAGTGGTTAAGCAAAAGCTTTAGTGTGCGGGATGACTCGGGTTCGATCCCTATCCCAGCCACATTTTAAAGGTTTTTTTCCCCATCCCCAAATAAATAAGAATATTCTTCTTCTATTATGTCTCAAACATTTTATTGCAGAGTATTACATTTCCTTTTTCAGATTTGTGGCTCTGGAGGATTTTTTTTAAAAGGGAAATAAAGTCCGAAAAATTTTAAAAGGCAGTGGATATTTTGCCGGAGACGGCAAACCTTTAGTAAACGTTAGTTTGCCGGATATGCACTGAACATGCGCAGTTACTGTTTTTTTGTACTTAAAAATATTTTACGGTGACAAATTTTAGTCTGGCTCCATGCCAATATTATCGTTGTAACCTTGTATTCACAAGATGGGATTCAGACCATTTTATAATTTCGGACTTTATTTCCCTTTTAAAAAAAATCCTCCAGAGCCACAAATCTGAAAAAGAAAATGTAATACTCTGCAATAAAATGTTTGAGACATGTTAAAATAATAAAAGAAGAATATTCTTATTTATTTGGGGATGGGAAAAAAAACCTTAAAATGTGGCCGGGGTCGGGATCGAACCCGAGTCATCCCGCTCACTAGAGCTTTTTATGGTGGCCCCAAGGGACATCACACATCAAGATTTCTACGCAGATTTCTGCGATATCGCACATTTTATCGCAGAAATCTGCACAGATTTCTGCGATGTCGCACATTTTATCGCACATTTCTGCGCAGATTTCTGCGATGTCGCATATTTTGTCGCAGAAATCTGCGCAGATTTCTGCGTTGTCGCACATTTTATCGCACAATTCTGCGCAGATTTCTGCCATGTCGCACATTTTGTCGCAGAAATCTGCGCAGATTTCTGCGATGTCGCACATTTTATCGCACATTTCTGCACAGATTTCTGCGATGTCGCACATTTTATCGCAGAAATCTGCGCAGGTTTCTGCGATGTCGCACATTTTATCACACATTTCTGCGCCGATTTTTGCAATGTCGCACATTTTGTCGCAGAAATCTGCGCAGAAATGTGCAACGATGTCGCACATTTTATCGCACATTTCTGCGCAGATTTCTGCGATGTCGCACATATCGTAAATATCTGCATCTTTTTAACACACTGGCACCTGGCTATTTTTTGCCGAAAGTAAAGGGGTCTAAGAATGTCGGGGTTCTGGCCTCCATGATATTAATATTGCATAGTTCGCGCGCCCATGCGCTAGCGCTTATCGCCTACACACGTACACACGTGTGCGACATCGCAGAACTAGGCGCAGAAGTGTGCGATAAAATGTGTGACATCGCAGAAATCTGCGCAGAAATGTGCGATAAAATGTGCGACATGGCATAAAAATCTGCGCAGATTTCTGCGATAAAATGTGCGACATGGCAGAAATAGGCGCAGATTTCTGTGATAAAATGTGCGACATCGCAGAAATAGGCGCAGATTTCTGTGATAAAATGTGCGACATCGCTGAAATCTGCGATAAAATGTGCGACATCGCAGAAATATGCGCAGAAATGTGCGATAAAATGTGCGACATCGCAGAAATCTGCACAGAAATGTGCGATAAAATATGCGACATTGCAGAAATCTGCGCAGAAATCTTGATGTGTGATGTCCCCTCAGGGCCACCATAGCTTTTGCTTAACCACTACGCCAAACGTGCTTCACAACTTTTGGTGGGAATTTAATACATCTTATAATTCAGCCCTATCTTAAAGAGTACAGCGCCCTCTGTTGATATGGATTGCCGCCGGCAAACCTTTAGTAAACGTTAGTTTGCCGTCATTACCTCCGGCAAAATATCCACTATCATTATAAAATGGTCTGAATCCCTTCTTGTGAATACGAGGTTACAACGATAATATTGGCATGGAGCCAGACTAAAATTTGTCACCGGAAAATGTTTAAGTACAAAAAAACAGTAACTGCGCATGTTCAGTGCATATCCGGCAAACTAACGTTTACTAAAGATTTGCCGTCTCCGGCAAAATAGAATTATGCTTAGTTAGTCTTAAATTCCCACCAACACTTTTGTGTAGCACATTTGGTGCCACTAGCATGACTAGTGTGGATAAGCAACGGCTCTTGTGACCGGGATGACTCGGGTTGTTATGCATAAACATAACGCTAAGGATCATCCTAGCTAGACCCAGCATGCCTAGCCCCACTAGTGTGGCCGTCGGTATGCTGCGCTGAACCTCTGGTTCAGCGCAGCATACCGACGGCCACACTAGTGGGGCTACAGCACTAGCATGCCCAGGTTTGATCCCGATCCCCGCCACATTTCTACTAAGGTTTTTTTCACCATCCCCAAATAAATAACAATCTCAAAAGAGTACAGCGCCCTCTGTTCATATGGATTGCCGCCGTGCCGGCAAACCCCTTTAGTAAACATTTAGCTTGCCGGCATTACCTCCGGCAAAATATCCTTTCGATGGATTATAATTGAAATAAAATGTAATAAGACACTTTTCAAAAGTACGCACTACCTGCCCACCATGCACACGGCCACGGACTGAGAAAGGAACGGTAGTCGTGGTGATCAGCATTGACCTGCACTCTGCAGACTTAAACTTATCAGAACGTAAACCATTTGTCGCTGATAATTTTTGCTTCAGTTCGATGAGTTGGACATCCACTTTCGTATGACTCACGCACGGCCGGATAGTGCACTATGCACATGTTGTGCCCATTCTTGAAAATCACGCATTCTCTAGAATGGGCATGCACATTCTTGAGAATGTGCAACTGGATCCTTGCTCAATCTTGGCAAAAAATAACTCTTCCAGATTGAGCGCACATTCTTGAGAATGCGCGACAAGATAACGGTCTTGTCGATGCCGAGCACCGGCTGCGCTTGGCAAGTCTAGCTGAATCCTCGTTCACTGATTCTCAATAATTATACTGTTGCAACGCAAGGCGCTGAAAAGTAGAGTGGATATGATAAGTAAAGGCGTATTGATATGGGGGGGGGGCGGACCGGGAAAATATAAGAGACATAATAATACTAGTGCAAAGAATTCTGATTTTTGGGATAATAAAAGCGGGGGGGGGGGGGGGGGGGGGGGGGGGGGGGGGGGGACGTAAGAATGAAGAATGTGAAGAATGAGAATGAATACTGCGACATCCCATAGTGCTAATGCTATTTCCCATTTAAATTGCCACCAATTTATTGTTCACATCCCACCATAACGTCGCAGAGCTGGATTCTATCTAGTCAAAAGAGCAATTTTGGCAGCTTCTGGACATCGTTTTTTTTTCGTGGCACGCATATGATACATGCAGGGACTTGTAACTTGTCTAGCCTAAACAAAGCACTTCCCAGACTAGTTCCCAGTCCTCCGTTATTACAAAACTTCCCATAAGTGGGCAGAAAAAAGCAATAATAACAGGTTTAATTTGATTCAAATTATCGTAGTTATACGAGTACAGAAGTATAGCACATTTTGTTTCCTCTTTATATGAATTGTTTCCCTTTTAACCGCTATACAATTCATTTAACATAATTATGTCGTGCAATGTTTGTTAAGATTGGGCAAAATTCACAAATTGTGCACGTGATATTCCCACCCAATCTTAAGAATGAGCGCTCATTCTTAAGAACGCGTGCTCGTTCTTAAGAATGAGCGCTCATTCTTAAGAATGCGCGCCCATTCTCGAGAATGTGCATGCCTATTCTCGAGAATGCGTGATTTTCAAGAATGGGCACAACATACACAGCACATGCACGTGTGTACGTGTACTGTACACTGTATACATGTACGTTTGTACATACGTACGTGTAGATTGTGTACTCACAATCTGACAATAGACGTGACGCAATGATTCATGCATGTCATGCATATATTGTGCCATCAACAACCTCGTCCCCAGTGATTACTTTATTTCCAACTTCGTTTCCTAGAGAACGGATAGTGGTGGGCGCGTACTGCTCAACACCCTGAGGACGAGGTTGGCCCAGCAAAGATACGCCCTCAAGGGTTCGTCAATGTCAAGTCTCTATGCAGTTGTAACTTCTGAACTGGCCTAGCTCTATGACTGAGAGTTGGCATCGCCTCGGGTGCTGCATTGCTGGTGCGGATTTCTGTTTCTGTTTCTGTTCCATAAACAAACACCTAGAAGTATCCTACGTACGTTGGTAAGGGTCAGGTGTGCAGCAACTAAATTCTTGATTGGGTTTTGGTACGATTTGTGTGGAACGAGTGTATTTTTTTTCGAAGTGGCTATCGTTACGGCAGCCGTTGTTTAGCGCCCTCTACGATACTATTTTGATACGCACGCAGGTATATAATTATTTGTTTCCCCACGTTTTAGCGAGCAGTGCGACAGCTCAGTTGATAGAGTGTAGGATTTTGCACCGCGAGGTTGCGGGTTCGCATCTCAGTTTTGCACTCGAATTTTTTTCCTTTTCTAACCTGAGCCTGACAATTATTCCTCCATGGCCTGACTGAGGCTTTGGAGGATTTTTTTTAAAAGGGAAATAAAGTCCGAATTTCATAATGTTCAAATTCACTTTTTTCCTTCTAATTTTATATTTTCTTCTCATGTTTATATAAAAGTTGCAGTACTACCGTAACGATAGAAAATGGGAAATGCGTTACGGCTGGCATAATGATACTTGATAGCCAATGCGTTTTTTTTTCTGGTGAAAGGAAAGGTCATTTTTTAACATTTGGACATGGTCAGGCGATAGTAGAGTCCGAGATCGATAGCCCTTTTGAGGGGAAAAGCAGACTTGTGCATGGCTCTGGCTACAGAGCACACTTTTTGGTCACCTGACCAATCAAAGTGCCCTGTGATTGGTCTGTGTGATGCTTGCAAACAGTGTAGCCAGAGCCATGCACCAGACTACTTTTCCTGAATTCAAAATGGCAGCCTCAAACAAGGCATTTGTTACAAGGATGTTTCCCGATTTGAAGGTGAAATTTCTCTTTTCTTCCCAAAGGTATGTAAACCTAACCACCACCATTTGTATAGTTTTCACTTCCTAATGAAGCCTACAGGGGCGCACAAGACAGTTTGAAGTAGTCCGAGTAACTTGGACCCAACTTATCGCCTTTTTTAACATTTTGGACATGATCTGGCGATAGTGGGGTCCAAGCTAATGCCACGACCTGGACAACCGCATCCTGTCACTGTCCCAAACCAACATTTTCCAACAAAAAACATCAGATTTCACCTTCAAAACGGCCTCCAAATTACTAGATATGCCACCTGAAGTACAAGTAGACATCGATGATTAAGATGGTTGTACTTAAGTTTACTTACGATCCGGAAGAAAAGTGAAATTTTCCGTTCAATTCTGAAGACCCCCTCTGCCTAGGTTGTCGTCGTTGTGCTCACGTTCAAAACTGCATGATACACTGTGTGTACGCGTTCCCAATGGGGTAATGGTGTCTGACCTCGACCTCATGCAAAGGTCGTGACGGCGCGCTTGCGCACAATGCACTGTATGCACGGCAGATTCCCCTGCGCCGCGCCGACGACTGTTTCCTGATGAAGAGTGCTGTGTAAGTTCGCGGTACGCCTAGGAGTCGCGCTGGCTAGCCAGGCGCATGAAGGTGAAATCTGATGTTTTTTGTTGGAAAATGTTGGTTTGGGACAGTGACAGGATGCGGTTGTCCAGGTCGCGGCATTAGCTTGGACCCCACTATCGCCAGACCATGTCCAAAATGTTAAAAAAGGTGATAAGTTGGGTCCAAGTTACTCGGACTAAGTTTGAAGACCGTTTTGGGTGTGAAATCTGACGATTTTGATTGGGGGTACGAGTGAAAATGGTAAAAAAAATAATGGTAACCACAAAAGGGCTATCGATCTCGGACTCTACTATCGCCCGACCATGTCCAAATGTTAAAAAAGGTGATAAGTTGGGTCCAAGTTACTCGGACTAAGTTTGAAGACCGTTTTGGGTGTGAAATCTGACGATTTTGATTGGGGGTACGAGTGAAAATGGTAAAAAAAATAATGGTAACCACAAAAGGGCTATCGATCTCGGACTCTACTATCGCCCGACCATGTCCAAATGTTAAAAAAGGGATCCGTACAGACTGTAGAGTCCTAGTTACTCGGACTAGTTGCAACCATTGTAGCTGGAGTTACCCAGCCCTAAATTTTATCATTGGGTTGTCATTGACAACCAAATGATAAAATTTAGGGCTGGGTTACCCAGCCCTAAATTTTACCATTGGGTTGTCATTGACAACCAAATGATAAAATTTAGGGCTGGGTAACTCCAGCTACAACCATTGAACCATAGCCAGCCTAGGCCTACATACATTTTCCTAGTTCCGGATAGCAAACTTCGGTAATCCTTACCTTTAGGACCCCGTTCCTATATAAGGTTAAAAGACTCGCCAAAAAAATCACCAAAACAGCTGACTAAACATGCAATCTCTCCGTCAGCTGACGGAGAGAAGCCTTCTGATTCCAGAAGTATGCTAAATGACACTCAAACATGTCAAAAGTGACATTCTGATATTTCTTGATACAGTTGAGTTGGCAATGACACCTTCTTGAATATTAGTAGGTTTAATTTTGTAGAAAGAGGGCAGGGCTTTGATTTATGAGGGGTAACAAAAGACGATGACAAACAGAAAATATTTTAAAAAGCAAGACGGCAAACTGCAAAAAAAGGTAAAAAAGTCACATTTTCTTTGAAAGTGCTTTCAGAATTAAAACTAACATGAGTTTATCTGAAGAAAAAAGACTACTATAGCTAGCTTGTGTAACTCCAGCTGTAATGCCTATCGCATTACTTTAGCCTGCAAAAGTCACTTTGGCACTGGACAGTCATCTGCAAAAGTCAATTTTGAACAGAACTCGTAAAAATAGAGGTGTCCTAAAGATAAGGATTACCCAAACATCATTCAGGCTGCTTTCAGCTCAACTAGGCCTACTCCACGAATTCAAGTGGCATTGGTTAAAAAGTTTACCTTGAGTGATGGAGATACCACGAAATAATTTTCAAAATTTAAGCTCTTTTTATTTTGATTTTATGACGTCAACAGTACCGATGTTACTTTTCCTAGTTCCGGATTGGTTCAATCAGTTCCGAATCGATCCAAACTGCTTCGCGCGAAAAAAAAAAAGTGAGAAAATAAAATAAAAATTCAGCCAGAACCAACCAAATGAAGCATATTCTCAGATAAAGTAATATTTCATTTTCCAAAAATAGTTCACTCAAGAGAATTCCAACAAATTTTACAAAGAGAAAAAACGTAAATGATTTTGAAACTTTTGTGTGCAGCACAAAAGCTCGAACTCTCGCACGGACCGAAAATCTTTGACCCAGCACAGAATATGTCACACAAATTCGATTAACGCGCGTGAAGTTGGGTCGTAAGTGCACGCGCTACCCGGAACTAGGCAAAAGCCTACGGTCATTCGTTGGCGAATTTTCAAAAATTAGAGACTTTACAACTTATTTTGATTCAACAAGCATTCGATGGAAGAGTTTATATGACTGTAGTGTTTGAACAAAATATTCAAAATCACACGGTACAAGTGATGTACCGGGGAGAAAATTTATTATCGATTTGCAGCTCCCACGATTTTCTTCAAACTGTCCAAACATGTCAAAGTGCTAGACGGAAATCTGGCCAAAATTCCTCTTCTAAAGATTTTATCGGAAAGATCTTTGTATCAAGGAGCTTACATTTTCCTTTTTAAAATGCACTTGGTCAGAAAATTTTTTATTGGAGACTAATCCAAATTCCAAAAGAGGTACATGTACGTTTTTATTTGAAGCTATCCAGAACTAGGAAAAGTTCGGAACTAGGAAAACGACTTCACTAGGTCTACTATGGAGAGTCAAGAACATTTTCTAAGTATTTCCTATTCCGAGTAACTTGTCTTGGCCTCAACTTATCGCCTTTTTAACATTCGGAAATGGGAAAGAGTACCGTACAAGTACGTCACGTTTTTTCAATCAATTTCCAAGTGCCAAAAAGTTACTCTCTATGGTTCTTTCATCTATTTTTCCTCCTCAACTCTCACTCTAGGAGCAACTATAGCAGCCATATGCCTGCGAAGGGCGATTCTAAATGTTACGTAACACTTTATTTTGAATGAAACTACATGTACACAGACATGTTCACATTAGCGGGGGAAATCTTTGAAAATTAATTTCTCCCGTTTGGAAGACCGTATCTGCATGCAACTTTCAGGATTTATTTCCCCTATAATGATCCAAGTATGTGCTAAAAGTGGATTTGATATGTTCATTACTTTTCGTTGAAATTGGAAAACTAGGCCTCTCTACGTGCAATTTTGAAAATTGTAACACTGGCATGCTCAATATCTATCAATCTTTTCAAGCCTCACGAATATTAATGAGGTTCCTATCCATTACCATGATTACGGTGTGTAGTAAACAATTGCATAAAAGCCTCCTTCATGAGTTGTTAATTAACAATTATCACCCTGTTTGCCGGCTTCCATTGAGCAGAGACGGACCGAAGGCGGAGTTTAGAAAATGGCAACAATTAAAAAATACATCAAAATTTTAAACATTGACTATTCTGAATGGCCTCTAGTCTTAGGCAAAAAACCTATTTGTATAAAACAAGTGAATACCATGAGTCGTGATTACATAATAATCTGCACCTGGATGTTATTATTTTTTACCTTGTGATTAAGATTCAAGTGCACACCCACCACATCAATTTAAAAAACGATGGATGCTGAAGATATCAAGCCCATTGTAGAAGCAGGGGACCACGGCTATGCAGCAAACGAAGCAAGGAAAGGTGCCGTCAACGACGTTCAACAGGATGCTCACACCAATGCATGCAATGGCTCGGTGGATCACAACATGGAAACGGAAGACAAGGATGATGACAGTGATACATGTATGCCAGAGCTGATTGACTCCCACCCAAGTATGACAACCCCAGACAGTCCTCCCATCACAAATGGTGACACAACCCGAAAAGAAGAGGGCGCAACTACTGAAAGTAAAGACAATGATGAGCCCCCTGAATGGATGGACGTTATCGGAAATGGACAGCTCATGAAGAAAATCTTGAATGAGGGCCAGGGAGCAGCCACACGACCCCAGAGGGGGGAATTGGTGACTTTAAAAAGTAAAGGATTGTTGGAAGATGGGACGGAGGTGGATTGTCATGAGGAGGTCAGCTTTGTACTTGGGGAAGGAGATGTCGTTAGTGGTGAGAGAGTCTGTTACAATTCTACTGTAACTGAAGGTCTTTTTCATTGAGGCTCTAAGCACAGAATTCTGCTAAGCACAGGAGATTTTTGACTAGCAAAAACAGATTACCAGCCAAAATGCCATGTCATGTTCATGTATAATGCTGTTAAAAAGTACTCTGCCAATTTTTGCTTAACACAAAAATTTGATAAGCAGTCTTTTCTACTAAGCAGCTCCATGAAATTGACCCCACATTATCCAAGACCAATTACAGTAAAGAGTGGCTCTTGACCCTAATGGCATGCCAGCTGAATTTTCAGGGTATCCCTCATGAAGCAGTTGTTAGTTGACAGGGTTGACACACTGCTGAATGGACCCCTTAATTATAAGGAGGACGAGCCAGTATATTTTTGAATTGAATGTCAAAACAAATACATGTACATTGTTTTAATTCCATCTAAATAGGAGGGTCAACTCGTAATGACAACTTAATTTGGGACCTTCCCAACAGAAATGATTTAGTTGGACCAGCGGCACCAGCCCAACTATTGTCCTGCACTTGGCATAGTTTTCAGGGCATACAACATGTAAATCATTGAAAAAAACATCAATTTGCCTTTATTACATGTTGTAAATTACAACATGAGTCACTTACATGTATGGTACAATTCCATGTATTTTCCCTGGCACTTAACAAATGTGCATGTGTGACTGACGTGTATGTATAGCATATTTCGTACGCACGCCTTAAGCACAGAGAATCAACTTCCTAGTTGGGCCAGCCTAACTGGGACACTTAATTTGGGACTGTACTGTCCAAACTTAAAGTTTAGGTCAATGGTATACATGTAGTTTGGGCAGAACAAAGACACTCAATGTCCCTTAATTTGACTTGATTGTTGTAACATCTCTGTTTGTTTTCAGCCTGGGATCTCTGTTTATCACTGATGGACCTCGGTGAAGTTTCCATCATCAAAACCAGTCCACGTTTTGCATATGGGATATTGGGAAGGTAGGTTTTTCCATATTGGATTTACCACTACAATACAATGACTGAGGCATTAAGAGAGATCTATACAGAAAGCAATTGGTTAAAGAAAAACTGTGTCCTAGAATGAGCCCAATTGGGCTACAAAACGCACTTTGAACAAAATGCTGTTAATTAAGAACATTTAAAAGTAGCGTATAAACAACCACAAAACTATATCCTTTAAAAACTGAATCTAAAAATTAATGTGGCCTGACGTTGCGAACTTAGCAAGTTCTTCTTCAGAGGCTAAAACAGAAATGACAGAGGTACATACATTAACATGGGGTGCACACAAACATGCAGGGCTGAAAGAAGAAACACAAAAGGAGGATTAGGTGGGAAAGGTGTGGAAAGATGAAGGGGAGGGTGGATGAGAGAACAAAGAAACAAAGGGAGATGGCAAACCACAAGGGGTCTGGTGTAAACAGGGGAGGGACCAGAAAGGGGAAGGATCAAAGGTCACAGGGAGTGGGAACGGACAAAAGAGTGTGAGAGTGAAGGGGGATGATGCTGGGGGGGGGGAACAGTATGGAGGTGGAAAGGGATGAAAGATGGGTAAACACAAACAAGGAAGACCAGGTGGATTTTCTGTAACAGAAGACAATGGAGGAAGAAAAGGATTAATCATTTCCAAGTTGGATGTTGAGACCATGTGGTTGAATAGTTCGAAGACGATTCATCCACACTTTCTCTCTGCTGCGGCGAACTGAGTCCTTGCGATGGCCAAGAGATTCAATGCCCTGCAAAATCATATCAGAAATGGAGTGGTTAGGCAGGTTGAAGTGATGACCAACAGGGGTGTCTAGTTTCTTGGTGTTGACCGTTGACCGGTGGGCATAGAAACGCTTCTTGAGCGTATTCTTAGTCTCACCTACATACTGCACTCCACAGACCCTGCAAGAAATGAGATATATGACATTAGAGGTGTTACAAGTGATGTTACCAATGGTTCTGCGGGTAGTGACAGAAGAGTGGCCAGAAAAGGAGTCAGACTCCTGGATATGAATCTGGCAGACAACACATCTGGAACTGCACTTGAAAGTACCATGCTGGGTGGGAGGGGATGCATCTAAGGATGGGACTTCAGCTCGAACAATCAAGTCCCGTAGATTTCGAGGACGCCTGTAAGCCAATGTGGGGCCGTTGGGGATGGTGCGGGCAAGGCGATCTGAAGTATGGAGGATATGATGATTGTCATTAGTGATTTTGCGAAGGGGAGGGAGATTGGGGTGAAACGTGGTTACCAAGGGAATCATGGGTTTGGCCATGGCATCAGGGGCCTTTCCCGTGAGAGCTAGATTTCTGGGGATAGCTTTAGCTCTGGCAATGGCACGATGAACTTGGCGAGAGCTGTGACCCCTGGCCACCAAGTTGTTCCTCAATATCTGTGTATGGCGGGAGAAATCGGAATCATTAGAACAAATTCTTCTGAGTCTGAGTGCCTGGCTAAACGCTATGCCAGTTTTGCAGTGCCTGGGGTGACAGCTGGAGGAGTGGAGGTACTGGTGGGTGTCTGTGGGTTTGGAATACAGGTCAGTGGTTAGTGAGTTGCCTTGCTTGCGGACGGTGACATCCAGAAAGTGGGTTTGGTGAGCCGAGAACTCCGACGTGAATTTGATGGTTCTGTGGAAGGAATTGATGTGGTTAGTGAAGGTCAAGAGACTGTCCTCATCACTGGTCCAGATGAAAAAAACATCATCAATATATCTCCGCCAGATCCAAGGGCGACATGGGGCCGAGGCAAGAATGCGTTCTTCGAGGTCGCCCATGAAGAGGCAAGCCATAGAGGGAGCCATGCGAGTGCCGTGTACCTGTAGATAGTGTTCACCAAGGAAGGAAAAATTGTTCTTCGTTAGTATAAGTCTCATGAGGGTGCCAACATCACTGATGGGAGGAGTCGTGTGTCCTGCCTTGGCCAGAGCCAAGGAGCAAGCACGAACACCCTCCTCATGTGGGATGTTGGTGTACAGAGATGAGACGTCGAAAGTCCCAATGATGGCTGTGCTGGGAATCTGGTCCTTGATTCCTTCAAGCTTGCGTAGGAAGTCTGGGGTGTCGTGAATGTATGACGAAATCTGTGGGACAAGGGGTTTGAGAAAACTGTCAATGAACAGGGAGATGCGTTCCGTGGGTGAGCCATTACCTTTTAAAACTGGGCATTTTTGCTTTATTCTTGTGTTATGCATGTGAGGACTATTTTCGGGGTCCACTTTTGCGACCCCAAAAGGCCGTGCTGTTCACGCTACATGTAGCTGTGATTCTAGCCATAAAGTGTTCGTGTTCTGCAGATACATTTGTAAGAAACCACATTTGTGCATTGGTGCTGTGTGTAATTTTATTTAACATACCGGTACACAACATGTATCGTACATTGACTGAAACGACAGGAAAAAAGTTAGGCGAAGTAAAAAAAAAAACATGTTTAGCGTCCCCGCCCGCTTCCTTTTTAGAGGCCGCCTCCTTTTTTTTTTTTTTTTTTTTTTTTTTAAAGACAAAAATTGATAAAATTTTAACGATCTCTGACGAAAGAAATCGTATTTTTAGACTTTTATACCGTGTATAAAGCTGTGGAAATAGTCAATGAGTCCAAGTGGCAGCAATTTTGAAAAAAAGCTGGTAACCATCTTGAAAAATAGCCCGGCTGCGTTGTCTTGGAAAATGTGTCGGGCGGCCATTTTGAAAAAAAAAAAAAAAAAAAAAGGGCCTCCTCCTTCCTTTTTGTCAAAGAGGCAGGACGCTAAACATGTTTTTTTTTTTATTTTGCCTTATGCGTACTCCGTCGTGTCCGATGTAAACAACTAGGTTTTTTTTCATCTTTGCTACAGAACGGTAAGACATTTCCTTTCAAACGGATGTTTGAAATACTGTAGGATAAGTAAACAATCCAAAACATGAAAATTTCGTGGATTTCAGGATGCAGTGCCCCTTGAAAGTCAGTCAGGGACCAATTTTATGGTGCCGTTGATAAGCAGGAAATTTCATAAATAGCAAGTTTAACCCCTTAACAAGTTTTGTCCTCTCAATGCCTTTCTCCATGCAACACAAAGAGCGCCTAGGAACCATAACAACTACAGCAATACTGGTTAAAAAGCCTACACTGTAAATCAAATGGTAAGTGACCAAAATCAGCTCTAAACATACATGTACATGTATTAAAACTTCTCCAAAAATTAGCAGTGGCACTTGTGACTATACTGTCAGTATTATGAATAGAAATATCATGTCCCAGATGCATACATGTAGCTTTGTCAGTGTTACTTAGCAAAATATTATCAACTGTTATTGTGCAATTCATATTTTGACAATCACGACATCTAAAATGCAAAAACTGACTCTTTGTACAACTGAAATATTAATATCAAAGTTATTCACATATTTTTCACAGACAGTGATCATAGTCTGTAGACCCTTTCATGGGCCTTCAAGTAATAACATCTGCATACATATATATGCTAGACATCCAACATAATTGTTACATGTACCTATATGTACAGTACTGTACATGTAAGTGACAACCAACACCACTATTTTGTAATTCATCAGTGAAACCATCTAAACACAGGGAAAACAAAACAGGAGATAAGACTAAGTCTCCTGTGATCTGATGCTTGGGGTATGGTGTTCCAGAGCTTAGGACAGGCAATAATGAAGGCACAGTCAGTGGAGGTGTTCTTGGATCTCTGCACCGACAATAGTGTACCATCGTTACTGGAACGAAGGCCAGGTCGGCAAGATACACGTTTAGCTGGATGAGGCGGTTAAGGTAATGAGGAGCTGTGTGAGGGAGACATTTGAAGATGAGGAGGGCTATCTTGAATTCAATTCTTTGCCGGATGGGAAGCCAGTGAAGTTGGTTAAGTACATGTAGTAGGGAAGCCAATTCACGCCTGTCAGCAGTGAATAAAAGGCGTGCAGCATGGTTTTGTAGTCGTTGAAGTTTATCCAGACCTGACTCAGCGATACCATATATTAGAGAGTTACCATAATCCAGACGGGACAGAACTAATGCAGGGATGACGTAGTGACACGTTTCAAAATCCAGGAACCGGCAAATTCGTGAGATGTTGCGAAGTTGAAAGTGGATATTGCGGTTGAGGTTGTGAACATGATGATATTGTCCCCTATTTTCAGAGTAATGGGAAGTAAATTGCGGAGTGTGTGTGTCGAGGCCGCTACCAGAAATTCAGTCTTTGAATCGTTTAGTTTGAGCAAGTTTTGTGTCATCCATAGGTCTTCAAATCTTGAATGCAGGTTGACAGTCTAGTTAGAGCAGATTTGATCGTTTCCGGATCTTTGGGGTTGAAGCTGCTGTAGATTGATGAGTATCGTCCACATGGAAACTAATAAAGACCATGCTCACGAATGATGTCTCCGATCGGCTTTATATAGATGGTGAATGCCAACGGACCTAATACCGAGCCTTGTGGTACCCCATAGTCCAGTGGTTTTGGGTGCGAAAACATGCCGTCAATACACATGCTACACGATCTGTTCCTAAGATAACTTCGGAACCAAATTAGTGCCTTTTCCATCAGGCTAATGGAATTACTCAGCATCCGTAGAAGGATCTGGTGGTTCACAGTGTCGAAGGTGGAACTTAAATCAAGGACAAGAAACACGCAATCTCATTACCAAAGGAGACAAGTTTTTGTCAAGTAATTTTTAAAAAAGTTTACAATAATGAATCCGATCAAGTGCCGTAGACGCATCTAACAAGACGGTAATAAACAGTGCTCCTATGAAAATTGTAATGAGAAATAACTTTATTCATGACAGAAGTACATTAAGTGGTGGAGGCATGTTATTTAAATCCAAACTGAGTATCATAACTCTTAAAGCACTCTATTCCTTCACGACAATTGCCCAGTCAAAAACTTTGCCAACGATCGATGCTACTAAGAGTGATATCCCTATAGTTGTCAGAACTACTTAACACTCTTGCACTTTGGAATGGAGGCCATGGTACCACAAATCATACTTCCTGGACAAATGCCATGAATTAACAACAAACTCAAAAAGAAGATAGATTAAATCTACCATCCGCAGAGAATTTTTTTTGGGGGGGCGGTGAAGCAATAGGTGATGTGATTGACCTCAGTAGATAGGTCCCTTATAGTTGACTAGACTGGTCAAACTTTTGTAAACTAACCTTGTTCATGTTGTTTGAAGCCAACATAGTCCAGCTATTGTTAAATTACCTGGTATTTATGAGACTTGCTCTGGGTTTCAAACCATATACATGATATATGAAGTACTACTGCACCTCATGATTCCCATGCTTTCACTGAGCATTTTATTCTTTGCTTGTATTCCTGCAGGTTGCCAGATGTTCCACCCAATGCAGAGATAACGTACGAGTTGGAACTGCTAAATGTACAACCAGCACCAGACCCAGGAGAAATGACAATAGATGAACTATGTCTCGCGGGGTAAGAATGTAAATTTTGGCACAAACTAGACCAGTTTAAATTAGTACCTATAACCCAAGGCTGTCAGACCTCAATCATTATAGGGCATTAAGGACCTTTTCTTTTTTTAATCCTCTTCTCAAAATAACATTGAGGCCCTTGATCTTTAGTCTTTACCATTGCCGCTTTCACCAAGAGACAAATTGGTTTCACAAAATTCACAGGATTTGAAAATGTGTCTCTTTATGAATAACACGATATGACATTCACAATTATCTTTTTTATTTGCAACTTTGCAACAAGACAATTTCCCAGGTCTGAAACCCAACGTTCAATTTCATCCATAATAAGAACCACGCCACAGTCTGCCACATTAGCAATTTAGTTTACAAAATGTACATCCTTGTTTCAAAATTTCCAGGCATGATTTAACCCCAATTGAATCTGATGTGATTTAGTGTAGTAAAATGCTGGTGTTTTTAAGTTTCTTAGGCTCAGACGTGCTTTTAGGTTTCATTTGATAACTTTTTACCTTGTTGTTGATAGAGACAAGAAAAGAGAAAGGGGCAATGAACTTTACTCCAGGAAGGACTACTCTGGTGCTATTAACTCATACACAAAGTAAGTCTTGATTTTACATCAGATTTGTAATGGTACATTAGACAAAGTTAGATTTGTAATCGAGTCAGTCACAAGTCACAGTCTTCACAATTCAATCACTAGTCATCCAATCTTAAGTCAAATTGCATTTTATTCAAGTGAACTGTAACAAAGACATTCCTTTGTCCCATTTATTTATGTGTGAACTGACTTGTGACCAGATTTGTGATTTGAGTTGTGGTTTGACTTGTGATCATGGTGAAAGACTTGCTTACAGCTCTGTGTACCTCTTTCACTCTCGTTAGATAGACCTACCCTGCTCACATCAGTGTCACATCAGTCTTTTCGGGGGGGGGGGGAAACAAAATGTAAATTAAAGGTGTGAATTGACAGTTCTGAATTATTTTTTGGTTCCTCAGGGCCCTGAAACTGTTTGAAAAAGCAAAGGTGAGTTTATAAGAGTTTTATTCCTGTTTGTAAATTGTAGATAAAAGCGATATATCAGAGTCTCACATTTAGAATTATAAATTGCTTGAGCGAAGATTACTAAAAATCCTATCTTGTACATTTTCTCCTACCTAAAAAAAGCGAAGGTCTTCCAAGCACATTATTTTTTAGTATGAAGTAATTATCTGCACTCTGAAAACTTGTAATATTTGTGTGGTTACTGTTGATTTTTTTAATGTCTGATACAGGTTTCAGATGATGATAGTGCTAAACTAGCTGTGATGGAGTTGAAGGTCAAGTGCTATAATAACCTGGCAGCTGCCCAATTAAAGGTGAGCCGTGCTGTTGTCAGTCACATAATCAGGTTAAATTCCATGGAGCTGCTAAGCAAACCACTTTATGCTTACAGTGGCTAAATCAAATTTACATAGAAGCAGTAAGCACAGGAAAGAGCATGCTATCTTCTGAAACAGAACTTGCGTAATGCTACAACAGAAATTCACACGTGCCCACAAGTGTTGGCACATCTTCCCATGAAATATTCTCAAGATTAGCACAACCTTTCTGCTAACCATATAACAGTGCCATGAAATTACCGCAAGCCACTCAGGGCATTGGGCAGAAAGTTGGCACAAAGTTGGCTGCTTTGAGCAGCACAAATACCTTTTCGTTATACTCGTCAGCTCACCAGAAGCTCAGTGTATGAATATGTCCCTTGCAGATTGATGCGTATGATCCTGCTTTGAAGTCCTGTAGCAATGCTTTGGACATAGAACCTGAAAATGTCAAGGCGCTCTTCAGAAAAGGAAAAGTAAGTTTGATGATTAGCCACAATTTATCGTATGCAGAACAAATTAGGGCTGAGTCAATTCGAATAATTGAATATTCGAATATTCGACCTTCCAATCGATCGAATATTCGAATATTCGGTTATTTGGCCATTCCAAATTCCCTCAAGAGCAAAAATATGCCATACATGTACATGTAGTCAACGTACGTGCGCACGTCAGCATGCCATGCATGATTTCTTCACAGGTAAGTCAGGTATTTGACAACAATCAGTTGTTCTTCAGTCGTCAGTAATTTAAAGATTAACAATAACCAGAGAAGCTGGAGTGAAGGATTCCTTGTTTGCATGGGGGACGTATTAAGCCGTGAACCCCAAACACGGCGGGTGGCGTCAGCTATTGTGACTCTCCGACCCTTAATTCGCAAACAGGAACCGAGCATATCTATTACTGGAAGCTTCTTGAAGTCTACAAAACGGTGTACTTCCTAGTCACAGTATTGAGGATAAAAAAACAATCACTTTTATAATAACTCGCACTTTTGTCACCAAGAATTGAGGAAATGATTTTATATCATTTTAAATAAACTTATTCTCAACAACCAAAAACTCCAAGAAAAAAACCTATGATATTGAATGTCTTTATTCAATGAAATATGGGTCTTTGAGTTGTAAATGCATATTTAAGTTTATGCAAATAATGGGCGTGGGCGCGGCATACACACGCCCCAGCTTGACACGTGCAAAGCAGTATTTCCTTGTTTGCCCACAGGGGATGTATTATAAGCTGTGTACCCAAAACACGAAGGGTGACATTTCAGCAAAAAAAAAAAAAAATCGCCAGCCGATCTCCGGCGGGCGCATTGTTGGCGGGCTAATTAGGGCACAGGCGCGCTGACCCGGTTCTTTTGTCTGGCTAAGTGCGTGCTCTGGAGATAACTTTCTAACAAATAGGCCACTAAAAGGTTTGGATATTCCAACTTGCAACATTTTGATACATTTTGTCTAGCTGTGGTTTTCTATGCTGGGAATCAGGGGTACGGTGCGGTGAGTTGACCGCAAAGTCTGTCTGGCGAAATAAATGAGAGCTCTTTTGAGTTTGAAATCCTCTCTGTTGTCTGCCCTTTTTCTTGCGTTTTGCTCGACTTGGAGGACATAAGCCAGAGGTTCCCGCTATTATTACTGAAAGTATAATTGCTGAACTAGTTTTTGAAGTGTTTATGTATGTTTTATTTGTGCAAATATTGGGTGCAATTAGCAGACTAACCCAGCGAACAAAGCTGACGGACAGCGAACGAAAATGTGTTCGATAAAAGGGTGCTCTGATCAGTTGAGAGAACTAGATTATTTTGTACATGTACATGTATATATTTACGGAGGCATTGAGGCGAACATCTAACAGCCATAATAAATTTACCCCTAAAAGTAAACAAGAAATTCTTTTAGAAAAATCCCAGAGTCCGTAACGTAAATGAACCAAGGTTTTCAAAACGTTTTAATGTAATGTTGGGGTTCATGACAAGTTTTCTACAACACCGCCACGTGCTGTGAGCAGCATACTGCGTGCAAGGCGATTCCCTATAACCACGTGCATTCGACACGATTGAACAGGCGATGGAAAACTTTGGGGGAATTGGCTTCGCTGTATCAGTGTAATGTACCGCTTCTTGTGCGACCCTGTGCGAGCAGTACGTCCCTTAAAATAAGTACATGAAAACGGAAAATACAAAGGCCCACACAGAAAAAAGAAATCAAGTTCTTTGCATGAGGTTGCAGAGGTCTTCTACATCGATGTTGGCATGCCATTTTCGCGATATCCAGTAAGCCCCTCCCACTGCGCACGTGGGCAAATTAACACGTGCTCCTCTCCAATGCCACGCTGCATTTTCTGCATATGCTGCACAAATGTACATGTAACACCAACGCGCGGGGAAACTTGCCAGGATCGCATCGGGGAAAAACAACGGCGGTTTTCTTTTGAAAGTAGGGATTGTAAGTAGGACAACAACAACAAAAAATACAGACAACGGAAACGTTACTACTCATGCTAGAAGTTTGATATGAAAAGGTGTCAGGAAGTGTTTTGTGAAGACATGAAAGACAAAATGTCTTGTTTATCTTGTCGGAAGCATCAGCGATTGGTGTTGCAGTCTGGCGTTAAAAAAATGGGTTGGCTTTACTGCAAGCACTCCCAAAGCAGAAGTAATATATGAATGGCATTATTGCTTGGCATATACGTGTATACAAGCTACTTTTATGGGTTTTTTTGGCAGCAACTTGAAACTTAACTTTGAGAATACACTTTTGTTGTTAAAAAAAAAGAGTTTTTTTCACCTTTTTATTTCATTGCATATCACCACCGAATATTCTTATTCGAAAATAAATATTCGAATATTCGTTTATCGATCGAATAACCGAATATCCGAATATTCGGCACAGCCCTAGAACAAATGACAGCTGCAATGTAACTCTGAACTAATAGTTGGCAGTTCCAGTAATACTTTCAATTCTTATATTTGTAGGCCAGCTGGTAACTGATTAGTTTTTGATCAGTTATTCATTCTCATACATTTTTGTCATATTAGTTATGGTTTAAATCAAATGGGTGATTTATTAAATTGCCAGCATTTGTTTAATTTTGCCAAAAAAATTCAGCTACCAGTACCCCTAACCCGATATCCCATTATTTCAGTTTGATTGTTCAACATGCAGAAGGAACTGTTCCAACTCAGACTTGTTAATTTCCTCATGTCATTATGCCAACAGGTCCTTGCAAGTCAGGGAGAATATGAACAAGCCATCGGTACAATGAAGGAAGCATTATCACGAGAACCATCAAATAAAGTAAAACACAACTCGCAGACATTTTAACCTATGATAACATTGAGCTATTTGGGGGAATTTATAATGAACTTCAATTTAAAGACCCCCAGATTTTCTGTTTCCAGTCATAACTATCCACTTGGTACAAGAGTAGTGTTTGTATGTACTCGCACATCACAAGTCAGTTGCAATTAATAGCAATGATATTAATCTAACCGAAAAATATACCATTAGGGGGACATTCCCATAGACTTGTGCACAAATAGTAATCTGACTTTCCTGACCCCTTACCCAATTTCCCTTATCCTACCCCCACAAATTTTGGTATTTTTACTAATTAGACAATGAGCAATTGATCTAGCCTATTAGCCACAGTAAAATGTTGCCTCTAAATAGGAGCTGAAGCATTAGAGGGAGACATTGAAATGTCTCCCTAATTCCACGTCTCCCAAATGTAATCCTCCCACGCGAAAGTGTCTCCCAAATGGTATAATTTGCGATAGAAATAATAATATTAATAACAAATGACATTGCGCCCAAATTTGCCAATAAACGTTATAATAATAAACAAAATGTAACAAATATATAACTTCAGAAAACAATTTGTAAACATAAAATTATGTTAAATATCAATAGAAGGCATGTAAATGTTAAAGATTTAAATATTAAAAACAGGAAAACTGAGAAGGGTGCCATTGGGACAGCAATAAAACAAAATAAACACACAACCCGAGTCAATCAACAAAGAATGAAAAATGCATTGGAAGGAATAAAAATGGATAACTGACATGAACCTAGAAAAATCTACCATCCCTTTACAATGGAAAAACTGCACTTCAGGTCACAAGTCACTTCACAATTAAAAGGTGAAGAAAAATGAACAGGGAACCACTTTGTCACAGTACATTACTAAACGTGTGATTCTACTTTGGACTGAGTTACTTGTTGCTGGTTTATGATGGCTTGATTACAACTCTGTGTGTGGATACAATGTTTTAAACTTCCTGTCCAGTTGTGGTATGTACAATTTCTTGCACATCTATTAAAACCGTATTCTTGACCTTCTAGGTCATCCATAATGAGTTGTCTCGGCTCACGAACCGAGAGTCCAAGGAACGCCAATCAGAGAGGCAACTGTACCAGCGCATGGTGGGAGACATGGCCAGTGTCACTCAAATCAATCCAAGACAAAAAATGGTAAGTACGTACCAACTCAAATAATCCGGTTTGGTATTCCAGCTGCACTTCTACACATCAACATTTGAAACGTTTCTGTACGGATAAGCAGTCGATTTGCTGCATGAAAAACAATGGAGGATACCAACAAAATGCACATAAACCTGTACAACGAGAGATACTATGGCTGTGTTAAAGCCAGTCACTCGTGTTAACACAAGTAAAAGTCCTGAGCACATGAACACCACTTCACCTTGGACTCAGTGCCCCTACAGAGATGCCACAGGTTTGGGTGGACATTCAAACTGGTAAAGTGAAATTGATTCAGATGAAATCTGTGGTCACACATTCCCGTCTACTGTTACTACAATGAGTGTACATGCTGTTATATGTTAGGGAAATAACTGGAACGGACTCACCGCAATCCATAGACACTGATAGAGTAAGACTCGTTCATAGCGAGCTGCCATCTTGGAACTCCTTTTATTTGATAACATGTAGTTCGTGCCATACGACATCTCCCCCTTTTCTAGAACAAAATAAACTGGTTAAGAAAACACATTTACAATGCACATGATTGAGTCTGGGTGTTCAATGTTAGAAAGTGTCTGCAAAATGTTGAGTGTTCCAAATCAGCTCCTAGAGTCCAATGTTCTTGGTTCAAGCAGATTTCTAGAGTTCTTGAATTAAATCAGAATGAATTTGTAATTCAGAGATGAGTGCGAGATAATGCAAGATTGATTGATTTTAACCGAGTAATGAGTGATGGAGTGAGGACAGTTCAGTGTTCTAGTACATGACGTAATCCTGCTGCCATGCTGGTGGTTTCCTCATTTGCTGAGACTGTCTCACTCCCTGTTGCTGAGCATCTGGGTTTTGTTGGACTGGATCCTCCAGTTGCATCTCGAAGTCTGGCTCAGGTGGTGGTTGTGGCATCCGGACAATATGCCGCCTGTTCCGACGATATTCTGCGCCATTCACTCTCACGATGTAAGAACGGGGTGTGTCTGCTTTACAGAGGACCTCTCCGATTGGACCAAGTTTGCCCTTTGTTCTGATCTTCACCCGGGCTCCTGTTTCCAGTTGATCCAATGCCTTGGCGCCATGTTTCTGGTTGAAGTAGACTTCTCCCTTGGACTTGGATGCAGCGTCTGCTTGTTTCAACTTTGTCTGGTTGATTGGTTTCTGAAGGAGATTCTTGGGCAACATTGGTAGGGTAGTGGGTAACTCTCGTCCCATCATCAGACTTGCCGGACTGACACCAAGACTTGGAAGTGGGGTCGCGCGGTATGTCATGAGAGCTCGTATGGGATCTGGTTGACGCAGGATACTCTTGGCCACATGGACAGCTTTTTCGGCCTGCCCATTTGCATGGGGATAGTGTGGACTGGTGGTGATGTGGTTGAAGCCAAACTCTCTAGCAAACTGTTGAAACTCTCCCAGGAATTGTGGGCCGTTATCTGATACAACAACTTCAGGGATCCCATATCGTGCAAAGGTAGTTTTCATGAAGTTGATGACTGCTAAGGCTGTTGTCTTCACAAGGTGATGAATCTCGATCCACCTCGAGTAGTAGTCAACGATCACTAAGTACACCTTCCCTTTCAGCTCTGCAAGATCGCACGCGATTCGTTGCCATGCTCGTTTGGGTAAAGGTGTTGACATCAGGGGTTCCGCCTTCAGTGCTGGTTGCTTTTCTCTACAAAACTCGCATTGTTGAATGTGCTGCGCGATGTCAGTACCGATTCCAGGCCACCATATGGCTTGATTTGCACGGAGTCGGCTCTTGGTGACCCCATGGTGACCCTCATGGAGTTTCTCCAGCATTTCCTGCTGCATCTTCTGTGGGATGATGATGCGGTCCCCATATGTCAGTATGCCGTTGATCTGGCTTATCTTATCTTGTTCCTCCCAGTATCGCTTGACATCAGGATCTACGTCCTTGATGTACTTCGGCCAGCCGTCTTTCACGTACGACGATACTAGGGACAATACGTTGTCTTGCACTGTCTCATCTGTGATTTCTGCAAGTTTGGCATCCGAGGCTGGCCACTGGCTTGTTACCATGCTCACGTGTGCTGCAATTTCTGCTGCGAGATCATCACTGTCATCAGATGTCTGGTCTGTATGAACTGGAGCTCTAGACAGGGTATCTGCAACGACTAGGGTCTTGCCTGGTGAGTAGACAGCTGTACAGTGGAATTTCATGAGGCGCATCAGTAAGCGCTGGCATCTCAGTGGTGCGCCACAGAGGTCCTTTGAATTGATCAAAGACACCAGTGGTTTGTGGTCGGTTTGTAGGGTCACGTGAAGTCCTCTGATGTAGACATAAAATCTCTCGCATGCCCATACGCTGGCCAACAACTCTTTCTCGATTTGGGCATACTTTCTCTCAGCAGGAGTCAGGGTACGGGAGCAGTAAGCGACTGGCTTCCATGTCTCATCTTCGTGCTGCTGTAGTAAGCATCCTCCCAGCCCATAGCTACTGGCATCTGCGCTGACCATGGTAGGTTTAGCGGGATCATAGAAGGCCAATGTGGGTGATCTGGTGAGGAGCGTCTTGAGGTGTCGGAATGCAATCTTCTGTTGTGCTCCCCACATCCAGTCAACGTTGTCTTTCAGGAGATCAGTGATTGGGGCTGCAACTGATGCTGCGTTCGGGATGAAGCGGGACAACCAATTGACCATGCCCATGAGCCTCTTGACTTCATCCTTTGATGTTGGTGGGGGCATCTGAACGATTGCTGTGATCTTCGAAGGATCAGCATGTATACCACCCTTGTCTAGCTGTAGACCCAGAAAGGTAACCGTCTCTTGAGAAAACTTCGATTTCTCTTTGTTTAGCCGCAAGCCAGCTTTCTGTAGGATTTGGACTACACGATGCACACGTTGATCGTGCTCTGCCTGTGTTCGGCCGGTGATGAGAATATCATCCATGTAGACAACTACACCATCCAGATTCACGAGTAGGTCACACATAATACGCTGATACAACTCAGGCGCTGATGTGATGCCGAAAGGGAGTCGCGTAAAACAGAAACGCCCAAATGGGGTTATGAAGGTTGTCAATTTCTGACTGTCACTAGCAAGGGGTATCTGCCAAAACCCGTGCTTTGCATCGAGTAAGGAGAACACTTGTGCACCAACAATCTTTCCCAAAACCTCTTCCAGGCTGGGGATAGTGAAACGCTCCCTCTGCACAGCTTTATTCAGTTGTCGCAGATCTACACAGAGTCGAATCTGGTTGTTCTTCTTGGGTACAATCACGATTGGAGCACACCACTCTGTCGGCTCAGTGATGCGCTTCAGGATACCTTGGGTTTCCATCTTTTCCAGTTCTTGCTTCAACTGGGGAAGTAGGGGCAAGGGGATTCTGCGAGGAGCGGTCACACAGTATGGAGTAGCGGAGTCGGTTAACTTTATGTTAACCGGTGGGCCTTCAAGACAACCCGTGCCTTCAAACACGTTGTCTCGGTTCACCATGGTGTACACCCGCTGTATCAGACCAAGTGCTTCACATGCTGTCTTGCCAATGACAGGCTGACCACTGGCAAGAATCTGGAACACCAACGAGTACTGACGATTCTTCATTTCACATGACAGTTTCTTTTGTCCAAGAGGTTTGGCCTTGCCACCAAAGTAGCCATGCAAGCGAAGTGTCGTTGGCTGCAATGTCTTATCACTGAGTTTCAGTGATTTGTACACGTTAGCGGGTAGGATGTTGACTTCCGAACCTGTATCTAGCAGGAACTGCACCATCTGTCCCTGCACTTTGATAGGTTGTCTCCACACATCACCATTTAGTATGTCATGGCTGGTGTGATGCACTGTTCCAACGAAGAAATCATTAGTTTCAGTGTCCCCATCATCGCTGTCAGTTGGATCGTGCTGTACTGTATGCAACTTCTTCGGTTTAGCGCGACACACTACCGAGAAGTGACCAAGTTTCTGGCAGTAGTTACACTTTTGTCCACTTGCTGGGCAGGATTGGTGGCTTGGATCTCTGCCACATCTACTGCATCTCTTCCCGCCTTGTTGAGGTTTGGCACGTGTCTGTGGGGGTGGCTGTTTGAACGATGGCTTGTACGGTTGCTTGTACGGTTGCTTGGCGTTTCGGTGTAGTGCGTGAACTGATACTGTGTCAGAAATCATTAGTTTCAGTGTCCCCATCATCGCTGTCAGTTGGATCGTGCTGTACTGTATGCAACTTCTTCGGTTTAGCGCGACACACTACCGAGAAGTGACCAAGTTTCTGGCAGTAGTTACACTTTTGTCCACTTGCTGGGCAGGATTGGTGGCTTGGATCTCTGCCACATCTACTGCATCTCTTCCCGCCTTGTTGAGGTTTGGCACGTGTCTGTGGGGGTGGCTGTTTGAACGATGGCTTGTACGGTTGCTTGTACGGTTGCTTGGCGTTTCGGTGTAGTGCGTGAACTGATACTGTGTCTGCATTAGGGCTGTTCTTAAATTCACGCAAGTCCTTGACAGCTGTTTCAAGGGTTTTGGCCAAGTCCACGGCTGCTTTGAAGGTGAGACCATCTTTGGTGAGAAGATGTTTCTGGATATTGTTGCTGGTCAGACCACACACAAGCCTGTCTCGCAATGCGTCGTCGAGAAACTGGCCAAATTTACATGTACTGGCCAAGTTTTGAAGTGTCATGGCATACTGTGCAATGGTCTCTGATGGCTGTTGATCCCTTTTGTAGAAGCGAAAACGCTCTGACACAACCAGGCGTTTGGGTCCATAGTGGGCGATCAACAACTCACACAGTTCTGTGTATGTTTTCTCAGTTACTAGGGTTGGCTCTGCAAGACTTTTAGCTGTTTTATACACAGTTGGACCGACTGCACTTAACAGAACAGCTGTCTTTTTCTCCTGAGCAATGTCATTTGCTTGAAAATACAAGTTCAGCCGCTCAACATAGTTACGGATATCTTCCACCTCATCATATTTGTCGAGGCGACCGATCAGCGGTGCGCGAGAGTGCGCCCCCTGTTGTGGAGTTTGTGCCATTGTTCTGAACCGTCACTCGTGCGGTGAATTTCCGACGTAAAAATGCCCTTGTTACGTGTCCAAAAAGTCAAGTGACGTTAGAATACTATGCCCTAAATGTCCGCGGGTATATTAGAAACCCAGCGCTGCCACCATGTTATATGTTAGGGAAATAACTGGAACGGACTCACCGCAATCCATAGACACTGATAGAGTAAGACTCGTTCATAGCGAGCTGCCATCTTGGAACTCCTTTTATTTGATAACATGTAGTTCGTGCCATACGACACATGCCCTGTCTGTACACCTGTTAGGCTCTTGCATATAGCAACAAGAGCCATAAACTAAAAACGGGGCCAATTTCATGGAGCTGCTAAGCAGACAATTTTGGTTAGCCAGTAATTATTGCTAAGCAAGAATCGGTATGGAGCAAGTTACAACCTGTAGACTATAAATTCAGCGACAGCCAATTTCTGAGGTGGCACCAGGCTCGCACGAGTCGCACTCAGGTAGTATGTAGGCACTGCGTTCAGGATCCTTTACTAATGTGGCGTTACCAAAATGTGTGCGCGCCTTGTCTTTTAGAACGCTTGCAGTATGCGTGGTTCCACCTTAAAAAAAAAGAAGGTTTTTAGTAATTTTTCGCTGAATTAGTCAAGACTATTTTGAGCACAGTATTATGATTATTTGTATTTTTTCGACCTCAACAGCACAAAAACAAGAACAGAAAAAAAAAATATATATATATATATACATGCACAGGACATACCCAAAAACTAGAAATACAAAAATAGCAAAACAAATACAGACCAAAAAGCTATTACAGTAAAGACGATGACAGCAGGGCAACTAGTCGAGCACAGTGAACTTCAGAAATTATGATTGCTGAGTGTATGAGGAGAGCATGCAAGTATGAGAAGTCAATCAGTGGAAGGACATCGGAAAAAACTAAGTAAAAACATACAAAATACTATGCGGGTCAGGGACAACAAAAGTATACTAAATTACTGTTGCTCGGAAGCATGTTATCGTTCACATAGTAAGACAGGAAAACTGGAAGAAAACACAAGACACGAACAGGGAGAGGACGGATCAAATTTCCATAATTGCCTGCTCCTGGGTCAATATGGGCAGGTTAAAAGTAAAACAAAATTAGTCAGGATTTTAAGCAGATGTCTTTAAGTTGGCAGAGAAATGTCAGAAGGGGACAGCTTACAGCAGCATCCCGGATGTGTGGTGGAATAGTTTCCCACATCCTCGGGAATCAGGTTGATGAAAGTGTTGTTTCTAATGGATTCTGACGCCGTGTAAGACCTTGAAAACAAACGAAGATACATGTAACAAATAGTTACGCATATGGGTTAGGGAGTGCCAGTTAAGCCACTGCAATCAACAGCAAAAGCATTGTGCAAGTTATTGTACAAAGCAGCTGTCCAGTGATGGATTATCTGAACAATACCTGTCACAAGTATTGTGAAATTGAATGGGGCCCTTCTTGAGAGTACATTGACTTGTATATATAGATTGCTTGGATTGATCTTTAGACTTCCCAAGAATTTGTAGCTGGTATATTGTTTTTGCTTCTGAAATACTGTCTTTTCTTAGCAGTTGGTAAAGTTCTACATATATGTTCATTATAGCAGCCTAAAATGGTCCTTGGGCTTTATAAGTGTCATTGGTCTCCATGTGCTATGAAAATTGTTTTTTACTGAAAGAATTAACAGACCAGAGACCACAAGAGCCATGGCTGATAAACACTTTATGTAAATTATTTGGGATTTTTGTCTCCTCACATTTCACAGAACAAGTGGTTGTTCCTAGCCCTGACCATTGGTGTTGTCATTTTAGCCATCGCTGCTGCACTGTCAACTCAACGATTCAAGTCAGAGAGCTAATGGAATACCCATCGCCAATATTCTGCAAATCATGAGCCCCTTCTTGTTTCCGGTGATGCAAGTAGAACAAAGAGAAACTGGCTGATATCTTCAACCCTTCAGATATTGATCTATTGGATTCAGTGGCCAACATTGAGGTGTGTATTCATCAACAATGATGTATAAGTTGTCTACTCATCACACATATCCCTGTTGAACAAGCACACACACCTTCAAGATGGCCAACATTGAGGTGTGTATTCATCAACATTAATGTACAAGTTGTCTACTCATCACACATATCCCTGTTGAACAAGCACACACACCTGCAAGATGGCCAACATTGAGGTGTGTATTCATCAACAATGATGTACAAGTTGTCTACTCATCACACATATCCCTGTTGAAAAAATGCACACACCTTCAAGATGGCCAACATTGAGGTGTGTATTCATCAACAATGATGTACAAGTTGTCTACTCATCACACATATCCCTGTTGAACAAACACACACACCTTCAAGATGGCCAACATTGAGGTGTGTATTCATCAACATTAATGTACAAGTTGTCTACTCATCACACGTATCCCTGTTGAACAAGCACACACACCTTCAAGATGGCCAACATCGAGGTGTGTATTCATCAACATTAATGTACAAGTTGTCTACTCATCACACATATCCCTGTTGAATAAATGCACATACCTTCAAGATGGCCAACATTGAGGTGTGTATTCATCAACATTAATGTACAAGTTGTCTACTCATCACACATATCACTGTTGAACAAACGCACACACCTTCAAGATGGCCAACATTGAGGTGTGTATTCATAACATTAATGTACAAGTTGTCTACTCATCACACATATCCCTGTTGAACAAACGCACACATCTTCAAGATAGTTGAAATGCAAATGAGATGCACATCCCTATGTGATATGTTTTCGTTTTGCTGAATGAACACTTGCCTTCTTGTGATCCGTGGTTGGGTTTATAATTCCGTAACTTGAAAAGTACATGAGTGATTTGAATGATTCTTGTACTAAAAGAAAGCTAATGAATTGGGCTTTCATATCCTAGATTTTAAAAGTAGCTTTTGGGTTTCGTTTTGTTTTACTCACCCTGTACGTGTACATGTAAATACCCACTTTTATAAAATTCCAATTTTAGTTGATGGTAATTCCTTGTCATTATCAGCAACTTCAGTTAGACCAAAATCCTTGAAGGCTTAAAGATTTTATGCAACTTTTTTGAGGAATATGTAGGCTCTCTATAAAACACTCTCTGGACATGTTGATAAAGATATACAATTACAAAAAATGTGTCTCAATTTACAGGTTGGTGCAAAAAGAAGGAAACCCACTTTTGACAGGAATTTCTAACCTATTTTACTTATTTGAACTGTTTTCTTATATAATGTAGTGAAGTATAGCTCTTCAAACATAGTTGGTGAAAACACATTTAAAAAAATCGCAAGAATAGTGTTTGTCAGCAAAAGCAGTGTTGTCCATGTGTAAGTCTAGTGTAGAGTTTTTTGTCTTTAAATCAAGCTCTGGAGCTCAGTCAAGCAGATGGAATAAAGCCGTCCGTGGACAAACAAGTTTGGCACATGAAATGTTTTAACTACCATATCTCAGAGACAAAATATGCATTTGCAATCATAATTATGTTTGTCACTTATTTTTAAAGATCCATATTTTAATACCATTAAATTGAAAGTTTGAAATATGCTCAACAAGTAGGTGAAAATTGTGTTTCGTTCTTTTTGCACCACCTTGTAAAATGTGTTGTTTAGATTTGGAGGAATGGGACATCCAGCTAGTTTGCGACAATACCCCACAAAAAAATCCTGAAAGACATATAGGTTTTCCCGGCCAATTTCCTAAAATGTTCATTTACTTCTGAAAATAGGTCCTTCATTTTCGACTGAATTTGAGAGTCGCTCCGAACACGCGTTTCATTTTCGCTACCAGAGCATTCAATTCCATTTCAGTTTAATCAATTAAATGATTGAGCAGCACCTTTCGTTTACATGTATGTCCATTCGGATTCGTTTACAAGACTTCTTTTTCGCTTTTAGAGGGCTATTTCAAACATTCATCATTCTATTTCACGTTTAGCTTAATGTCATCGGCATCAGATACAATTATGGGTTTCTTTTTCATTAACCGTCAATCAAATTAGATGTACCTGAAATCAATTTAGAAAAGATATGCTTGCGTAAATGAATGCACAGGTAACGTAATTGGCCGTCTGTTTCTCTAAACTGAATGCACGGACTACAAAAACAATTGAACTTTCGTTGAATTGAAATGGGATTCAAGACGTGTATTCAAATTCAGACGACAATTAATGACTGATTTTCAGAAGTGAATGGACATTTCAGGAAATTGGTCAGGAAAACCTATACTAAAACCTTATGCCTGACGAGGATTGAACCTTACATGTATGGACCAATTGCTTTTAGTTGAGGCTGTTTTTTATTATCACACTGAAGGTGCATTTCTTATTGAAAACAATCTGTCTTGAAATGTTTTCTAAGTGAACTGTGATTACATTCACATAAACCAGCTTATACATATTGTACAGGAATTAGGTTGTCTTGCGATCTTTTCAAAAAATGACCTGGGCAAATTATGAAGGACGTTTTGTGACTGTTTTGAAGTACAGTTCGTGATTCCAGAGATTTTGTTTGTTTTTTTGTTGCATAGAAAAAACACCTTACTTTGTCACTATGGTTTATTGTAATATTAATGTTTTGCTTGACAGTCTAAGCAGAGGCAGATACGTTTTATGGCTTTTCGGTGACTGTGGTGTTTGTGCTTTTAAAGTATTTTTGATGTACTTTTTGTATTACTGTAATTACTGTACTTTCCACAAATTGATGCACATATTTCTTCAATGCAAACAAAAATTGCTTGTATGTCTTGATAAACTGGAGTTGTGTTTTAACTCTTAAACTAAAAAGAAAACGTTTGCTCTACTTCACCCGCCAAAAAGCCTTCATATCTGCTGAGCAAACTCAAAACAATATATAATGCTCAGATATAAAATGAGCATCTGCCCATGCACTTTATGTTGAGGGTATTACATGGTTACCGCTCGATAGTCCGAAGGTTCGATTCTCCGAGGTTTTTTATGAATGGATTATCTAACTTTCTGACGAATGAACTGGGGGAGTATCGCATCAAATGTTCGGATGACCGAACCTTATTTCATTTCCTGACTAATGAGCCCCGGGTATAGGAGATGTGTGTTTTCAGACTGTCAAACTTTCGGAATAATGAACCTTCGGGCTATCGAACCTTCGGACTATCGAGCTGAACCCCCCCCCCCCCCCCCTCCAATTAGCATATCTGGCTGACTGGCCAAAATCAAATTAAAAAAGGGATACATGCAGGTATAAAAAAAAATTAACAAAATATCTTCCTTTGGATGGACCACAGTTCATCATCAGACACAGGCATGACAGGTGTCAAAATCTGGAAATAGGACTTTTTGCTCCAGTTCCTTGAATTAAAAATAAGATATCGAAATGATACTTTTTAGCAAATGGTAGATGCAATTCTGAAGGAATGTGTGCTATGTCTGAAGCCGCCATGTCGACGTTAATGGTTTTGTGTATAATTACAACACTGCAGCACTTGTGCCTTAAGTTGACACGTTTTGTAATTTTAAGTCGTGCATTTTTAACTGTTGTGTTGTTTACTTCTTGTATGCGTGTTAACTTCCTGTTAGCGTTAGGTCAGTTTATTCAGTTTATTCTTAAGCAACATTTAGTGCCTTTTTTGCATTGATTTTACCCTAGCAACACTGCAAACCTTTTGATTTAGCTCGTTTCATTAAAAACACAGCCGAATTAAGTTTGAGTTGGATGAAAGAAAATGTGCAATAGAAATTATGGAAATGCATTTTAATAGATATGGGTTCTTTCTTGAAAAATGTGGAATGAAATGACTGAAAAGCAGTCTTTTGGACAGGTTTGTTTAACTGCATTGCATTTCTAATGAATTGTGGAGTACTAAATAAATATGTATTTGTGATCATTATTTCTTTTTGCTCAATCATGTTTCTTTCTTGTGTGTTTTATAACCTCATACATGGGATTTTATCAGAATGAATGTCTTTCTGTGAAAACATGTATTTAAGAATGTTCCACTCGGTTCAAAACGCAAACCGCAAACTCCTTTTCCCCTTCAAAAACTACAAGAATTAGAAATCAAATAATTAAACATTAAGGTTTCAGATAAGAATAGTATGACGAGATGAACATGTATATAAACAACGGTAACAACAACTATGGCAGTTTATGTTGATAAGCACATTGCTAAATAGACCGGGAGCCGGGGGGGGGGTCAGCTTAGCTGGAAAGTTAACCAATTTTCATGCATATAGCAATGATCCACATGCATAACAATGTACGGAAATGGACGTCTGCCGGGCACACTGTGGTGGGTTTGGTCAGGAGGGCCATGAGAAAGGGGCCACAAAATTGAGCTAGATCAGCTGGTGAGTTAACCCTATGAAACCTAATGGAAAATGTTAAGTTAATTAGTCCGATCTTAAATTACTTGTAAGTTATATTTTTGTATTCTACAAGAGTCAGGGCACTTATAGAAACTGGTTTTACATTTTTCTATATAAATGCGTTGCTGCTCTATCAGCGAAAAGGAAACGGAGGGGGTTATGGCCACGCCCCCTCCTATACAGGTTTTTCATGTCTGGCGGGCACCTCCCACCGCTGAAAATGTCTGGCAGTGGCCATTCATGATACCTGAGACTAGGCCCAACATTTTCCAGTAGGTTTCACTGGGTTAACTCACCAGCTGATCTAGCTCAATTTGGGGCCCCTTTCTCATGGCCCTCCTGACCACACCCACCACAGTGTGCCCGGCAGACGTCCATTTCTTTGCATTGGTATGCATGTGGAACATTGCTGCATACATGAAAATTGGTTAACTTTCCAGCTAGGCTGACCCCCCCCCCCCCCCCCCCCCGGCTCCCGCTTTAAAAAAGACCTTCGAATTTAATTGCAATTTTCTCAGTTTGGCACACAGAATATGGTCTGGAAATAGTCTTTGTTTTTGTGGAGAAATATCCGATTGTTGGTTTCTTCTCAGTGACTCTGAAAGGTTTTCATGACTTGATGGTAGTTCGGTGGAGATAAGCTGTCAAAGTCATAGTCTGGAGCTGAGGAGAGAAAAACAGACGACGCAAAATGTTGACTTTTGTATTAAATCTTCCTTATTGATGGTTTTCAATAGCAGTGGGTTCTACCAATTCAGGGGTTTGCCCCGGTGTTTCTGGCAGTGGCTGCAATGTGCGCCGCAGCATCTTGTAAACCATTATAAGGTGCTACATAATGGGTCTCATATTTCTCATAAACTTTATTTACCTTTCTTTAATAATAGACATATTAGACCGGGAGCTAGGTTAAGTTTAATTAACAATTTGAGCACAAACGGTCTGGTGATACAAATCGATTGTCTGTCGGGGGGTAGTTCCGAAATGGCCATTCTTAAGTTGCCTAGGTCGGATGGGGGCCAGGGGACCATTGTCAAGTTTCCAAAATTTCGAGTTTAATTAACATTTCGCGCACAAGCGCCGTTTTTGGACTTAAGTGTTGAGATTGACCCCCTGATACCAAAAATGCTACTTAAGAACGGAAAAAAGTCGGATAAAGTTACTTCAGGCCAAAAAAAAAGGTCTCCAGTTTCTGGTATGCGCGCGCGTCGCCGTAGCCATGCAAAATGAAAAAGTTTTTTCAATGTAAGATGATGTCTCAAAACCGCCAGACTTACTGGTTTGACTGGATTCCTGCTGCTGCACAATTTTAACGTGTTTTTAGATTGGGTTATGTTCGAGAATAAGCTTTATGTGGCCTCTCTGGACTCCCATATATTTGCACTAAGTTTAGTCGGGCACCATTTGCAGTCATCAGCCGACATTTGAAGCAAAAAAATCAGGTAAAAAAAAAAAAGCCGCGTCGCCGCACCACTTTTTGGGCAAGCTCCATACCAGAAACCGGAGACTTTTTTTTTTGGCCTAAGAATGAGTAAAGATTGTATCTATATATCTATATACAAATGTATATACTGTATACAAAATATGTACACGTATATGTCCTGCCCAATCGTGGAGCTCCTTAGGCCCATTATTTTTGCCCAAACCGTGCCCAAGTTTGTGATAAGAGCATGAAATACGGCGTGCAGATCCAAAAACGGTCTGAGAATCATTTTAAGAGGTGGACCCACCTCGAAACCTGCCGATTTGGGGGCGGGCTGAGTTTTTTTAAAGGGGGTGAAAGGAATAAAAACTCAAAAGAAGTGTATTAAACATTCATTTTCCTTCTTTTTCCATGCCTTGAAATCAATTTGGACATGACATTAAACATTCTAGCATTTTAAAGTCATATTTTCCGCCCAATTTGTGGGCGTGGCCTTAATGTGAAAAGGGGTGGTGTATACGAGTGGTTTGATCCGATTGTGACAAATATTGTGCATTTTCGTGGCAAAACCATAAACATTGACAGGCCTGTTTGAACTTGAAATGGGCTTAACATAATAATGTTTACGAGAGGGATCCACTTTGGAATTTGCCCACTGTGGGGATGAGCTTTATTTGAAAAGGGGCGCACAAAATCCAGAAAAAAACTGTATTGTGCTGCAATCGGTGCTCTTTAGGTCTATATGCTTTCAAATAAGCGTAGCATATGAAATAAAAACATTTTAACGTTAAACCACTTTTACTGTCACTCATTTGGTGGGCGTGGCTTAAATTCTAGGCGATTTATGGAAGCACCTTGATTCAAACGATGCCCAAATCGTCATTTTGGTGGTAGAAAACACAAATTCTGTGTTCGTTAACTATAGTTTTACAATACAATGTAAAGAAAATATTAAAGGTAACAGGCTTTTCGCCCTCCCCCCCCCCTTTTTAAGCAACATGTAAAAGTATGGGGGATTAATATTCGATACATTTTTGTACTGCTCAAAGTGTTTTAATAGTGATCCGTCATTCAAATATTTCATATTAAAGGCTTCAAGCTAATATAACCAATGTGTACATCTTAATCAATTGTCAAGAATCAAGGAGCATCCTTAAATGCATGTAGGAACATTTGCGCTATATAAGACTCCTATATTATTATTGTTGTTGTTGTTGTTGTTGTTGTTTGGGTTGTTGTTGTTGTTGTTGTTGTTGGGGTTGTTGGGGGTTTTCGTAGTATATATGCAAACATTAGAATTGAGTTCTGCCCTTTACTAATTATTGTTTTTAATTGTAGTCAAGTCTAACATTAGACAAAGTTTAATAAAAATAGAGAACTAAAATGTTAAATTTGAGTAATAAAATGGGCAACTCACGTGAAGCTCTGAAAAGCCTTTTCGTTTCGTCTGGTTCCGATTCGTCCGAGGACTCCTTGGACGAACCGTCTGTGGTGATCGGTGCATGGACCGCTCTAGTACCGTGCAGTGCCACAGTGTCAGCAGGTACAGGTACAAAGGAATCGGCCGTGGGACGTGCCGGGGTAGCACCTCGGATAGGTACGGTGCCAACAATCACCGGAAACGTCTTCGTGAATTTACAGCCACTGCACTGAAAAAGGGTACGGGGCGTGTTCCTTTACAACAAAAATATTTCATATATTCTATGAGATGCTTCACGTCTTTACATCGGCCTTGATCAGGCAGTCATCAAGACTCAGTTGAGTCGATCTGAGTATAGTAAACGCTTTTACCGATCAAATCACGTTGTAAAACTTGTTATTTTCCAAAATCGTTCTGTTTTTTGGCTTCATCTCGGATTCCAGAATCATATGTTAATAATATGTTAATAATAATATATAATTTGAGATGTCTTAATTCTTTCTGGGTGTAGATTAGTCCATTGAATACGTTATGATATTCATGTTTACTCGGCATTAATTATGCGAGACCTCCACATCGTGACCACCATTAAAGGGCCACTATAGGTCCTAAAATCCCCGAAAATTTCATGTTTTGGATCGTTTACTTATCCTATTTCAAACATCTGGTTCAAAGAAAACCAACCTAATGGCTTACCGTTCCCGAGAAAAGACGAAAAACCTCCGTGGTTTACATCGGACACGATGGAGAACGAATACTATCGAGACGTCGGTAGCCGACAACTGTCGACTAATCAGAAACCTACGCGTCGTTTCTCGTGGGTTGCATAAAATGTGCATAATTTTATACCTTAATCCGAGGTTAGCGCGCCCGGTTGGGGTCACCTCACAGGAAATATTAGCGGATAGTATACTCATAACTATAGTAGGGCTGATTTTGCCTTTAATGACTTGTAAGCATGACATTTAGCACACAGTCAGAATATGTCTTAAGAAAGATATTTGACTATATGGCCATCGCAGATTTGTAGAATAACCAGCAATTTTCAAGATGTTCAAAATGACTGCCATTACTTGCCATTCAACATATATATTTTTTTCAAAGAACAAATCTACGATGGCCCTATAGACAAATATCTTTCTCGTGACATATTTTCAATGTGTGCCAAATGCCATTGACTTGTAGTATCATCAAAGTTACAATCCCTTCACCAGTCTGCCGTACTAGCGCTTTTGCGGTGAGAAATTGATATCAGAAGAACTTGATATCTATGTGTATCCCTATACATACCTTAACATAGTACTCGACATCGATCAGATCACACCCAGGCACACCGGAGGGCGGGCCCGATGTGGCCAGATGCAAGGGGCCCACCTTGAAATCTGTCACCCAGCCCCTGAGACATGTGACTGATTTACTGGCCCTGCAAAGGGAGTATTCCTTGGTGCGCGTGTGCTTTCCGCACGTGAAAATGATTCTCTGTGTTGGAGGGAAAAGAGGGCGTGTCGGTGCAAGAAGTCTATTGATATGGGTGTGGTAAAATCAAAATAATTTTGCTCTTCCTGCTCATGATACACAGGGCATTCAATAAAGCTCGGGTCTAAACACGAAAAAGCAGAAATAACGCGAACATTCTCTTGACGTTTGAAATATCACTTGCGGTATGAATGATTCGGTAATGCAATACCTGGACTAGAGTTGCATCGAAAAATATTTCTTCTTCGCCGTCCCGGTTGTCGATCTTCCCGACGACGTATATGACGTCATTGGTGACGTAACCACGCTTGGGCAGGCCGATGGTGATGACTCTCTCTACCATGGTTCCGCAGCCGCAGCAGTCGCTCTGAGAGATTCTGGTCTTTACTGGTGTCTGTAAGACATCAACAATCGTGTTCGTTACAGTTATCAAATGTTATTGTTTACATGTGACTTTTCCCTCAGGCTCCCAGTTTATTTTAATACTATAATATCTGGCGTATGGGTTGCGCAAGGAACTTGAAATGTTATAGTAAGTTATAGAAATGTAATTATTTAAAAACAAATGAGTGAATATTATCAGCACAGACGTCTCCAAAAAGCATGAGCTTGACGAGTGGATATAGAGACATCACTGTATGAAATTAACAAAGAATAATTACAATTACAAGGACAACGACATAGTAATACGAATAAAAATCTATAATAATACTGTTTACAACACTTACTCAGATTCGTGAAACGAGACAATCCACTGAAGATTCCTTTTGCGAAAACAATTAATGTTATGCCTCAAGCTCGGCTGAACAATCATATGGAATAATTTGCATGTACAGGAGAGAACCAGGACTTCTCTAACCTCATTCAAATCTGAACTACGTAAAACATTCAGTCAGTAATATTTCAGCATTTATGTTAGTACTTTTTGTCGCTACCTTCACTGATTATACAAATATAAATCTTTGCTGACTTACGGCGTTAACAAACTTGGCTGCCATAATAATAAGGATAATCAGTTGTTATACTTTCTCGTACGGGAACTCTGTGCTTTCAGATTGGGACTCAGGAATGCCACCAAACCTAAGTTTATTAGTTCAGAGTATCTTTCTGAGTATCTTATCTTGGCACCCAACTCTGACATCCCATCCATCGTGTTCTTACTTTTGATTATATTATCTTCGATGGATTTTGAGGCGACAAAGATGTTAAATTATAACGGAAGAAGAAATTTTAAACGTCATGTCATTGAAAAAAATCGCCGTCATTGATGCCGAAACTTCAAAACTAGTTACTGGTAAAGCTCAGGCTTCAAGTCGGGAAGAAAACGGTTCGAAAACGTCCCCAAATCTATGTATTTATCTCAATTTCTAGGAATCTCCTCAAGTTGTTATTTCACGAATAATTGATCACTCGCGTCATCTAGTATATTCGGAATTTTAGCTTAATCTGTCGTTGCATCTCCATCTCCATCTCCATTGGTTAAGTCAGCAAAATATCCTGCCGGATACATCAACGCTAACTCGCGCACTGCGTGTGGAAATAGACTACTAGTGGATATTACTGATATGTCCCTTGAATTCAGCTAGAGTTGCGCAGTTCCAGTGTTTAACAGTTGACACGAAGAATGAATCGTGGAAGGCCCTGGCTTTGTGACTGACTTGAATGAAGTTTGGTTGTTTCCCCTTGTATCTCTGGTATTAGGCTGAACATAGTTGTGAAGTGGAATGTCGACCAACCCATTTTTTATCTCGTAGGCTTAAAGCATATATAATTTCTGTTGATTTCTTCTGTTCTGTAGTGTGTCCCATCCCAAGTCATCCAGGAGTTTAGTAACAGTTCCCGTATCCCTTTGGTAATTTCCTGTGCAAAAATAGCTGCTTGACGTTGAACTCTTTCAAGTGAGTTAACGTTCTGCTTTGTTGAGGGGTCCCATGCGGATGAAGCATATTCTATATAAGAGTGGTCTCACTAATAAGCAGTTGCTTTCACTTCACTGTTACAGCTCCACAAATTCGTGAGGATAATTTCTGCACTCTTTGAGCTTTCTTGCATAATAATAATAATAATAATAAAAATAATAATAATTACACAGTTTTTATATAGCGCATCACACCAAGGTCTCGATGCGCTTCACAGGAAACAACAAGTAAAAGCAATTAATGGAACGGGTAAGTTTTAAGGAGTGTTTTAAATTCATTTTCGGCATTGACAGTTCTAATATGGTGTGGGAGAGAGTTCCAAAGCGATGGTGATGCATGCATGAAGGAACGATGTCCATAAGTCTTAGTGCGAGTGACCGGTGTACTGAGCAGCAATGTTGAGCTAGAACGGAGGGTGCGTTGTGGTTGGTATACTACAAACAAATCCGCAACAAGGTTAAAAACATGTCAAAATCTGCATACTGGCAACACGTCAATAACCTATTCACGGTAGCAGATAACAAGCGCAGGTTTTGGTGCTTTGTGAGGGATCAGAAAAAAATCTCAATGCCCCCCTGCCTTCCAGTCAGGTGACAAGCTCATCAATAGTCCTGCCGACATCAGCCATGCCTTCAACCAATTCTTCACCTCAGTCCACTCACCGCCTACACCGCCTCCGCAGTCTCCACCCCCTTGTTCTCTTCCCATACCTGAACTTCCCCCATTTTTGATACGCCTCGGATGGCTGCAGAAAACTCTGCTCAATCTCACCCCCCACAAAGCTCCGGGATATGATGGAATTTCACCAATTTACTACGAAAAACAGCATCTACTCTTTCCCCTCCACTGCTACGAATCATGAACTCTTCACTTGCAACTGGAACTCTCCCTTTGGACTGGAAACTTTCGCAGATTTCACCAGTGTTCAAGGCTGGTAAACGCACTGATATCGAAAACTACCGTCCTGTTGCATTAACCTCAGTCATTTGCAAAGTCTTGGAAAAGGCAGTGGCTGAACACATCAACGATCACATTTCTTCACTTTGCCTTGGCAACACCAAGCAGCATGGCTTCACTGCACAACGATCCTGTGTCACTCAACTTACCAATGCAATTCATGACTGGGCGACCATACTCGATAGACCACGACCTCCTCGCATTGACATCATTTTTCTTGACTTCAGCAAGGCCTTTGATGTCATGCCGCACGACATCCTGCTAAAAAAAACTTGCAAGCAATTACAACATCAGTGGACAAACCTGGGCATGGATCAAATCCTTCTTGATTGGCCGAAAGCAACGTGTCATGTATCGTGGTTGCTTTTCAGACTGGGCACCTGTCACATCTGGAGTCCCACAAGGAAGCGTCCTTGGCCCTTTGCTTTTTAACCAGTTCATCACTGACATTTCCCACAACCTGTCAACAAAATTCCTGCTGTTTGCCGACGACACACTTATTTACCAACCCATCCAGTCACCTGATGACGAGCATGCCCTTCAAACAGACCTCACTGAACTTGGCCGATGGAGTGAAATGAACGGCATGCAGCTCAACCTAAGGAAAACTAAGGTTCTCCACATGTCGCGAGCAAAGAAACAAATTGATCCCCCCCCCCCCACTTATATCCTCAACGACACTCCTGTAAGCATCACTTCAACCTACAAATACCTTGGACTCACCCTCAACAACACTCTGACCTGGTCTAATCACATCAATGCAGTCGTTTCCAAAGCCAATAGGACACTAGGGTTCATCTGGCAAGTAGCAGGAGGAACTTCAACACAGGCCCTTTCATCTCTTTATAAATCCCTCGTACTACCGGTGCTTGAATACGGAGTGCCTGCCTGGTCCCCTTACACTGCCGCTGACATCTGGGTCATTCTATAAATTTGGGGTCCAAAGTGTGACATTTTTCCCGTCCCTGTTACCTTGGTACTTTGTAATTTGCCATTCAAGCATCATTAAGAATGACTTCAAATGATTGTTTATTTGTTGGGTAGGTAGTTTGCTATTCATAATCACTCTTGGAGGATGACTGCATGAAGGAGTGCATCAGAATTATACAATCATAGATGTCAGATGTAACAGGGACGGGAAAAAAGTGGACCCCAAATTTATAGAATGACCCATCTGTAAATTGGAACGAGTCCAGGGGCGGGCCAGCAGGATGTGTCTGAAGGTTGCCAGGGGAACCGTAACATACGAGGACAGACTTCAAGCCCTGAACTGGATGTCTTTGGAGAACAGACGAGCCAAGCAGTCCATCACATATGTAGTGAAGTGTCTGTATGGACTTATTGACTGCCGTTCTGTTTGTAATAATATGACAGTAAACACTCGCCACCTAGATCATGTGATATTCAACCACCAGTATGCCAGAACTCTTGCCCTCAAGAACTCCATCACTCATTCATTTCCACGCATCTGGAGCAACCTTCCATCTCATATTAAAGACTCGGTTATACTTGACTCTTTAAGTTCATTCAAAAGAAGTCTGTCTGATCACTTCCAAGATCTCGGATAACTTTTCTATAGTGCTCACTTGGTATGTATATTTATGTGTAAATCTCTAGTTCCGCTTGTGTGCTTGTTTTTCAGCAGCATTTCATTTGTATGTTTTAGGGAGTGTTTGTTTGTTGGGTTGTTTTGGTTTGTTATTTGGGGGGTTTGTTGGGGGTGTATGTTTGTTTGTTTGTTTGTTTTTTCTTCGTTCATTTTCTTTTCATTTATATATTTTTATTTGCATTGTATTCTATTTATTTTCTGTGTAGACATTTCGAGCTTGGGTAGGCAGGCCTTAGGGCTACAGTGTTTAAGTACACTTTTGTTTACCCTGGCCGGTTTGAAATGTTATTTTGTTCTTGTTTTCCGTCCCTCTATCTCCTCTCCCCTGTCAAACTGTCCACCCTCCCTTCCCTCCCCCCCCCCCCCCCCCCCCTCCAACCCATTCCTACTCGCATCAGTCTTTAGTCTTGTCTGGTCATACTTTTCAATTTCTATTTTTTGTTTACTTTCTGATTTATATTTGCCTTGTAATTGTACTTTTGTTCATTTGTTGGCCGAATAAATAATAATAATAATAACTTGAATAAGTTCACGGAGGTATGCTGGTGCTGAGCCGTGGATGCATTTGCATTGACTCTTGAACATGAATGTTCCAGATGAGGCTATTAGATATATGAACACCAATGTATTTTTGAGAGGAGACGCTGTCCAAAACTTGATTGCAAAACTTGTACTCATGCTGAGGTGGGTTTCTCTTGCCTATACGGTCATGGTACAGAACTTGCTTGGATTAAAGTTCACACTGCAAAAACTGCAGTTTTAAATTTACACTGTTGGTATCTTTATCGGACCTTCTGGTGTTAAATTTTACTGGTGTTGTTCTATATAGATACTGAATGGTGTTAAATTAACACTACAGTTTTTGCAGTGCAAGTGTCTTGCCAGTTTTCTAGGAGTTTCAGGTCATTCTGCAAAATGCTGGTGTCCCCGCTGGTACTGGTAGGAATTGGGGCGTAAAGCAAGCAGTCATCTGCAAAAAACCTGGTGTGGGAGGTGATGTTGTTTGGCAGGTCGTTGATGTATAATAAAAACAAAAGTGGACCAGTGACAGTGCCCTGTGGTACACCAGATGTAACGGCTGCTGGCCGGGAGTGATGCTGGCCGGGAGTGATGTATGCATATGCCCATTATTTACGACTTGTTAGGTACGCCCCGTCAGGAAATCCTGAACCCATGTTGAGATCTCCCCACTTAATCCATAATATTGAAGTTTGGAGATAAGATGACGGTGCAAGACTTTGTCGAAGACCTTGCATGGTAAAATCAAGCACTGCATGCGACGTCAACCAAGTTGTTCTTGTTGAGTTCCATGCTAATGTCATGAATTGTAAGGATGAGTTGCGTTTCCGTTGACTTTTTTTAGCCCGGAATCCATGTTGAAAATCGGATAAAATATGCTGGTTCTCCAAACGTTTCATCGCATGGCTGTGTACAATTTGCTCCAAAGCCTTGCAAACCACTGAAGTGAGTGAAACAGGACGGTAGTTTGCTGCACAAGTACGGCTCCCTTCTTGAATATTGATGCAATATTTGCTTCCTTCCAATCTTGTGGTACTGGCTGCTTAGCTCCAAGTTTCAGAAACCAAGGTGGAATTCCGTCTGGACATGGTGCTTTGTTGGGCTTAAGCTGGCTGAGGAGCTTTTCAACTCCCTCTTTGGTGATGATGAGCTGACCAATCTGTTCGTACGGGCTAGCACCAAGTTTGGGAGGCTCCTTGGTAAACATATTCTGACACTGTTCATTCAAGATGTTCGCCTAATTCTCTGCAAACGCTTGTGATAAACCTTGAACTATCTCGAAGGTAAATTTCGACAAGGTTCTTTTGCCGACCAAATTACGTCACGTTCATTGTTTTTCAGGTTGGCATATTTTGGGGCAACAATGACGAAGCGCATAATTATTAGCATATTCACTAGCGTCACTCGGAGTGACTTCGCGTGGCTTTCGGTATCGACCAATGGAAACCGGCAAAAAGGGTGACATTTATTAATTAATAACTCGTGAAGGAGGCTATTCCTCAGAGTTTTACTGTACACTATAATGTATAGGAACCTTATTAATATTCGTGATGAGGCTTGAAAAGATTGACAAATATTTCAAACACTGGAGTACGTGTTACAACTTTTAAAAATGGACGTAGCCAGGTCTATTTTTCTAATTTCAACGAGCAATACTGAACATACTACAATGTATTATCGAAACGATTTTTAGCACATAGTTGCATCATTATAAGGGAAGCAAACCCTTAAAGTTGCATAAAGATACGGTCTTCCAATCGGGAGAAACCCATTTTCAAAGATTTTGCCCGCGAACATCCACATGTCTGCGTGAATGTTGTTTCATTCAAAGTAAAGTATTAGGCCTACGTATACATAACCTTTAGATATCGGCTTGATCGCAACCACATGGCTGAATCTTCCATCACTTTCTGCTTACTTTCCAGAAGTCATTGTCACCAGCCTGGATAGGGATTCCCTGAATGGTTCATGATTACTTTGTCCAGCTTGGCATGCAAGTCAGATGTAATTGACCGCATTCCTGTCGTAGATATAGATCCACTAATTGCTCCATCTTTTGCCTGGTCGGGACATGACCCTTGGCACGGAGACTGGTCACCTGACCCTCCTGGCGCGGCAGTGAGTGACTCCGCCGATGGCCGAGATTGGAGTTTTATTTTCCGTCTTCCTTGCAGACAGCAATCAAGGCATATGACGGACCCGAAGAAAACAGGCAGAATTCGTCATCACCGTCCTCTTGTATAACCCTACGCCAAACTGATAGAGCTAGTAATTGTTCGCCTTCTTTGTGAAACTTCGCTTTGCTGGAAAACGTCGTGGGTAGATAAGGTCCACTATTTTAGTCAAGATGGCTCTCTTCGTGGAACGGTACTACACAACACTCAGGGCCAAGTAAAAAATTGATGTCTGTCTAATTTTTCTGCAAAACAGGTGAAGGCCTAATGGCAAAAAATGCCCTGTGACGTGTACTTCCATTGACCGATGTCTGCCTAGATGCAATTCGCTATTTCCTCTAAGCAGGCTCGTAATCAGAGTTGGCGATTTTTAAAATCGGATTTATCCAGTTGATTTCAATGAGATTTTGTTTAATTTCAGTCAGATTTATTTTAATTTTATAACTTTCAAAATAGTGATATGTCGAAAAATGTGAATAAATCTCCCCATAGTGATGCACCCTTACACCCATCACTAAGGAGTTTACAGGTTCCTATAATACCCATCATCCACAAAACTCAATAAATTGATAAATTCTTTGGAGAAAAATGTATTGAATCAGTGATTTAAACAAATCACTTAATTTCATACACATGTAATCTACCTCATTGGTTCAATGGTACATTATTAATACTGAAGACACTTTATGACTCGATTGATACAGCTGAGATATGTTGTGTGAGGATATGAATGAAAAACGTGATTTATGGTATGTGTACATGGTAGCCTATACAAAAAATGAGTAAAGTTCTCCATGGGCATGTTTATTTCATTAAAATGCATCTAATTTCAAAATGACAGCACTGATCCTTATGAAACTTAAGTGTTTGATTGATGGTCCTTCCTACAAAGTGGAGAACAGAAATCAAGCCTTATAAATATATAAATCTCAATCTTCATTTTTATGAAGAAACAGGAATAAGACTATCAATTGGGACTTAAAAACACCTTTTGGATGGTTCAGGTAAATCCTACGCCAGCACAGTCGATTCACAATATTACTGTACGTAAACAGATCAAGGAATTATTAAAGCAAAAGTGAGCGTGCTGTCGTTAAAATTCAAGAGAATGTACAACATTTGCTTTTGCTTCAATTTAAAAAATAAATGGATTTGGAGGATTAGTATGTTATAGCAAATATTGTTAAAATGACTTGTTTCACGTTTTGGGCTTGTAGATGCTGGAAAAACCAAGAAAATATTTTCTTGTAATCTGGTTCCCTGACCCCACTTAAGATGAAACGGAGAATTTATAGATTTTGGGGGAATTGTAAGGTCAGAGAATCAGTCTAGCAGGCTTGTACCCCTTCACGCGTCAATTGCAAATAGTTTTTGCAATTTTTTTGCAGCAAAGAGTTTGCAAGCAGTTTTTGAAAAAAGCCAGTTTTCTCCAACGCTAGTCGGCCGACAAGCGATGGAAAAATACGATTTGTCTTGAAAATGTTAGCACACCAGGAGCCACGATTTTACAGATGCTTTAGACTGTCATTCCCTAAAAACAATCCAGTAAGGAATTTTGGGATAATTTGATCATTTCGTTTTGAGATGTTTGCAAATGTTGTATCTTCCCTTTAAACTCAGATCTTCACTTTAATCTAAACAATGATCTTGGGTAATTATGCAAAACCTACATGCAAGTTGAGTCGATACTGATGAAGTACATGTAGGGGTGTTTGAATGTGTTAACAACATCTTACACTCTGTAATAAGGTGGAATCAGATGCTTTAATTGATTAAAATGACCCTCAATGACCCTCAATCCATTAAGTTGGCCAAATGTAAGATTTTTACAAAACGTGATTTAAATCAGTGACTTTTTGTAAAAAAAAATAGTTCGATTTAAATAGCGATTTGAATCAGTGATTTAAATCAGCGTGATTTAAATCAGCCAACCCTGCTTGTTATTAAAGTGTTCCCGAGTCATAAAAAAATACACAGCAAAAATCGAGCTGTACATGCGAAGGCGAACCCGGAGTGCTGTGGAGTGCTGTGGCCTCGTGTTGCAGGTTGTGGGTTAAAGTCCAGCCTGGGGTCAAGGTGGATGTGCCCTTGGGCAAGGCTCAGTCACTCATCGCTTCTCTCCACACAGGAGTAAATGGGTACATGTGAGGGCAGAGATGGTTATTGTGATTGAATAAGCTTCCTTGCGCCTGACAGGCAGCATCGAGCCGTATACTCTTCATGGAGCTGAGATGGTACATGTATTTGGAATGTTTCATGGGCCCAATGAGCAGGGGGTAATAATGATGTAGCGCGTGCGCTTTATAAATACCCATTATTAGGGCCCCCCCCCAAAAAAAAAGTCGGTCTCTGGTCAGCGCGCGCGTCGATTTTAATCATGTATGTCAATCTTTTTTTTTCCCAAAATGTTCCGCGGTAGCTCCAACAGCGCCCTCTATTGCCGCACCTCCTCAATTTTGTTTACCAAAGAGCACCAAGGAATGGGAAATTGCACCAAGGCAAATGATCGAGAGCACCAAGGCAAATTATGGAGGACACCAATGTACATGAGGACACCAAGTAGCAAAATAGTACCCCACCTTGTCTGTACAATCCAAGCTTGAAGAAAAAAAAAAAGGCCAAAAAAAAAAAAAAGCCGCGTCCCCGCGTCAATTCCGGAACTTTGGTCTGGCCAGAGACCGATTTTTTTTTTTTTGGCCTTATTATTACCTCTATGCTGGGAATGATGTTAAGATCCACTTTGGGCCCCGTCATGATGAACGGCCTGGTCGTTTTTGTCTCCGTGTTTACGCGCATCCTCTTGACCGACACTGTAGCCGTAGCGGTGTACCGTATGTACCCATAGATGCCCTGGAAAGATTGTGGTAACAGGGGCTCGCTTGGGACGGGCAAGGCGAAGGGGTGGCTGGTCCGACCCGGAGGAATGCTTAGGTTGTCGATGTCGCGGTCGAACCGCCCTGGAATAAAACAGAACGAAAAGGCCTATTGCGAATGTTCTGTCCCGTTCACGAAATGTCACGGATCAACTCGCATCCAGCTCAAAAATCAAATTACAGACAGTGTTTCTTTGTTTATAAAAATGTATAATTTTGTTAATGACTGTCTGCTCACTGTATGCACAAAGCCAAGTTTCCCTGCTTATATGCCTTGACATTCCGTCTCATATCGGTAGTCGCATGCAACTTAGCAAACCTTAACTGCAAAACTGATAAGTCGTCCTTTAATTGGCCTATTATGAGTGTCCTATGGCCACACAATTTTAACGTCAGCAGAAGGAGAATTTGACCATTATATTGGGTATATTAAGTATTCGGGAAATGAGATAAACTACTGGCCTGTACCTGTTCCAAATAACACAATAGTCTTTTTGAGATAGTCCTCTCGCTGTGTGTGAAAGTCGGATTCTGTCGTGCCAGAAGTGCGGTTGTAGCTCGTATTCGTCCATTCGATTTTAGCCACGCCCTTAAACTGGATCCACACTCCTGCGGAAAGAATGCACTGAAATGTTAACATCTTGTCGGGCGGGGTGGCTGTGGGGTCATGGGCGTCGCGGAGGGAGTGAGAGGGTCCCCCCCCCCTCCAAAATCCAAAATAAGGGGGGGGAGGAGGGGGGGGGGACGAAGACGAGGTGGACGGATGACTCATATTTCATCATAAAGTTGCGAGAAAAAAATCTCTGACTGCGATTTCTGGCCTGAAAACAAGCACTCTGTCTGCGGCAACCTTGCTGTAGGGCGTCCCCAACGGGAGTTAATTGAGTTTTTGCTCCTTCCAACCCCACATTGACCCCTCCCCCCCCCCCCCCCCGTTCGCTCGAAATTGCTGTGATCGGACGACAGTCCATCGGCCCCATTCAGATTTTGGGCGCATTTGTTGCGGAACCGCCATTGGTGACCCCTCTTGAAACGCTGCCCCCCCCGCCCCCCCCCCCCCTGAAAAACCACTGTCGTGGAATATGAAGCGCATGCGCACACATTTGACAACGAACGATGGAAGGGAGCCATTTTGAAATTATAGGTTGCAGACCAGTATTGAAATAAACTTCCATATACCCCAATGGTAAATGCTCCCACTTCAGAAATTCGGGAAAAATACTCACAACTCTCCAAGGTGTTCGAGAAACACATCAAACTATATTCGCTCGTACCCCCTACCCTGCAAACAGGATGCTGGTAAAGGCTGACGTCATTTGAGCTCTCATTGGATAGATTTTGCGCGACCTGTGACGTAGAACGCGTCACACAAACTAGCTTCCGGTGCCCATCATGCGTAGCGCGCGCCTAGCTGCATGCGAAGGTCAATCTATACTTCCTTCACAAGATTCTGTGAAGCTCATCAGCCCTTACCAGCGCCCTGTTTGCAGGGCGGGGGTACGAGCGAAATCAAATTAATGCTTATTTCGTCATCTTTTCAATTTCGGGGGGTCAACTGATGACTTTTAGGAGAAATTTCCATCCGAAGATGATCACCCCTGAAAATAGTCCTGAAGGCCATCGCCATTTTGAAAAACGATGCCTGCACTCCATTCCAAAATAGAGCGCTTTAAGGGCCCCAATTTCATCCAAATTTAACGGAACTACAAGCTCAACTGCATGGCTTCCACCCATATTTTTTACAAACCCTCAAGTTCATGGCCCACAGCATGCTCAAATACTGAAGATTTTGAGGGCATGCAAATCGTGATTAATTTTGGCCGGCGTGGGCAATTTCGGACCGATTTACTGGTCTGCAACCATAGCGCCTATGGCGCAGCTATAGAATCTTTGCTGAAACCATGCACGTGGTTTGGTCAGGAAAAATCCTCGTCGAAATTTTCCATCGCGATGGTTCAAGGTGTAACACTAGCGTTTGCAACAACAGATTGAGCTGAAATTTGGGATATACTTAGATGATATATGTGTTCAGCTACTCGTGAAATTACAACTTGAGTAGATTCCTAGAAAGTGTGATCAATACATATATTTGGGGAAGTTATAATTTAACATTTCAATCATACTGGGCATAATATTCTTAGAAACATAACGTTCAAAAGGCCATTTTTTGGGGGGGTGCATGAATTTCACTGCTCTGTTATAGCGTCTAAGTACGTAATCGAATTAGCTTTGCTTGATAACCGGCCACGCTTCGCCTTCGCAACCATTATGGCTGTATGATGTGGCACTTGAGCGGCGATCGAAAAGATGAACATTGTTAGGGTGCTGCAAAATAAATGGATGGTATGGGTTGGGTGAAATTGGGCGTATATGAGATTTGTCGTGAAAAAGTATGATTGTCAAACATAGTTTTAGATTTGTGGCTTCTGGGAGGATATTTTTTGCTTTCACCTCCCGGGAAAAGAAATTTAATCCACATCAGATGCGTCAGATAGCTTTTGAATCTCAGAATCTCAGAAGGGTTTGTGACCAGACATCGCCGGCTCGCCGCTAGGATTCATTGAAGATGGAGGGTACAAAATACTACAGCATATAGTACTATCAGTCATATTGTACCATGAAGAACATGAAGCAGTGGGGATATACGCAAGGCGACCACCGCAAACGTTTATTTACAATAAAATGCTAAGCTGGCAACCTAACTTTGTCCATGAAAAAAACGGGATGGTGGTTGATTCCTCTTGTTCTAAAAATTCGCTTCGATTTAGGCACATTCCACCATGTGCTTCCGCCGTGCATCTCGTGCAGATTCCTTGAACTTTACATGTACCTTTGTGATATTGTTACAACGAAGAACACTAGAGAAATTGATCTTTAACTGAAGACAAATATAATGTGACTTTCTTTAATCGAGCGTCAATTCCTGTTTTGCCCCGTCGAGTATAGAACACAGCTATTCTGCTATTATCCACGCTGTTGTCCATGTACTTTTTTGTTTAAATCCAAAAACTACATCTTCATTTCATCCAGACGCTAGAGCCCCTGGATTCGACATTTAGGATTACTATGAGTACACAAATGATTCAAAGTCACTTCCATGAGGTCACAAAACTGGCACGAACCCGCAGTTACCTTTAACTCTCTGCAAGCCCAAGTCTCTGTCCCCGTCCACATCCAGAACAACCGCCCCCTTGATGACGCCACCGTGAGAAAATTCAGCAACATCATCCTCAAAAACGATATGTATTTGTCTCAAGATTCCCATGTTTTGGAACAACTTTTCCAACCTGCGTAACGGTTATGTACTGTTTATCATGATTACAGTGTTCTGGAGGCGACGTGCAGTTGTTAGACTTTTGTGCGGCCTGACCTGACCTTTAATTGGCATGGTGTTTCGAGTCTGATAACAAAAAATATTGGCGCTAATTCCAAAGGTTGAATGAGTTCGGAGCAATCACGGCTACTGAATGGATATTACCATCGCACCGGGTCAATCTCTGGTGAACAAACTGTGACAATTATTGTATCGCGAACATTTTAATCCGAATTAAAGTCACTTTATCAATGAATTAAAAAAGAGAAAAACACTTTGTGGAGACGATCTTAAGAAAACACAATCCAATAATAATTTATCGCACGTTTTCTTTTTTTTAATGAGGCACCGGGTTATGACACTTTTACTGAGAAAATGAAAGACAGTACGAAATTACAAGATGGAACTGACTGTCTGTACAATAGCTTCTCCCTTAATAGCAAAGGAGGTCGTAGACAACACGATGAGGGTGGCACTGTTATAGCTCTGAAATGATGGCGCCCGGCGTTGCTGTTGCTGTTGTCAAGCGATTGACTAATTAAAAAAAAGGAACCGCATTTCTATAATCCGGCACATACGGATCCTGACACAAAGCACCCACTCGAGCATCACAATCAAAATTCCAACTATTCACTGAGAATTATGGCTATAAAGTTACCTCAGATTTTTTGAAGTCTGGAAAGGGTTTATTTTCTCGACTGTGACACCCAATAAAGCATTGAGAAGTTTGGTTTCTTTTCACTTGTAGGTTTTATCTGAAGTTTAGGAGGATCGATGTATTGATTGGGTTGAAACAGCGAAGATCTTAAGAGTGCCAAAAATAATAAGTACCGTAATTAATTCGGTGTTGTTTCATTTCTTTCTTTTTATGGCAGGGAGGGAGCGGATCCTCTAATTTAAAAAAAAAAACGGCGAAGGGGTATTTTTTTTTTTTGAAATACATTACATTTGTTAGGATTTCATTGTGAAGACAGGCACTCTTACAGCCCAATCTTCCCAGATATTTATTTAAATTTAGTCTCCCCAATAAAACTGTCAATGTACATATGTAACTGCTACGTGAACATGATCATTCTGCTTTCATTGAAAAAACTCTGATTTTAAGTTTGACCATAAGGAAAAGCCGGAAGTTCACAAGCTCGTGTAGATTCCAAAAAAAATAATAAAATGGTCCATGTGAATCCGGAGAATGAACAAGACTGATGTTTTTTGTCGAGTTTTAATCCTAAAAATGTAAAGAATTGCCATCGACTTGTCAGACATTGTGGGGAGAGTTTGAATATTAATAAAGAATATACAGATTTACTGAAGCTAGTTTTGACTATAATATCACAATGGCGAACGGTGATTTGAGATTGAAATAATTGCTACCTTTAAATAGGAAATTGGATGTTAAAGGTAATGTGTACTTCCAATTATGTTGGCTAATTCATGATTTCGTTGACTTTGAATTCATCTAAAATGTCTATTGATAGAGGCGGAGATCAAGTAATGTCGAGTACAATCCCGAAATGTCGTTCAATGAATAGAAAGTAAGATTGGTAGTTAGGTTTTCCCGGCGAATTTCCGAATTTTTCTACTCATTTTCATTATCAGCCAATCAATTTCGCGTGAGTTTCGCACATGTGGTCAAATCAGGGTTTCTTTTTCATTTTGGTTTCATTCAATTTCATTTTAAGGCAGCCAAGATTTTACTCTGAATGTTCGTTTTCGTTTTCGGGCATCCTATTTCGTTTTGGTGCATTCAAGATTGAATTTGTAGGAGTCTTAAATTAACTCTTTGCAAACTTTTGACGGTAGAGGCGTTCAAATAGCGAACATCTGTGCGCTTATAACGTATAACCATGCTTTTCGTTTCTCATTCATTTATGGGCAATCGCTTTCATCGTTTGGTCATTAAAATTAGTAAAGAATTTTAATCGATATATTTTCCTATTTTTCTCCGAGGTTCATTCCCCCCCCAAAAAAAAAACTTGATGACTGTAAAATTTACAAATGTTACCGATATGAGGGACAACAAGATGTAACAAATTAGTTAATTGAAAGGGACTAAGATACTTTCTTTTTCACTGTTGATCTTTTCTACTTGTTTAAACGTTTGAGCAAGTGGCATCTTTACGTTGACGATTTCTTGACGTGCAAGACATTGGGACACGTATGTTTGGTAATGATTGTGCATCGGGAACACGTATTTCTTAAAATTCTTGCGTATGTTTGACCAACCACTTGCCGTATTCAAAGGGCCCATGCAAAGTAAGTTTTCAATGCAAACCTTGAAAATATATACATCTTTGTGTCACATTTAACCTTATTTTCAAGTTTTATTTTCCAATTTGAAAGGTGTTTTGGTGCCTTCTCCGTTGTTATGATAGTGCAAAGTTTCATATTCATTATAAAACCTGTGATGGCATTCCAGGCATACCGAAAACAGTTGCATTTTTGTATACGTGCAAGGTGTGATTCACACTAACCTCACACGTACACAAAAGTGCACCTTTTTTTTCTCGGTACCATTTGTCATAAATTGCATAATTTGGTACACGTTAACACTTTTTGGGCCAAACAAAGAGAATTGCTGGATACTCTGCTTATGTAACGGTTACGCAAATGCTGATTATTGTGCTTGGAAATGAAAAGTACATTGTTTGGTGATTTTGTTCAAGAGTTATAAGAAGAAATGTTTTTTTTTTAGTTGATAAAGAATACTGTTTTCAATGCAACAGTTGATTCTATTGTGACGAAAGATGACAAGCTCGTGTACATTTGAAACTGTTGTTCAATAAATGGTACAATATAGCGCAGTATTAAAAAGACGGATGTTGTCAACTCATCAGCATAGAAGGGTGTCAAGGGTCAGAATTGTTAGGTACTTATTAATAATAATAATAATAATAACAAAGCATGTGTAAGGCGCACAGTATCTGACAATAATAGTCATTCAAAGGCGCCGGTTAGTGAAAAGTCAGTGTGTGTGAAGGTAGAGGTCTTTATGTGTGAGAAAGAAACTGATTGAAGAGGTGGGTCTTTAGTTGGCGTGTGAAGAGAGATAATAGGTGTATTACCCTTAACTCGTCCGGTAACGAGTTCCAGAGACGCGGTGCAGAGCTGGAAAATGCACGGTCTCCGTAGGTCGCCAAACGAGTCTTCGGGACAAACAGAATATTGGATGACGACGACCTCAGACCTGGTCTCACTTGACGATGTTGAACCATTTCCTTCAGATAAAGTGGGGCTAAGCCATGAAGAGCTTTGAAAGTAAGAAGAACTTTGTAATGGATGCGGTACTGGATTGGTAGCCAATGAAGTTTGCGCAAGATGGGTGTTATGTAGGAAGATGATTTCGTTCTTTTGAGTGTGCGAGCGGCAGAGTTCTTGATCAAATTGGGAGTTGAAATTTAAATAGGTAATGAATATTTACAATGTCAAGAGCATGCGCAATTGTAGAATCAAACCTAGTGTTGACTGGAAAAAATAGCAAATAGTGATGTGGAAACTGGAAAAAAAGAGGCATATATAAATGAAATAAACATTGGGTGGGTGGGACGAACAAGGAGGGGGAATGAAGCAATGAAGAGAAGTTACACGACCTAGGGTTAGGGCTTCGAGGGCTTCTAGGGTTAGGGCTTCGAGGGCTTCTAGGGTTAGGGTTAGGGTTAGGGTTAGGGTTAGGGTTAGGGTTAGGGTTAGGGTTAGAGTTAAGGGATCTTCTGTAGGCCGACCTCGGAGTATAAGGTCGGTGACCCCTGAGGTCAAAGGTCATGACCCCCCACAACTGTTGGTGGGGTCACAAGGTTATGCTCCCTTGGGGTCAAAGGTCACAGGGTAAAAGGTTACTGCACAAAGTATAGGGAAAAAACTTTGAGAGGTCATAACCTTTGACCCCTCGGGAGCATAACATTGTGACTTAGTCAAAAACTTCCAGGGGAGGTCATAACCTCTGACCTCAAAGGTCAAGGTCAAAGGTCATTTGGGTCATGAGTTATGGCCAAAAGTTGTCTATTTCCGACACCTAAAAATAAAGAAAAACATAAGAAATTCTAAAATGGTCTAAAACGTGTAAAAAACATATAAGTCAATATGGGTCACATATAAGGGAATGGGTTTGTACTTCGTCGTTTTTTCAAGTGTGTATATGCGTTAACGCATAGGGCCAGGGCTTGTGCACAAACCCTATGGCAATTCGACTTTGTACACATATCAATGGAAGTAGTGGATGCACGCGAGTATTTGGGATGTATTAGAGCATTAAGGACGAGTTGGCACCCTGGTCCCGAGTTATCCGTTTTGGGCAGTCTGCAGTACCGTACCTAGGCACGGATTCCCAGTTTTTGACCCTATTTGACCCTATGATAGTGTTATTGGACCGTTAAAAGAGTGCCAGACTCGGTTTTACCCTACTTTGACCTTAATTACCCTACACTCGATGATTTTACCCTATTTCGGGCGATTTTACCCTATTATTCGGCGTATAACCCTATATTAATGGGAACTCCGTGCTTTTCCGACACCTAACGTTATGTCTATGTGATATCCGTCTATTTCCTACACCTAATATAAAGAAAAACATAACAAACGGGTTTCCGTCTATTTTCGACGCCTAAAATAAGGATAAACTGAAGAAAATAAGAAATCCATCTATTTCCGACACCTAAAGTGAAGAAAAACATAAGAAATAAGGTCATTATAAAGAAAAACATGTGAAATAGTGTTATTATAAAGAAAAACATAAGAAATAGGGTTCTTACAAGGAAAAACATCAGAAATTCGAAATCCGCTTATTTCCGACACCTAAAACAAAGAAAAACATCAGAAATAGGGTTTTTATGAAGAGAAACTTAAGAAATAGGGTTCTTATAAGGAAAAACATCAGAAATTCGAAATCCGTTTATTTCCGACACCTAAAACAAGGAAAAACATCAGAAATAGGGTTTTTATAAAGAAAAACTTAACAAATGGGATTGGGGTTAGGGGTTAGGGTTAGGGGTTAGGGTTAGGGTTAGGGTTAGGGTTAGGGTTAGGGTTAGGGTTAGAGTTAAGGGATCTTCTGTAGGCCGACCTCGGAGTATAAGGTCGGTGACCCCTGAGGTCAAAGGTCATGACCCCCCACAACTGTTGGTGGGGTCACAAGGTTATGCTCCCTTGGGGTCAAAGGTCACAGGGTAAAAGGTTACTGCACAAAGTATAGGGAAAAAACTTTGAGAGGTCATAACCTTTGACCCCTCGGGAGCATAACATTGTGACTTAGTCAAAAACTTCCGGGGGAGGTCATAACCTCTGACCTCAAAGGTCAAGGTCAAAGGTCATTTGGGTCATGAGTTATGGCCAAAAGTTGTCTATTTCCGACACCTAAAAATAAAGAAAAACATAAGAAATTCTAAAATGGTCTAAAACGTGTAAAAAACATATAAGTCAATATGGGTCACATATAAGGGAATGGGTTTGTACTTCGTCGTTTTTTCAAGTGTGTATATGCGTTAACGCATAGGGCCAGGGCTTGTGCACAAACCCTATGGCAATTCGACTTTGTACACATATCAATGGAAGTAGTGGATGCACGCGAGTATTTGGGATGTATTAGAGCATTAAGGACGAGTTGGCACCCTGGTCCCGAGTTATCCGTTTTGGGCAGTCTGCAGTACCGTACCTAGGCACGGATTCCCAGTTTTTGACCCTATTTGACCCTATGATAGTGTTATTGGACCGTTAAAAGAGTGCCAGACTCGGTTTTACCCTACTTTGACCTTAATTACCCTACACTCGATGATTTTACCCTATTTCGGGCGATTTTACCCTATTATTCGGCGTATAACCCTATATTAATGGGAACTCCGTGCTTTTCCGACACCTAACGTTATGTCTATGTGATATCCGTCTATTTCCTACACCTAATATAAAGAAAAACATAACAAACGGGTTTCCGTCTATTTTCGACGCCTAAAATAAGGATAAACTGAAGAAAATAAGAAATCCATCTATTTCCGACACCTAAAGTGAAGAAAAACATAAGAAATAAGGTCATTATAAAGAAAAACATGTGAAATAGTGTTATTATAAAGAAAAACATAAGAAATAGGGTTCTTACAAGGAAAAACATCAGAAATTCGAAATCCGCTTATTTCCGACACCTAAAACAAAGAAAAACATCAGAAATAGGGTTTTTATGAAGAGAAACTTAAGAAATAGGGTTCTTATAAGGAAAAACATCAGAAATTCGAAATCCGTTTATTTCCGACACCTAAAACAAGGAAAAACATCAGAAATAGGGTTTTTATAAAGAAAAACTTAACAAATGGGATTGGGGTTAGGGGTTAGGGTTAGGGGTTAGGGTTAGGGTTAGGGTTAGGGTTAGGGTTAGGGTTAGGGTTAGAGTTAAGGGATCTTCTGTAGGCCGACCTCGGAGTATAAGGTCGGTGACCCCTGAGGTCAAAGGTCATGACCCCCCACAACTGTTGGTGGGGTCACAAGGTTATGCTCCCTTGGGGTCAAAGGTCACAGGGTAAAAGGTTACTGCACAAAGTATAGGGAAAAAACTTTGAGAGGTCATAACCTTTGACCCCTCGGGAGCATAACATTGTGACTTAGTCAAAAACTTCCGGGGGAGGTCATAACCTCTGACCTCAAAGGTCAAGGTCAAAGGTCATTTGGGTCATGAGTTATGGCCAAAAGTTGTCTATTTCCGACACCTAAAAATAAAGAAAAACATAAGAAATTCTAAAATGGTCTAAAACGTGTAAAAAACATATAAGTCAATATGGGTCACATATAAGGGAATGGGTTTGTACTTCGTCGTTTTTTCAAGTGTGTATATGCGTTAACGCATAGGGCCAGGGCTTGTGCACAAACCCTATGGCAATTCGACTTTGTACACATATCAATGGAAGTAGTGGATGCACGCGAGTATTTGGGATGTATTAGAGCATTAAGGACGAGTTGGCACCCTGGTCCCGAGTTATCCGTTTTGGGCAGTCTGCAGTACCGTACCTAGGCACGGATTCCCAGTTTTTGACCCTATTTGACCCTATGATAGTGTTATTGGACCGTTAAAAGAGTGCCAGACTCGGTTTTACCCTACTTTGACCTTAATTACCCTACACTCGATGATTTTACCCTATTTCGGGCGATTTTACCCTATTATTCGGCGTATAACCCTATATTAATGGGAACTCCGTGCTTTTCCGACACCTAACGTTATGTCTATGTGATATCCGTCTATTTCCTACACCTAATATAAAGAAAAACATAACAAACGGGTTTCCGTCTATTTTCGACGCCTAAAATAAGGATAAACTGAAGAAAATAAGAAATCCATCTATTTCCGACACCTAAAGTGAAGAAAAACATAAGAAATAAGGTCATTATAAAGAAAAACATGTGAAATAGTGTTATTATAAAGAAAAACATAAGAAATAGGGTTCTTACAAGGAAAAACATCAGAAATTCGAAATCCGCTTATTTCCGACACCTAAAACAAAGAAAAACATCAGAAATAGGGTTTTTATGAAGAGAAACTTAAGAAATAGGGTTCTTATAAGGAAAAACATCAGAAATTCGAAATCCGTTTATTTCCGACACCTAAAACAAGGAAAAACATCAGAAATAGGGTTTTTATAAAGAAAAACTTAACAAATGGGATTGGGGTTAGGGGTTAGGGTTAGGGTTAGGGTTAGAGTTAAGGGATCTTCTGTAGGCCGACCTCGGAGTATAAGGTCGGTGACCCCTGAGGTCAAAGGTCATGACCCCCCACAACTGTTGGTGGGGTCACAAGGTTATGCTCCCTTGGGGTCAAAGGTCACAGGGTAAAAGGTTACTGCACAAAGTATAGGGAAAAAACTTTGAGAGGTCATAACCTTTGACCCCTCGGGAGCATAACATTGTGACTTAGTCAAAAACTTCCGGGGGAGGTCATAACCTCTGACCTCAAAGGTCAAGGTCAAAGGTCATTTGGGTCATGAGTTATGGCCAAAAGTTGTCTATTTCCGACACCTAAAAATAAAGAAAAACATAAGAAATTCTAAAATGGTCTAAAACGTGTAAAAAACATATAAGTCAATATGGGTCACATATAAGGGAATGGGTTTGTACTTCGTCGTTTTTTCAAGTGTGTATATGCGTTAACGCATAGGGCCAGGGCTTGTGCACAAACCCTATGGCAATTCGACTTTGTACACATATCAATGGAAGTAGTGGATGCACGCGAGTATTTGGGATGTATTAGAGCATTAAGGACGAGTTGGCACCCTGGTCCCGAGTTATCCGTTTTGGGCAGTCTGCAGTACCGTACCTAGGCACGGATTCCCAGTTTTTGACCCTATTTGACCCTATGATAGTGTTATTGGACCGTTAAAAGAGTGCCAGACTCGGTTTTACCCTACTTTGACCTTAATTACCCTACACTCGATGATTTTACCCTATTTCGGGCGATTTTACCCTATTATTCGGCGTATAACCCTATATTAATGGGAACTCCGTGCTTTTCCGACACCTAACGTTATGTCTATGTGATATCCGTCTATTTCCTACACCTAATATAAAGAAAAACATAACAAACGGGTTTCCGTCTATTTTCGACGCCTAAAATAAGGATAAACTGAAGAAAATAAGAAATCCATCTATTTCCGACACCTAAAGTGAAGAAAAACATAAGAAATAAGGTCATTATAAAGAAAAACATGTGAAATAGTGTTATTATAAAGAAAAACATAAGAAATAGGGTTCTTACAAGGAAAAACATCAGAAATTCGAAATCCGCTTATTTCCGACACCTAAAACAAAGAAAAACATCAGAAATAGGGTTTTTATGAAGAGAAACTTAAGAAATAGGGTTCTTATAAGGAAAAACATCAGAAATTCGAAATCCGTTTATTTCCGACACCTAAAACAAGGAAAAACATCAGAAATAGGGTTTTTATAAAGAAAAACTTAACAAATGGGATTGGGGTTAGGGGTTAGGGTTAGGGGTTAGGGTTAGGGTTAGGGTTAGGGTTAGGGTTAGGGTTAGGGTTAGGGTTAGGGTTAGGGTTAGGGGTTAGGGTTAGGGGTTAGGGTTAGGGTTAGGGTTAGGGTTAGGGTTAGGGGTTAGGGTTAGGGTTAGGGTTAGGGTTAGGGTTAGGGTTAGGGTTAGGGTTAGAGTTAAGGGATCTTCTGTAGGCCGACCTCGGAGTATAAGGTCGGTGACCCCTGAGGTCAAAGGTCATGACCCCCCACAACTGTTGGTGGGGTCACAAGGTTATGCTCCCTTGGGGTCAAAGGTCACAGGGTAAAAGGTTACTGCACAAAGTATAGGGAAAAAACTTTGAGAGGTCATAACCTTTGACCCCTCGGGAGCATAACATTGTGACTTAGTCAAAAACTTCCGGGGGAGGTCATAACCTCTGACCTCAAAGGTCAAGGTCAAAGGTCATTTGGGTCATGAGTTATGGCCAAAAGTTGTCTATTTCCGACACCTAAAAATAAAGAAAAACATAAGAAATTCTAAAATGGTCTAAAACGTGTAAAAAACATATAAGTCAATATGGGTCACATATAAGGGAATGGGTTTGTACTTCGTCGTTTTTTCAAGTGTGTATATGCGTTAACGCATAGGGCCAGGGCTTGTGCACAAACCCTATGGCAATTCGACTTTGTACACATATCAATGGAAGTAGTGGATGCACGCGAGTATTTGGGATGTATTAGAGCATTAAGGACGAGTTGGCACCCTGGTCCCGAGTTATCCGTTTTGGGCAGTCTGCAGTACCGTACCTAGGCACGGATTCCCAGTTTTTGACCCTATTTGACCCTATGATAGTGTTATTGGACCGTTAAAAGAGTGCCAGACTCGGTTTTACCCTACTTTGACCTTAATTACCCTACACTCGATGATTTTACCCTATTTCGGGCGATTTTACCCTATTATTCGGCGTATAACCCTATATTAATGGGAACTCCGTGCTTTTCCGACACCTAACGTTATGTCTATGTGATATCCGTCTATTTCCTACACCTAATATAAAGAAAAACATAACAAACGGGTTTCCGTCTATTTTCGACGCCTAAAATAAGGATAAACTGAAGAAAATAAGAAATCCATCTATTTCCGACACCTAAAGTGAAGAAAAACATAAGAAATAAGGTCATTATAAAGAAAAACATGTGAAATAGTGTTATTATAAAGAAAAACATAAGAAATAGGGTTCTTACAAGGAAAAACATCAGAAATTCGAAATCCGCTTATTTCCGACACCTAAAACAAAGAAAAACATCAGAAATAGGGTTTTTATGAAGAGAAACTTAAGAAATAGGGTTCTTATAAGGAAAAACATCAGAAATTCGAAATCCGTTTATTTCCGACACCTAAAACAAGGAAAAACATCAGAAATAGGGTTTTTATAAAGAAAAACTTAACAAATGGGATTGGGGTTAGGGGTTAGGGTTAGGGTTAGGGTTAGGGGTTAGGGTTAGGGTTAGGGTTAGGGTTAGGGTTAGGGTTAGGGTTAGGGTTAGGGTTAGGGTTAGGGTTAGGGTTAGGGTTAGGGTTAGGGTTAGGGTTAGGGTTAGGGTTAGGGTTAGGGTTAGGGTTAGGGTTAGGGTTAGGGTTAGGGTTAGGGTTAGGGTTAGGGTTAGGGTTAGGGTTAGGGTTAGGGTTAGGGTTAGGGTTAGGGTTAGGGTTAGGGTTAGGGGTTAGGGTTAGGGTTAGGGTTAGGGTTAGGGTTAGGGTTAGGGTTAGGGTTAGGGTTAGGGTTAGGGTTAGGGTTAGGGTTAGGGTTAGGGTTAGGGTTAGGGTTAGGGTTAGGGTTAGGGTTAGGGTTAGGGTTAGGGTTAGGGTTAGGGTTAGGGTTAGGGTTAGGGTTAGGGGTTAGGGTTAGGGTTAGGGTTAGGGTTAGGGTTAGGGTTAGGGTTAGGGTTAGGGTTAGGGTTAGGGTTAGGGTTAGGGTTAGGGTTAGGGTTAGGGTTAGGGTTAGGGTTAGGGTTAGGGTTAGGGTTAGGGTTAGGGGGTTAGGGTTAGGGTTAGGGGTTAGGGTTAGGGTTAGGGTTAGGGTTAGGGGTTAGGGTTAGGGTTAGGGTTAGGGTTAGGGTTAGGGGTTAGGGTTAGGGTTAGGGTTAGGGTTAGGGTTAGGGGTTAGGGTTAGGGTTAGGGGGGGGGTTAGGGTTAGGGTTAGGGGTTAGGGTTAGGGTTAGGGTTAGGGTTAGGGGTTAGGGTTAGGGTTAGGGTTAGGGTTAGGGTTAGGGTTAGGGTTAGGGTTAGGGGTTAGGGTTAGGGTTAGGGTTAGGGTTAGGGTTAGGGTTAGGGTTAGGGTTAGGGTTAGGGTTAGGGTTAGGGTTAGGGGTTAGGGTTAGGGTTAGGGTTAGGGTTAGGGTTAGGGTTAGGGTTAGGGTTAGGGTTAGGGTTAGGGTTAGGGTTAGGGTTAGGGTTAGGGTTAGGGTTAGGGTTAGGGTTAGGGGGTTAGGGTTAGGGTTAGGGTTAGGGTTAGGGTTAGGGTTAGGGTTAGGTTAGGGTTAGGGTTAGGGTTAGGGTTAGGGTTAGGGTTAGGGTTAGGGTTAGGGTTAGGGTTAGGGTTAGGGTTAGGGTTAGGGTTAGGGTTAGGGTTAGGGTTAGGGTTAGGGTTAGGGTTAGGGTTAGGGTTAGGGTTAGGGTTAGGGTTAGGGTTAGGGTTAGGGTTAGGGTTAGGGTTAGGGTTAGGGTTAGGGTTAGGGTTAGGGTTAGGGTTAGGGTTAGGGTTAGGGTTAGGGTTAGGGTTAGGGTTAGGGTTAGGGTTAGGGTTAGGGTTAGGGTTAGGGTTAGGGTTAGGGTTAGGGTTAGGGTTAGGGTTAGGGTTAGGGTTAGGTTAGGGTTAGGGTTAGGGTTAGGGTTAGGGTTAGGGTTAGGGTTAGGGTTAGGGTTAGGGTTAGGGTTAGGGTTAGGGTTAGGGTTAGGGTTAGGGTTAGGGTTAGGTTAGGGTTAGGGTTAGGGTTAGGGTTAGGGTTAGGGTTAGGGTTAGGGTTAGGGTTAGGGTTAGGGTTAGGGTTAGGGTTAGGGTTAGGGTTAGGGTTAGGGTTAGGGTTAGGGTTAGGGTTAGGGTTAGGGTTAGGGTTAGGGTTAGGGTTAGGGTTAGGGTTAGGGTTAGGGTTAGGGTTAGGGTTAGGGTTAGGGTTAGGGTTAGGGTTAGGGTTAGGGTTAGGGTTAGGGTTAGGGTTAGGGTTAGGGTTAGGGTTAGGGTTAGGGTTAGGGTTAGGGTTAGGGTTAGGGTTAGGGTTAGGGTTAGGGTTAGGGTTAGGGTTAGGGTTAGGGTTAGGGTTAGGGTTAGGGTTAGGGTTAGGGTTAGGGTTAGGGTTAGGGTTAGGGTTAGGGTTAGGGTTAGGGTTAGGGTTAGGGTTAGGGTTAGGGTTAGGGTTAGGGTTAGGGTTAGGGTTAGGGTTAGGGTTAGGGTTAGGGTTAGGGTTAGGGTTAGGGTTAGGGTTAGGGTTAGGGTTAGGGTTAGGGTTAGGGTTAGGGTTAGGGTTAGGGTTAGGGTTAGGGTTAGGGTTAGGGTTAGGGTTAGGGTTAGGGTTAGGGTTAGGGTTAGGGTTAGGGTTAGGGTTAGGGTTAGGGTTAGGGTTAGGGTTAGGGTTAGGGTTAGGGTTAGGGTTAGGGTTAGGGTTAGGGTTAGGGTTAGGGTTAGGGTTAGGGTTAGGGTTAGGGTTAGGGTTAGGGTTAGGGTTAGGGTTAGGGTTAGGGTTAGGGTTAGGGTTAGGGTTAGGGTTAGGGTTAGGGTTAGGGTTAGGGTTAGGGTTAGGGTTAGGGTTAGGGTTAGGGTTAGGGTTAGGGTTAGGGTTAGGGTTAGGGTTAGGGTTAGGGTTAGGGTTAGGGTTAGGGTTAGGGTTAGGGTTAGGGTTAGGGTTAGGGTTAGGGTTAGGGTTAGGGTTAGGGTTAGGGTTAGGGTTAGGGTTAGGGTTAGGGTTAGGGTTAGGGTTAGGGTTAGGGTTAGGGTTAGGGTTAGGGTTAGGGTTAGGGTTAGGGTTAGGGTTAGGGTTAGGGTTAGGGTTAGGGTTAGGGTTAGGGTTAGGGTTAGGGTTAGGGTTAGGGTTAGGGTTAGGGTTAGGGTTAGGGTTAGGGTTAGGGTTAGGGTTAGGGTTAGGGTTAGGGTTAGGGTTAGGGTTAGGGTTAGGGTTAGGGTTAGGGTTAGGGTTAGGGTTAGGGTTAGGGTTAGGGTTAGGGTTAGGGTTAGGGTTAGGGTTAGGGTTAGGGTTAGGGTTAGGGTTAGGGTTAGGGTTAGGGTTAGGGTTAGGGTTAGGGTTAGGGTTAGGGTTAGGGTTAGGGTTAGGGTTAGGGTTAGGGTTAGGGTTAGGGTTAGGGTTAGGGTTAGGGTTAGGGTTAGGGTTAGGGTTAGGGTTAGGGTTAGGGTTAGGGTTAGGGTTAGGGTTAGGGTTAGGGTTAGGGTTAGGGTTAGGGTTAGGGTTAGGGTTAGGGTTAGGGTTAGGGTTAGGGTTAGGGTTAGGGTTAGGGTTAGGGTTAGGGTTAGGGTTAGGGTTAGGGTTAGGGTTAGGGTTAGGGTTAGGGTTAGGGTTAGGGTTAGGGTTAGGGTTAGGGTTAGGGTTAGGGTTAGGGTTAGGGTTAGGGTTAGGGTTAGGGTTAGGGTTAGGGTTAGGGTTAGGGTTAGGGTTAGGGTTAGGGTTAGGGTTAGGGTTAGGGTTAGGGTTAGGGTTAGGGTTAGGGTTAGGGTTAGGGTTAGGGTTAGGGTTAGGGTTAGGGTTAGGGTTAGGGTTAGGGTTAGGGTTAGGGTTAGGGTTAGGGTTAGGGTTAGGGTTAGGGTTAGGGTTAGGGTTAGGGTTAGGGTTAGGGTTAGGGTTAGGGTTAGGGTTAGGGTTAGGGTTAGGGTTAGGGTTAGGGTTAGGGTTAGGGTTAGGGTTAGGGTTAGGGTTAGGGTTAGGGTTAGGGTTAGGGTTAGGGTTAGGGTTAGGGTTAGGGTTAGGGTTAGGGTTAGGGTTAGGGTTAGGGTTAGGGTTAGGGTTAGGGTTAGGGTTAGGGTTAGGGTTAGGGTTAGGGTTAGGGTTAGGGTTAGGGTTAGGGTTAGGGTTAGGGTTAGGGTTAGGGTTAGGGTTAGGGTTAGGGTTAGGGTTAGGGTTAGGGTTAGGGTTAGGGTTAGGGTTAGGGTTAGGGTTAGGGTTAGGGTTAGGGTTAGGGTTAGGGTTAGGGTTAGGGTTAGGGTTAGGGTTAGGGTTAGGGTTAGGGTTAGGGTTAGGGTTAGGGTTAGGGTTAGGGTTAGGGTTAGGGTTAGGGTTAGGGTTAGGGTTAGGGTTAGGGTTAGGGTTAGGGTTAGGGTTAGGGTTAGGGGGGGTTAGGGTTAGGGTTAGGGTTAGGGTTAGGGTTAGGGTTAGGGGTTAGGGTTAGGGTTAGGGTTAGGGTTAGGGTTAGGGTTAGGGTTAGGGTTAGGGTTAGGGTTAGGGTTAGGGTTAGGGTTAGGGTTAGGGTTAGGGTTAGGGTTAGGGTTAGGGTTAGGGTTAGGGTTAGGGTTAGGGTTAGGGTTAGGGTTAGGGTTAGGGTTAGGGTTAGGGTTAGGGTTAGGGTTAGGGTTAGGGTTAGGGTTAGGGTTAGGGTTAGGGTTAGGGTTAGGGTTAGGGTTAGGGTTAGGGTTAGGGTTAGGGTTAGGGTTAGGGTTAGGGTTAGGGTTAGGGTTAGGGTTAGGGTTAGGGTTAGGGTTAGGGTTAGGGTTAGGGTTAGGGTTAGGGTTAGGGTTAGGGTTAGGGTTAGGGTTAGGGTTAGGGTTAGGGTTAGGGTTAGGGTTAGGGTTAGGGTTAGGGTTAGGGTTAGGGTTAGGGTTAGGGTTAGGGTTAGGGGTTAGGGTTAGGGTTAGGGTTAGGGTTAGGGTTAGGGTTAGGGTTAGGGTTAGGGTTAGGGTTAGGGTTAGGGTTAGGGTTAGGGTTAGGGTTAGGGTTAGGGTTAGGGTAGGGTTAGGGTTGTTAGGGTTAGGGTTAGGGTTAGGGTTAGGGTTAGGGTTAGGGTTAGGGTTAGGGTTAGGGTTAGGGTTAGGGTTAGGGTTAGGGTTAGGGTTAGGGTTAGGGGTTAGGGTTAGGGTTAGGGTTAGGGTTAGGGTTAGGGTTAGGGTTAGGGTTAGGGTTAGGGTTAGGGTTAGGGTTAGGGTTAGGGTTAGGGTTAGGGTTAGGGTTAGGGTTAGGGTTAGGGTTAGGGTTAGGGTTAGGGTTAGGGTTAGGGTTAGGGTTAGGGTTAGGGTTAGGGTTAGGGTTAGGGTTAGGGTTAGGGTTAGGGTTAGGGTTAGGGTTAGGGTTAGGGTTAGGGTTAGGGTTAGGGTTAGGGTTAGGGTTAGGGTTAGGGTTAGGGTTAGGGTTAGGGTTAGGGTTAGGGTTAGGGGTTAGGGTTAGGGTTAGGGTTAGGGTTAGGGTTAGGGTTAGGGTTAGGTTAGGGTTAGGTTTAGGGTTAGGGTTAGGGTTAGGGTTAGGGTTAGGGTTAGGGTTAGGGTTAGGGTTAGGGTTAGGGTTAGGGTTAGGGTTAGGGTTAGGGTTAGGGTTAGGGTTAGGGTTAGGGTTAGGGTTAGGGTTAGGGTTAGGGTTAGGGTTAGGGTTGGTTAGGGTTAGGGTTAGGGTTAGGGTTAGGGTTAGGGTTAGGGTTAGGGTTAGGGTTAGGGTT